>NW_020455688.1:505627-607174 GCF_003342845.1 Nothoprocta perdicaria
AGAAAAGAAAAGAAAAGAAAAGAAAAGAAAAGAAAAGAAAAGAAAAGAAAAGAAAAGAAAAGAAAAGAAAAGAAAAGAAAAGAAAAGAAAAGAAACATATTTCCTTTGTCATATTAAGATAAATTTTGTATTAAATCTGACTATGTCATGTTTAACATTCATCAAAAATATTCTGATTAAGCTTTGAAGTTTGGTACTGCTGAGGAACTGCTGGGCAAGGAGGATCTCACGCTCTCCATGCCTCTCTCCTAGCAGGGATCCATTTGCAGGGTTTGGTGAGGTCTGGGAGCCCTGCAAGTAGCAGCCGTCCTCAAAAATGTGTGAGGAGAAATGTTACTGTCATTAGTGTCTGACTGGGCCTGTTGCTCCCTGTTGCCCACGTGGCGCTCCTAATCCTCGGATCTGATGCAGTTTCCATAGCAATTGGCGAAATGCTGGTGCTGTTAATGGGGAGCAAGGCCCAGTCGTTGTTGAACACATCATCTCCTCCAAATCCACGCAGCATGCAAAGGAATAAAGTGGAAGGAATAAGCATCAGTGAGTGACATGGTGCAACGTATTTGGATGTAAATTTATTTGCTTACTGAGTTTGGGAGGAGTGATCAGAAACACTTGGCTGATAATGCTGTGACTGCTAGCGAGCAGGTTGCTCTGAGCGAGGAAAGCGAGAAAGTGCCAAGGACCTGGCACTTTCTGAGTGAGAAAGTGCCGAGGACCAGCTCCACTTAGTGTCACCAAACTTACAATGAAGCCTGCATGGCCCGAGTTACATTTCATCAATTCTTTGCAGTGGTTAAACCAGTGAAGTGCTACATGGCAGCCAAAATGCACCAAGGCTGAAGAAGATATGGATCTCTTGAAAGAAGACCGAGAGGGGATCTTGTCAATGTGTGTAAATATCTTAAGGAAGGGTGTAAAGAAGATGGGGCCAGACTCTTCTCAGTTGTGGTCAGTGTTAGGACAAGAACCACCAGGCACCAACTGAAGTGTGGGAAGTTCCACCTGAATTTGAGGAAAAAATTCTTTACTGTGTTGGTGAAAGAGCCCTGGCACAGGTTGCCCAGGGAGGCTGTGGAGTCTCCTTCTCTGGAGACCTTCAAAACCCACCTAGATGTGACCCTGTGCCACGTGCTCTAGGTGTCCCTGCTTGAAGCAGGGGAGTTGGATCAGATGATCTCCAGAGGTCCCTTTCAACCTCAATCATTCTGTGATTCTGTGAAGATGCTCGGAGGTTTACTGTTAATGCAGAGGAGGGTGAATCTCTTTCCTCCTTGCACAGGCTCCTGCCTTTCCTTGCTGCCTTCTGACCTATTCAGAGAGCACCGCGGGAGCCAGGCCCAGTTAAACTCGGGCCGATCTCCACTACAGCGTGTGGGTGTTGCTGCTGCTGAGCTCTAGTGCTCACACCTTTTGTCTCACTCCGTACTCAGCTGTCATGGGCCACAGGGATTTTTAATAGGCTCACACCACGACTGCGGTTATACTTTGCCCTGTAGGGTAACTGCTGTGATTTAGAAAACCATTAATTCCTGCGCTGGCTCTGACATGTGGCAAAGCAATAAAGTGCTTCTCATTATTGTCATATATCGTCTCTGAGCTGTCTCTGAGGTCCAGCCTATTACATAACATATGTGTTTAAGTTCACAAGGACAGAGACACCAACAAATTAGCTTGGAGCAGAACTCAAGTCTTCTCCCTAGGACACCATAATTCTGATTAGTTGATACTATAGATAGACTTCACTTACTTGTCAAACAAGCTCTGCTGCTTAATGAAGTGAACAAATCTGCTTTGAGCCTCAAAGGGGTGTTCAACTTGCTGTTTCTTTAAATTAAGCCTGTATTGCCTCAAAACTCCATTGAAGTGTCAGCAGGTATATTCCAAAAATGACATATACAAAAATGACTGCCTTCCCCTCCTGCTAGTTTCTGTTCACCCATGTAGAATTCAATTTGGAAAAACAAAATTATTTGCTATTAATGCAGATCTAATCTCCACTTACAGGTCTGACAGTCTGTAGGACTGGCTTCAGCAACCTTTGTGAGGTAATTACAACTCAGTGAAATACCAAAAGATGGAGCAGATCCACACTTTGTTCAATCTGCTATCTAGATCTGGACTACTCTGCAAAAGAAGTGATTTATGTTGTGGCACTGTCTGGTGTTGCAGAAAAAATTTATTAGCCTTTTTTTTTTATTCTTTGAAAATTAGTAGCACAATGTGCTGCCATATCTCATACTTGTCTTTATATGAAGGGTTTTGTCCACTTTTCAATTGTTCTCATGTTGGTGATGCCTTAATAATAATTGCAATGAACATCAGCCTCAGGAAGCATTAGTATAACTGATTGCAGGAAGCAAGAATATGAGGGGTTTTCTTCCCCAGTATATGGATGATGTGAGCACATAATTTCCACAAACACTTAAGGATTTTTTTTGTTTTTGCATGTCTGCTCCCGCTGGAGTCATGAAACTGGGAATGAGCAAAACCCTGCAGGTTCATTTGAAGATTGAAGTCAGGCAAGGAGAGGTCTGTGTGACTAGGCTTGATGTCCCTATCTGAGCAAAGGGCTGCCTGGAGAGGCAGGGTGTCCTTCAGCCACCACTTCTAGAAGTGGAGATGATTTCTCTCAGTTGAATCTCATTGCCCTGATTGCTGTAGAATGTGAAGCTCCCTGATCACCACACACTTCCTCTTCTCTGTCTCTTTACAGAGGAGTTTTTGAGATGATTTTCCTTGAGACTATGTAACAAATCTGCCAGAATAAACAAAAGCACCACACATGGCCATAGCATCCCAGAGTGGTTGAGGTTGGAAGGGACCTCTAGAGATGAGCTGGTCCAAACCCCCTGCTCCAGGAGGGACACCCAGAGCACGAGGCACTGGGTGGCATCCAGGCATCCTTTGAAGATTAGAGAAGCAGACTCCACAGCCTCCCTGGGCAGCCTGTGCCAGAGCTCTGTCACCCTCACAATAAAGAAGTTCTTCCTCACATGCAGATGGAGCTGCCTGGGTTTTAATTTGTACCCATCACCTCTTGTCCTGTCACTGGCCACCACCAAGGAGAGTTTGGCCCCATCTTCTTTACATTCTTCCCTCAGGCACTTATACATATTCATCAAACCCCCTCTCAATCTTCTCTAAACAGGCTAAACAGGCCCAGCCCACTTAGTCTTTCCTCATACAATAGATGCTCCAGTCCCATAATCCTCTTCATTGCCCAACAGAGATGATTGCCATCAGCTGCGGCAGGGCTGAGTCTGCAGTGGGGATTCCTCCTGCCAGGACTCTTCATCACTCTCCCACTCTATCTTTGTGGTAAAAGCCTCCCACAAGCATTTGAGCAGCTCTGAGCCATGCAGGGCCCGCTACAGAATACGACTGAGAAACTCAAATTTAAAAGAAATATGACTTCTTTACTTTTTTGTCACTTTTTTTTCCTTTTCAATCAAATGAAAACTCTCTTCCTCTGTTCTAAATGAAATGGAAACTCAATAAATTTCATTTTCCTGGAAAAGATATCCTGCATAAGTATCAATCCAGATGTGACTGTACATGTTTAGCTTTTTCTGTACTTAAGGTGTTAGGGATTTTGTGGAGAGCTCTACAGCTAGGTACACTCTTAATTTTCAAACTCTCTTTAGGTCTTTAGCTCTGGTAAAACCTGGAGCTACTTTGTGTGAGGCAATCCAAAGACCCTTGAGTGTGAGGTCTCCTTATATATATCTGCTGTTCATAAACAATTTAATGATATACATCAGTTATAGTGCAAGCAGAATAATCATTTCAATAATTACATTTTCTAAAAAAAAAGGCTCCACTGCACTGTTCCACTTGTCACTTTAAAGTGGTTTCTAAGAGGAGAATTTATTCTGGTTTGGAAAGAGTAAAACATTGCATTGTAGAGGCAGTAAATCACTGCCTTTCAATTTACTTAATGCCATAAAACTCTATAGCCCTGCTCATTCCCGCTTTTTAAAATGTTGGGCAGTAAGAAAAGTGAGAAGTAAATGGCACACTATATAAATGGCATTACTCCTCAGGGGAAGCAGGAGTGGAAGGAGCCAAGGTTCCCACACCAGAGCTACCTGGGCACTGTGTGGAGCCACAGGCAGCTGGAGACTGGACCATGAGTTGGAAAAACTCCTGGAAGCTGCAGAGCTGCCCTTGCAAAACTGCTCAAGAACCAGTCAAATCTGTCAGCCCCAAGAGAAAGGACAACGTGAATGCGTGTTGAGGTCGGACACCTCCAATCTCCCTGGACATAGCGGGGCTGCACTTGAAGTACAGAGTCCTTCAGATGCAGAGCAAAAACCCTCCAGTGCTGTGGTCACAATCAGGGTGTTAGGCAGAAGGAGGAGACATTCACTTACCCCGCTGTGTATTGCAGTGCAGCCCATAAAAATCTTTTTTTTTTTTTCCACCAAAGATTAATGTACGGCAATCTTCTTTTAATAAAAATGGAATGCAGCCTGGATAAAGTTTATCAGAGGGCTGAACTGCTTGGTGAGACAGGATATGCACAGGTTTAAAGAAAATTACTTTCAGGCAGTTACAGGGATGATAGTTATCTGTGTATGAAAAAAAAATGGCATAGTAGCAAAATATACTGATCTGAATGAGTCCTATTTTCCTATATATATTGAGACGGTATCTGAGATTACTTGAATAATCCTTAGGAATTGCTTGGGTGTTGTGTTCAGAATGCACACAGGAACTTTTCTTTACTGATTTGTGTTCATCATGTCCTGGATAAGAAAGATCATGTTCTTCTGTCTGATTTGCGTGATTTAAAATTTTAAATTCAAAACACGTGTAAAAAGCCATCTTCTTTTTAAAGGAAGCTTCAACTGGAATATCTTAAAATCAATCAACAGAGCGATCACTCCTACCCGCTCTGACTGAATCAGAGCTATATCCACAGCACGGATGTAAGACAACCAAATATTATCTTCCTTATCAGACTAAGTCCTGTGCTGCACGGCCCTCCTGCCCTGCAGAGGTTCAGCTCCTTCCTCTGCCTACCTGGGCTCTGGGCTTTATCCCTCTGGCAAAGCAAACCACTGGTGCAAAACTTCACATTAGTTTTCTGCGGATGCTGATTCTGTGCATTTCTTACCTTTTCCCTGCTCCTCATTTGCAGTGGCTTCCACTGTTCCCTGCTATCATTTCTCACATCTGTTTTATTAGCCAGCTCCTTCAGGAAAGGAGGGGTTATCCTTAGCGCACTTAAGGCACTGCAGCAACACATGCAGCAATTAAGAATAGGGCAGCAGAGGAAATAAGATCTCTGGTTGAATCCAATTACCCGAGTGTGAACATATTTGTACTCATTTTAGACCTGAAGCATCTCAGGGTGGATGCAGCTCTTTGCTCAAAGCGCCTGCTTATGGAGCTGGTGTTGACAGCAAGATGATAACTGCAGTTTATAAACTCGTACCCAGCACACTGGGCTTTTACAGTCTTTAATTTCACTCCTGCTTTCCCCTTAGCTTATTTCTGTACAGTTTGTCGAGTTGGAATTCATTGTTCCCTGCCTGCATTTTTTTTTTTTAAGATTGAATCTCATTTTATTACCTACTTATATCTCTAAATTCTGCAAGTCTCTTTTTATTATTTTGCCATCTATCCTGGCTTTTGCAACACCTTACAATTTAGTTTGATCTGTAAATTTAATTAATTGCATGTTTGCCAGAGACCATAAGGAGTCAAGTCAATTACACAGCCCAAGAAAGAAGAATGGAAACCTTTATAATGCTATAAATGTACTGCTAAAAATCCCTGCTTTATCAGGAAACTTTATATATTTCTTGGCCTTTATAGATACTACTAATGACCATTTCTATCATTTAATACAGTTAAAATATATTATTATCAAAGTAAATAGAAATTAAAAATGGCAACGTAAATCCTTTCTCTAGTAAGTGCTGAACCAGGTTAGACAAACATTGACAGCATATATTTTGCTATAACATCTCAGTTAAGCACGCTACTGGGTTGCTTAAATAGAATTGGCTCAGATCAGTTCAGACATTAAGGACAAATGCAGGCAGCCAATTAATAATTGATTTTATTTAGAATGCTTGTTTTTTTTCCCCCCCATTATTTCTGTCATGTATTAAATATAGAGTGCAATTATGTTATGCCTCAGCCCAGGCTGGTAACACTTGAGCAAAGTCTGTAATTCTCTATCATTATTATCTCTGGCCTATTATGATGCTGGTAGGAATTAGAGCAGAGGAACTTCCATCATTCTGCGAGGAATAACAGCAATTACGACTTTGGTCCCTCACTGAGGTCAGAACAAATAAATCAAGGCAGATAATTGTTACCATTGCTCAAATCCATCATTAGCTGTAACTCCATTTCTAATGCAGAAGGACACATTACTGGGGCTGACCATGATAGCTGCTCATGACTTAACCTACAGAAAAATTACAGAGCTCATTCCTCTTTCATTAGGCCTCTTGCTCTTAAAGGGTTCTGGGCAGGAGAAGTCAAGATCACCTGGAGTGCACTAACAGATTTTAACTTTTACAGAGTAATTTGAGAGTTGGGAAATCAGTTCTGAGTGTTCAGGCTGAGCCCTTGATATTCAGACAGTGCTGTTTTCCAACAGCAAGGAAGAAAGTGGTGAAAGTTTGCTCCTTTTTTACTGTTTCAGAATTAAATACTAATTTTTGAGTAAGATGAAATATATATTTTTTGAAGCATGGTCAGAATTTTTTGAGTTTTTTGTTAGTGAAAGGATATAAATGATGGTGTGTAATCCAGCAAACGAGTGCACTTAAATTCAACTAATGTCAATGATACAAGCTTGCCCATTAATTCTGTATCCATGCAAATTTTTCCAAGGAAAAGCTGAAGTCTTATCTCACTATTTTTATATTCTTAGTTTAATCTGTAATTAATTGCTTTTCATTTTTTTCATATTTAGTCTCCATAGCTTATTGGCCCAGAGAAATGACCAGAGGCTCCTATTTACAGATTTATGCCTTTCCCTGGGAGTGAACGGATGGTCTGAGCTGGACAACCAAGGGTACCTCAAAGGCAGTTAAATAGGAGTGTCTGGACACAGAGTACTATTCTGGACATCAGGATGATTACAATGATTCAGAGCATTGAGACACATTAATTTTATACCTGGGAAATGATTTATCCTATTTTCAAGAGAGAAATAGCTTATACAGATGTAAAATTAACAAATCCACCTCATCGATACAGCCCAAGACCAACAGGTATTAGTTACTGGACACAGCAGACACATCACTCCCGTGGGTTTGTAGAAAGCCCTGGCCCTGCTCAGCCACCAGCCCATGCAGCCTCCTCACCTTCATCTCGCTTCTCCCCACCATCATCCGCTCTGAGGAGATCTTCATTTTAGAGTTTCAACTTTGTGAATTTAGGTTCTGGCCTTAAATGAATCTGCAGCTAATTTCTGCTTGGGGCCACCTGAGTTGAGGGAACTCTTTTCACTTTGAAACTATCCAAAGAGAAGACTGTCTGCCTTTAGCTTCTGATAAAATGTATATTCCTCGTTCATGCATGGGAGGCAATGCAGATGTTGGGGCCAGGTAAAAAGAGGTAACCTGGGGTATTGAGGGTGAAATCACACCAGAGCACAGCAGCCCCCAGCAAAATAGCTGTCCTCCTATAGCACAGGACACATGAAAGACGATAGAAAAATCATTGTGCGAGTTGATCCATCAGATAAAAGTGCTCTGTCTGTCCCTGAGACATCTCATTGCTGCTCGCAGAATTGCTGACCACAGTCACGGGTGCTGCGGAGCTGCTGCTGCCCGTCGGTGAGTCATAGCAAAGCTCAGCATTAGCGGTGTTAAATGCTTTTCCTTTCAGAAAGGAGCACCTAGTTCTGGCACGAGCTGAGCTGCGAAATATCGTGCAACTTGACCAGGTCTTCAGGGGTGATGCCTGGCAGGAGCAGGAGGATCCGAAAGCCACGTAGCTGCCTTCCTTTGGTGGGAGGAAGGAAGGGAAGGCAGGAAGGAAGGCAGGAAGGGAAGGCAGGAAGGAAGGAAGGGGAGGCAGGAAGGAAGGAAGGACAAAAATTAAGGAGCAATTCACTTGCTGAAAAGCCTGGTTTGCTTGATTTTATAGGTAACAATAATATTTTAGCAATTCTAATTACAAGCAGTAATTAGGCAGCTGGGCCGGATCAGTGTTGGAGCACAAACACCTGTTTGTGTGTTCCCAGCTGTTGGCCACTGGAATTATTAACAAATACAGTGCATAGATATTTTGCAGTCATTTTATGATCACCACCATTTCCTTCCTCATCTGTTCCAAAGCCCATGCTTTCCTGTAGAGTTTATTTAGACAGAGAAAGAAAGCGGGTGCTTGGGGAGTGATGGCATTTAGTATTTCCCCAGGTTTTCTTTCCTTTGTGTAATCACTTTTCACACCTGAAGGGAGCACAACATGAAAAGGAGACAGAGGCAGCTGATAATGAAACAACAGCCTAATTCAAACGGGCGAGGGAGGTTTATTCATTTCCAAATGAGAAAGGATGCCAAAAGTCAGCTGTAAATCTGAATGTCAAAATTGCTCTGAGCTCCGTCTACCTCCACGCCAGCAGCAGGCTCTCTGTGCAGCTTTATGACACTTACAGGGCTATTCACAAATATTTCTAAGCAAAGGTTGCAATTGCTTATTATCCTGCTTATTCCAGAAGTGCTTGGGGGCTGCCTGAAAGCAGAGCCCCGCCGTGCCAGCACAGTGCAAACAAAGAGCGGAGACGACGGCTGCTCTTACTGCACTCCTGTTCTGCTGAAATGCAATTTAAAACCTAGTGCAATTCTTCTGGCTCTTAACAAGAGGGAAAAATGTTATTTCTTGGTCTGTGTCGCTTTGTTGGATGGGTTTAGGACAAGCACATACAAAGGTAGCTGTATATTTTAATATATTTGGAACAAGGTTTTAGCTAAAACCAACAATTGGCACAAGAGAGACGATTCCTTCCAGGATGAACTCGCACAGCTGGGTAGGCAGCACTTGGAGCTGGTGGTGGTGCTGGGGAGGGAGGGGGTGTTAAGTGGGTGTCCTGTGGGTTGTGCAGGCAGGAGATGGCTCCAAATGGCTCCCGGCAAAAGCTTTCAGCAGAGCCGCTGCTGCAGGCAACACCTCCTGCACCCACTGAGGAAACTACCATGCACGTAGTTCAGCATCCTGAAAGGGTAGGCAAGCACCGTGCGGGATTTGCAGAAGCAATTCAGAAACAGCTGAAAGTCTCAGGCATACCCTCCTGTGTCAGGAAATCATAGATCCCTACCTGCCTCTCCAAAACATGATCCTTTAATAGAAAAAAACTCCTTGCTTTTGCCTCTGAAGAGCTCATTGCTCAGACGGATAAGCAGACAGACTGTTGTTCTGAAAGACTAAAAATATTCCAGATATTTTTATTTATTTTATTTCAAAGCTTTTTTCTTATTGTACAATTCCAAGCACAACTGGCTGAGGGAGCTGCCAAGCTCTCACTACATGGATACTGCATTTCTTTAATGAAGGAGAGAAAGGAAAGGAGGCAAACGTCCACCATTCCAATAGATATTTCATAGAATTTCCTTATCTGCATTCTTTTAATTCACCATACATTTTTTTTTTCACATTTACCTTTCTATTTATGTTGTGTTTAGGAATGTTATGTTACGACTGGCAAAAAGAGATGACAGAGAGAGACCCAGGGAGCTAACACGGCTCGGGGCAGGAAGCCAGGCGGCCCTGCTGAGTCTCAGGATGATGGTACTTATTTGTGGAGCTGCTTCTTGCCTCCATCTCTTGGGATCAGAGCAAGGTGAAGGTAGCTGTTTCAGAGATATAACTTCAGCTCCTAGCATGGCATCAGCCAAGGGCACCACAGGTTGCCTGGCTAGGCTGAATCTCCCAGCAAAGGGCACGGAGCTGCTGGTCCCCATGAGCACCAGCCTCAACCTACAGCAACCAGACTAGGTGTCAAAGCCACTTGCTGAATCTGAGTTTTTCTCTTAGGAAAAACAACCAGAATCCCTGTCGCAGCAATGCAATGTGCCCTGGACTCAGGCACAGTGATCTTCGTGCCTTAGACCTTCCCTAACTTTTAGCAGACCCATGGAGACAAGCTGACAGTGGCACGGAACCCAGGAAAAGAATTATTGCAACTCTCTTCTCTGGTTAATAGGCATCTGAATGCACTTGGCAGAAGCATTTGAATGTCCACCAAACTGCAGAAGGAAAGTGCTGAAATAGTCTAATCCCCCTGAGACAGCAGCTCTGTGCAGAGCTGGCAGGAGGCAGTAACACAAATCACTGCTAATGAGCGGCCATCCCTGCAGGATCTCCTGCCCAAACCAACAGGTGAGGGGCCTCGTGCTCTGGTATCTGAGGTCCAGAGCACAGGAATGAAATTGCTTGTTGGAAGTCAAGGGCTGGTGGGCAGGATGCCTGAGAGGACTGGGCAAGCAGCACACCGGCTTTGCCATGAGCAGCTCCTCCACCGCAGCTAAATCCTTCATCTCTCCTGCTCCTTCACAAGAATGACACTTGAGGACAAACGAGTATCCATATTGATCAGGACCCTACAAGAAAGACAATTTTTAGGGCTATGAAACTTATTGCAAAGCATTACGTCTAATTACTTCTTAAAATACCTACCAATGGCAAAGATATTATGGTATGATTTCTCAAAATATCTATGAGTACAACTTCTGGCACCACAATGACCCCAGAATGTATTTCACGAAGGAGAATTTTATGCAGTAATGTTCTGTTTTGTTTCAGTTTGTCAGAAAATGTTGAGCATGTGTTGTTTAATGTCAAGCAGAAGCACAACTTGGATATTGCTTATGCTCATTCCCCATTTCCCTTCACATCAAACCTGCTCATTTCCTGAGCAAGTGTTCCTTTCGCCCATGTGTTTGCGATAAGCACTGAACAAAACCTGTCTGTTGTTACAATTCCTCTCAGAGAAAAACAACACAATTACAATTTTACGACTAATGAATTTCAAATGACCCCAGGAGAAGTTCCTGGAAGCATCAAAAGGAAAAGTGGGGAATGTGGTGACTTTCTCTTTAGTTGCCTTTACAATGTGTGTTGGGATAAACCCTCTAGCAGAGATAGTGTCTCCACTGGGGCTGCAAAGGAGACATGTGAAACATTCACTCCAGCGTTAACAGGGATGAACGCTTTTCCCAGGCAGTGGATTTCACATGTGTAACACTTGATGGTAGCCACCAGAAGCTGAGTGCTGTACTTGTGGGATTTCCCTATGTTTTTCTTCTTCCAGAAGAAGAGAAAATAAAAACAAATTGACTTTGCAAGATCCGGAATACAAGCTTCTATGACACTGGTGAAAGATGAGACCTAAATAAAACCTTCTCAAAACCAGAGAGGAATAATCATGACAAGTGGTGATTTTTGTTTTCTAATAACACATGGCAGCTGGATCAAGACATCAGGTCACCGATGCCCAGAGCACTTACTCAAGTCTTTCATTTCCTAAAGTTCAACTGGCAGCAAGCACCTCTGTTTGAGATATTTTGATGTCGTGAGTGTTAATCCTTGTGGCATGTAGTAAATATCCTCTTTGCAAATACAAGTTACGTTCTTTACCCACCAAAATACTCAAATCTCATTTTTGAGAGCATGCAAAATGTACCAGAGGTGGCTTTGAATCAGGTGACAAATTTGTCTTCCAAAAACATCTGTGCTTAAATTGCTCACTAAGGTACCTCATACTGCTTCCTATCCAACAACTTCTGCAAATTGCTTTCTTGCACTAGAAACCAAACCCACAGAAATGCTGATTATTCTAAATCCAAATGAGATTGTGAAAATACCTTCTGCAAAATGACAATTAGGCAGTAGAGCTTTATTTATAGTTGTGAAATAAACATCAGCTAATCATCACCACAAGCCCCAATTTCTAACCTCAATTTAGGTGAGATTTCAGATGCCCAATTCATTATCAGCTCTCAGCAATGCCTGCTCATCAACAAAAGTCATTTCACTTTAGACAACATACAATGCATATGATAGGGCTGTAATTAAATCATACTCCAGGGAAGAGACAATAGTGAATTGTAAGATGTCTTGAGAAGTGATAATAATTACTCCGTGGGGGTTCCTTCCTATTAGAGTTTAAATACTTTTAAGACTTCACAGAAAAGACTTAATTTGAAAGAACTGCTAAAGATGAAAGTAAACAAAAGCTAAGCACTGCCAGTCCTGTCTGTCATGCACATCAGTGAAAGTATTTTTTTAGTTCTTCTGCTTCCACTGCAGCCTGGAAAGATGAGCAGCTTGCCTTAAGAAATCACTGTATTATTCACCAAAAATTCCAGTTAGCCACCTAAATGCATTCATTTAACTGTGGACTGAAAGCTGCTGTGCAGATCAGAAATGTGGCAAAGCCAAGAACACTCAGCTAAAGGGAGAAACTCCACTGGAGAGTCTCGTGGGAGCCTCAATAACAGCAGTGATCTAAAAGAGTGCTTCAGAACATGGAAAATACAGCGCTCTGGAAAATGGAAGCAGAGACAAACTTCCCGTGTGCTTACAAAACTGGTACTATTCCCACCTGAGGAAAGGCTGAAACGTGTTTTGAGTTCCAGTTCTGTGGAACAGGGCTGGTCACACGTGTCCTTAAAATGATGGCTTGCTTTACTGCTTTTGGGTAACAAGAAGAAAATGGGCCTACAATGTTTAAGAAAATCTCTCATTCAACTTTAAAGCACCGTCTCATTTTGAGTGGAGACAAGGACATTGCATTATTCATTCGGCATCTCTGCCTAAGTTAAAAAGCAGGGATGGGTGATGGAGCAGCTCCTGCATCCAGCCTTTCAGCAGGAGTTTTGGTGTAGCTCTGCTCCTATTGATGCCAGTGAACATCGGGGTTCAGCTGCTTTTGCTTTTGCCCAAAGTCTTTTTATGAATATTAGACAAAATATTCATTCTGATCCCATTTATGTGTGATAGTCTAATACGTAGTAAATGCATTAGACTCCCATGAGTTTAAAGAGAGTTCAACAAAAGGGTACTATGTAAATGAGAGAGCACACGGGTGCCTTTTGTCAAAGCTTAGAGAGGTGAATTTGAGGTGCTCAGATCTTACCACGGCTCATTCAATTCTTTATCTAGAGTTTTTTTTTGCTTGTTTCTTTTTCTGGTGGAAAAATCAGACTTAACTTTTCCAAAGGACAAGAGACCTTCTCCTATTTGCCACCTTCTGTTTCTCCAGTACAGTGGGCAATTTTGGACAATTACTGCAGAACCCCTGGACAGGAACTTTGTGATCCCGATGATTCGCTACCACTTACTCTGCCACCTCCATTAGCATTTAAATGCAAGATGATTCCCCAGTAAAAAAAAAAATACAGTAAAAAAAATATAGTATAGTCATTCCATGGACATGAGTGGATGAATAAAAAGCATTACTTAGATTACTTGCTTCCAGCTTTATGAAGTACTGTGATTCTATGGAACTCTGCATATAATTTAACTGCATTTTTGACCTATAAAGACTTGTTAAACAACTGATAAATATATCAGTTCTCTATGGAAGGTTAAATTCACTCTTTTATAATAAATACAAATAAACCTATTGACAATGAAACAAAGAATAGTTGAGCCCAAACAGGTGAGGGTAGTAAACAGTGAAGGGATAACAATTCCCTGGCACACATTTTTAAGGCTATGAAAGAAATACAGTTTTACTTCATTGAAGGTCCTTCTTTCTCAGGATACAAGGGTTTTGCAAGCAATTCCTTTGGAATGGAGAAGGAGAGAAGCATTTTGCAGAGCTGGCAGCCGTGCTGCTGCTGCTTTATTAATGTTGCATGATAACAGATCAACTTGGAGTTGTGAGCGCTGTTGCATGGGTTTAACTCTGCTCAGCTTTCCAGTATCCAAAATATCGGAAGTCTGGCACTCACAAGGGCATAAATCTTTCCCAGGTGCCAGGTAAGAGGCACCAAGCAAGCCCTCCTGCATGAGAAACATCAACACAAGGGGTAACATTTATCCCAACCCCGTGATGGCCAAAGGCCACCTTGCTTGTCCTGCAAATGTCTGGATGCAACAGTGACACTAAAGGGCTCTTAAGATCCTCCTTAGCCCGGAAGCCAGGGCAGCAGGACATGATATTTCCCTGGCAGCTCCAAGGAGGACATTCAGACTGTCACACTCGCACAGAGCTGCATTCCTATGCTGGGCTCTGCCGACTCACTGGGAAATGCTCTTCTCTTATTGTCTCCTATTGCCTCTAAGAAAGATCAAAAAAATAAAATAAAAGCTACCAGTGCTGTTATCTAGCAGTGCCGTTACAGAAGTTTACACACCATTGCAAATTGCCAGACCATTTAGCTCATTTAAAGGGTTATGCATTATGTTATCAAAATTTCTCTAAAACCCTATAAAATTTATTTGCTCTGGATGGAGGTGTTTAGTGACTGGCAACACAGAAGAACAATGACATGTTTTAAACTCCAAAGAGATGAACAGAAAGTGTCTGTTTTTCTGCTTCAGATCCACCCTGGAAGAGAAGCAGCACGTATCGGCATAGCAGAAGCCTGCTGGCTTCGAGAGCACACCAGCATAGACAAGTGTGGAGGTTTGTTCCTCACATTTCATGGCCCTGTGCATTAAATGACTGTGTTTAGAAGCACAGGTATCAAAATGCAGAGAGAAATCCTTTCCTTGAATATTTTTGACTCAGGGAACATCAAAAGAAAACCCGATCAAAGAGACACAGATAAATGTCTGTAATATTACCTTGACTGATCTTCTGCACCTCCAACATACACATTACATGCCATCTGAGTGCCCCTCTGTGCCTTGAGCACATCTAATATATATTCATACACGCTTGCCGATTGTCAAGTCTTATTTTTTCCTAATATTTCTCCATGAAATACCTATTTATCCCAACCAGCATTCAGGCTGTATTCGCTATTCTTGAAAAATCCCTGGATTAGCGGAACAGGGGGTGGAAATGCCTTGTTGCTTGCATGCTCTCAGCAGAATAGGTTTTCCCCAGTGTCTGCCCTACACACACAAACAGAATGCGTTGCTCATTCATTCATTTAATAGCCTGTTAGCTGGGCTTGCCACCTAGGATCTTAACTTAGCCGTGGGGAATAAAAGGGCACCGTGGTCTCCTGAGGCCACTTGAATTTGACAGTCTCCAGGACTATTCCATGCCTGCCATTTGGGCACACAGGGGAGGCAAAACCAAAGTGAACACTTGGCCTTATGTCCCGCTCTGACATACTCTCCTAAATCAGTTTGGGCCACAGGTGGGAATGTGTGCCCAGTATTGAGGAGCCTTGTGCTAAACCCAAGGCAACGGTAGGCACATGTCACCCATCTGCTCTTCTTCCATGGCAGTGGGGAGCTGGGGACTCCTGGGACACTCCCAACAGTTTGGATATGTGAAGGAAAGTCCAAATTCTTCTGGTGTATCCATCATTAGCAGGGCTAGTCGTGGCTTCACATAGCCTCCTCCTGTGATTAATGCTTTCTCCCAGCTGCATTTCTTCCCATACCTGTGCTTCCTAGACAGGAGGCAAAACATCCATCTGGAAAGGTGTCTCTGACTGGCTGTGAGATACGCAGGCTGTCAATCAAAGGTGATCATTGGCTAAAATCCCCCTATTGAGCCTATTTCGGGCCTCCAGTGGTGACTGTGGTCCAGCCAAGACACATGCAGCAGTGACAATGACCATGGTAGACCCTCTCTTCTCCCTTACCCTTCCACCTGCAGGCAGCAACCAAGGACTGCACATCTTCACAAGGTTTGCCCAAAGGGTAGACCTGTAGCAGCTGGCCAAAGAGGCCCAGGTTTAGACAACCAAAGCCAGGAAAAATGTCTGTGGTCTCTGGTGCCATCTGGCAGTGTTTGGGCAGCTCTTCAGGGAAGGTGGGATTGGGTAAGTCTTTGCCCCTGGCTTTCTGCCCCTAAAAGGGCTGCTCTGGCCACAGAGGCATTAAGAGATTTCTCAGGCAGCTCTCAGCTGAGCATCACCTCTTCTCAGGGGCCAGGGGAACATTGAAGTGCCCTGGTTGGCAGCAACTTCTTTTTAATTAGGAAGTGAACATAAATCAAATATCAAAGTCTGAACTCCCTAGCTCTAAAATTTCACCATTTCCCCAGGTTTAAATTTCATATATTTTAATCTTCTCTCATGCCAGATAATGCAATTCCAGCTGGGCAGAGGCAGCATCTTTTTATTCCCGTTGCAAAGTTCCTGGAACAGTTTCCAAAGCTGTAAAAATAATCGCCCTGGGCACTAACTCCGGAGCCGGCAGGTAGCTCTGTAGGGATGCAGCCGGTCCCGCCGCCTCCGCCGGTGCAGGAATGCGGCCCAGCAGCCAAGGCCAGGAGAAGCCAGTATCCAAACCCTGCTCAGCTGGCAGTCCCGGTGTGATCGGGGACACATTTCATCTCACCTGCCTGCGATGGAGCTTTCCCATCCATCAAATGAGGATAAACGACATTTTTACAAATGTTCCTCTGCATGTACATAAACAGCGCTCGGCGTTGCTGGCCCTCTCCCTGGGCTTGATTAACATGCACCTTAATCACTGCTTTGCTATTGGTTCTGTTGTCTCACTCCCACACCGGCAGTGCCGTTACCAACTATCTTCCTGGCATACTATTTTTCAAAATTAGCTTTCCAAAACAAAACTCCCCGCTCCTTCTGGGGAGGTGTGGATCATTTTGCCTGCTTGGGCAGTTGTTCCCATCCACCTGGCTGCCCGTTCCTCGTGCTTTCAGCAGCTTGTTAAAATTGGGCAATACAGGCCAAGCACATTTCTCCAACATGCTGCACTCGCGATGAGGGCTATTTATCAAGTGTACAAGATTCAGAACTGCAAGACCCTGGATTTCAGAATCATTTGCAGCGTCAGAAGCTGCTAATGGCCCATAAAATTTAGCAACTTCTCCATAAGCTGCTGGTTAATGAAAAATCGGTTAAATTCTTCACAGATCAGCTGGCGCAGTGCCCTCTGCTTCGCTGCAAGCGCTGCCTGGCAAAGGTTGCATTAATGGCAGGCACAAAGCAAAGAGTGGTCAGAAGGGCTGGACAGACCCTGCAGTGTCTCCTTGCAGGGTTCAGATCGGATGCCCAAGGAGACCCTGCTTGGCCCTAGCGACAGGGTCACCACATTGGCAGGCGTCCCTGCCAAAACCGCCTGCTTGCATTGCAGCCACGTTGCAGGTTGCAATACGGAGAGGTAAAATCCCTGGTGTGGAGCAGCAGAGGCCCTGTGCTGGGATGCGGTGATCAGGATACGATGCGGCATTCGGGCACGGCGTGCGGGAGGAGGAGGAAGCGTCTGGTGGGAGCACAAATTACGGCCGAGCATGGCGCTGACAGGGCGAGGCCTCGGCCGTCACGGCTGCCGTTCACTGCAGCGCGCGGCCCAACTAATTAGGCGCTCGCCGCCCAGCCGCGGAGCCCCATCCATCTTACACACGCCGGACGCTTTTGCACCGGCATATGCTGCAATAATGAAAATCAATGTCGCTAATGTCTTCGCCCTGCCCATTTTTCAGTCGCCTTTGCAATGGACGTCACGCTGGGAATGCAGACCGAAGGGAAGTGTAGCTTTGAGAGGTCCCAGGTGTGTTTCTGCAGGACAAATCACACATATCCTTCTCCCTGGCTGTCTGGGGCACTGCGGAACAGGAGCTGTTACTCCAAAAGAAGCTATACGACTTAGTGAAAGCAATTGCTGCTGAAGGCACTAGAACAGATAAGATTTGTGGAGCCAAAGCCCTTAAATATGTGGCACTGAATCTCCACAGAGTCATTCTTTCTTTTCCCAGGGCAAGCTTTCAAGTTTTTCCCGCTGTTGAGTAGTTGCCCCTTTTTTCTCATACCAACCTGCAAGTTAAAAACGCTCCTTGTGCAGCCGAGAGTGCACCCGGAGCCGGCGTGCTCGGCTCCTAGGACGGCTGGCTCCCGGCTCTAGTGGCTGGGAAAAGAAATGGATGCCCTGGAGCAGGAGATAAAAGAGAATTGCTTCCTTGGTGTTTAAAAGCACCATCCAATCCTCCAGAGATTCACCAGATGTTCTGATTAAGGCAGTTCAATTGCAATGTTTAAAAGCCTATTCCACCTGCTCCCTGCAATCTCCTTTCTGTGGCCAAGAGCAGCTCTAATTAAAAATTCCCCCCTGTTGCGCCAGCTCCTCCCTCACCTTTCCAGATACGAGCTCCGCACAGGCAGCCCCAGGGACCGCTCGGCAGGGGATGGCTCCTCTCCTTCTTGTTTTTTTCCTTCCCTGCAGTGAAGCCAAAATTGGTGGGATTTGCAGCCCGGTGGGTGCAGGACAGGGCAGCTCCTGGCCGGAGCTCTCCCTCCAGCGCTGGACAGCAGCAAAGCCTCCATCCTCAGCTCACTCCTGCCCTCCAGTTTCTCAGCAGCCGCTAGCACATGGAAACAGACCCGCACCCAGCCCATAGGAAGGAGCCTCAACCCTCACAACCCTTTACCATTTCTTTAACATCCATCCCGAACAGCCCCAAGGCTCCCAAGTTTAGGTAGACATGGAGGTCCTACCATTGCTCCTGCCCCTCTTACTGTAGGGAAGTTCTTTGTATCCTGCTGGCACCCAGGGACATTGTCCTGGCTCGGAGGGGCTCTGTGGACGTGCTGGTCGTGCCTGCCCCATCTGAGCTTCCATTTACCTCTGGAAGGGCTCCGGGAGCTGCTCCCAGGCTGCCGCCATGCACTGCTTCATAAAAGGCCCATTTGGATCCATCCTAAGCAAATCCTCGGCTGCTAAGCGCTACTCAGGTGGCAGGATTGATATTTGCTCTATTTGGGAATCACTCAAGCATGCGGGTGAATTTATGCCCATTTAGCATCTTCTTGATGGTGAATGTGCTTCCCCCTAACCCCCAAGGGGTTTCTGCCTCTCAGCCCTGGCAGAGCCGCTAGGTGCACGGCTCTCATTTCCCCGGCACCCTCCTCGGAGGAGCCATCCCCATAGCAACAGGGCAGTGATGCATGAATCCCAGGCTGCAGCCGGATGCACGAATCCCAGGCTGCAGCCGGGCCCAGCGCCGCAGAGCTCGGCAGAGGGACGGACACGGCATCAGGGGACACGCACCTAAGAATATTCATATATAAAAGCAACCTGTGCTTGACCAGCACCTAGAGTCGGTGCAAAAGTCAGGTAAATGCCGGTGCAAATGTGAGCCCTTCGTGCACAGAGCCTGCACAGTAAGAGTAAAAATGACTGAGGAATCGGGGATTGTTCAAGAGACTGTTCAGTCAAACACACCTAACAGCCCTAAAATGATCAGAGGATGATTTCCCAAGTTATGTTGTTCAAACAGTTTATATTTGCATATTTTCATCAAAGAACATAACCCTTTAAAATGGGATCCGCTGTAGTCCTGGCATCGATTTGCACGGCAGGGCCACAAACCTGTGCAGCTAGCACCACTCACTGGCCAAGCTGCACTTCACAAACGTGTTTTACCGCAAGCCTCCAGCACTGCAGACTGAACACAAATCTCAGTACTAGCATTTGTGCATAATAAACAAATGTAAAACATCCACCCTCCCTTTCCCTGCTGAAAAAAGATAAAGGAAAAGAACAAAACCCAAAGCAGCAACAATAAAAAAGGAAGAGCAGGCAGCAGACAGCTTCCAGCAGCTAGCGGCCCTTGCAAGAAACAGCTCTGTGCTTTGGCTCTGTTATATCCCTGTGCGCTCCATGGGTTTCAATCCCACCTCTACTGCAAAGGGCACAAATCTTCAGCCAGCTTGCGAACAAGGAAAGGGCTCTGCACGTTTCCCTTCAATTCATCAGAAGGGTGATGCATATCACTCACATGCATATTGATATATGCATATAGATATATGCATATTTATATATATGCATGTGCACCTCTACCAGGACTGTGGATGAGCAGCTCTCTTTATCATTTCTAAAACAGAGCAAATGACCCTTGTTTGGAGGCATCACCCTCCCCTGAGTTCAGCTGACACAAGGCTCTGTGGGTCCTACTTGTGGGGGAGATGTCTACAAAGTCATTCCTGTTCCATTCATCGTGGCCAGCATGTAACACACAACAGATTTTCTTCTTAACAGAGGATCTTCACAGGCACTCTCTTATTTGGGCCCCGCTTTAGTTGCTGGAATTTAACTGGGGAACAGTGAATCAGTGCAGAGGCCGTGTGGTGTCTTCTTCTCTCAGGTCCTCCCACTAGTTTGTGTTGATGATCTCATTTAAAAAAATCTTTTCCAGCACTGTGCTATTTATATTAAACTCTTCTTTTATTTTTTTTTTTAATTCAAAGTCCCAGATATATGGAAAGGAAAAATCCTTTAAGTTTCTTGAAAGCTCAAGCTTAGGACAGAATTTATGCCAGTTTCATAAGCTTTATGGAAGCAGCTGGACATCCCATGTCAGCCCCTTGTCCACACCTGAGACAGCTCTTCCAGGTGGCTGGGCCCCAAAGCCACACAGGGCTTCAGTCAAGGGGCCAGTTTCACTTGCTTCGTTCTCCAAATGGAAAACGGATTCAAGTACCTGATATCCAATAAGTACGAGAAGCTCACGCTGTACAGCCCTGTCGATTAGAAGGATCATCTTGAAAAGGAGAAAAGGAAGATTCCTTAATTAGCTGCGCTGACAATGTCATTAATTAGGCACTGCCGAGCACCTTCATTCTTTGTGATCTTTAGCGTTCTTAGCTTGTTGCACTTTATTTACATATTTTTTTGGATATGTACGTAATTCCTAATTAACAGGAGAGTTTACTCCAGCTATTTCAAGATGTCACGTACTGTAGATCTTTAGACATGCTTACTGAAAGCCTGATGAATTTCAATGACTCCTCTGGTTGGTCTGGAAAGGCCGTGTCCCCTTGCTAGGGGACAGGAGCGCCCATCGTAGGCATCCAGAGGAAGGTAACCCAGTTTCCACAAAGTTTCAGAATGGGAACAAGTGAAAGATGCTTATAAAATGAAAGCTTTCAGAAGACGTTTCTGTCAGGAATTTTAAGAAGTGAATTTGCCATCAGGGAAATTCGGCTGACAGAGGGCTTGACAGGCACGTCCCCACCAGGGTGGTCTGTGGAGAGGATTGTGAGGGGATTTAAGGAGACCCAGGCAAATGCTGTAATTCTTAAAAGGAAGTGGAAGCTTTTATAGCCTAGTGGAAGAGCAGAGGTCTGTGTATCCAGCGTGAGCCACAGGGCTCAAGGGACAAATCTGAACAAAGAGGAACCTGAACAAGGGCTGCTCCTCCAGTCCTGCGCCATTGCCTCGCATTAAGCTAAGCTTTCTCTTTAAGAAAGGACTATGTGTCTCCTTTCCCAACACCAGTTTGGCCAAACTCATTTTTGTTAATGCCGCCACCCTGAAACCCAGTTTCTCTCCGTTTCTATTTCCTCTTTTAGGGGCAGCAGTGATGATGATATTTTGCAAGGGACAATCCTACCGAGACAGAGGGCTGGAAGAAAGGACTAGAATATTATATCTGCTCCCTGCCTGGCTTTCCTGATCCTTACAAAACCCAGTTTTATCTTGCCTAGCTTTCCCTGACCTACTTGCCCCAGTGCTATTCTTCAGTGTGATCTTCCGTGGTCTTTACAGTTAATGATAGCTGTGATCAATACACAACACCACCACCATCTTTCTGAAATGTCTGTGCTTTCTGATTCTCTAGATTTGCTGCCCTGTGGGCAGTGGGTTGGATCTAACCTTGCCTTCAGGAGGTGCTTATCTCTCCTGAGAGGAAGCCTGAGTTTATGCATTGTCTTGCCCAGCACCTACCCTCATGCTAAAGGAAAAACCATATAAATAAAGCAGGAGAATATTTCTGCACCATCACCATGGCTCAGAATACACCTCTTCAGAAGCACATTAATAAAGTCTGATGAACAGTCCTGCCAAAAGCACCCTAGAATATCCTCAGATATAAGAGAAAGAATGAGAATATGAATAAGGTGTACAAATTAATAAATGTCTGCCCAGGCACTGGCAGAGGCGGAGCTGGGAGGTCTGAGCCTTGCAATCTGCCTCTTTCCTCTCTCTCTATTGCTGGCAGGGGGTGGTCCTGATTAGCACAGATCCTGCGGAGTTAGTTCTCCATCTCCAAGGGCAGGAAGCTGAGAAAAGACTCATAAAGTAAAAGCCATAAAGTAAAGCTCTTTACTGCAGCAAATCTTCAAAATTCTGTAAAAAAAGAAGATTGCCCACACTGCTGCCATATCCACAGAGCTGCACCTGGCAGAAAGCAAGAGAGCTGCCTGGGAGGAGGGTGCTATGAGCAAGGGACACGCTTTTATGGGAGTGTTTCCACAGTGCCCAGCAGCTCAGAGCCTTGCTCTGCACACGTGCAGTGAGAGCACAACTAGGTAAACAGCAGTGACAGGGGTAACAAGAATTCTCCTTGTCCTCAGTATATGGAGACATTAGGATTTGACCGCTGACATGGTATTGCCTTTAATGAAGAAGGCTTTTCAGGTCTGGGTGCATGAGGTAAAGCAAAGCTTTGTTTAAATTGGAATTTTCTTGTCAGAACCCCCAAATCTGGGGAGACAAAGCCCAAGTCTAACAGTTGAGTGCCAGTTCTGAGCCATCACCTCCCTCAAGAGGAGCTGGGTACCGGGTCCTGCTTCCATTTCCTCGCTGGTGTGAAAAATCTTCACCTGGTGGAAGTCTTTGGAGGGTCATGGCAGAGATCGTGTCTGTGAAAATCCTCCTCCCTGGAATACTCTGTCCAGTTTTCATCCCCTTCCTCAGTGTAAGAAATTCTAATAAACTGGAACAAGCCCAGTGCAGGGGCACTGAGATGGTTAACGGGCTGGAGGATATGATATATGAGAGGAGGCTGAAGAAGCTGGATAGCTCAGTCTTTAGAAGAGGCTATTTTAAGTGTTTCAGGGCTATTCCTCTGCAGAAGGAAACCCAGGCTGTCCTTCTGTAAGCACTCAAGTTTCCATACACTTTCTTGGAGATTTGCCTAAAGTTACCTTTAAAATGAGTCAGACTTTACGCTGTCAGTGCCAAGGGCACTAAATCAAGGAAGAGGACTGCTGCTCTGCAGCAGCTGCTAAGCACAGAGGTGTTATGGTCTGTGGAAACATCATGTGTAGTGGGAAACTGAACATCTTGCTTAATTGTTGTATTCTCTGCTCCGTCTTACTTCCATGGAAAACTGCCTTCTGTAACGGGGGTGATGGCTGGTCTTGTCTGCCCTTCCTGCCTACCAGGAGCTCATTCCCACTATATTATTTCCTCTGTTGCTGGAGGTAACTTCAGCCCACTTTTAAGAATAGGCACAGGTATCGGCAGAGTTATTTCTGTGGCTGAAACAGCAAATCCTCCCACAAATGGATGCTTATTTTGTGCAAATCATCCCAGTCCCTTTTGTTTGTGACGGGAGGGAAGGTGACTACGAGTGCAGTTGTTGCCATAGGGGCACGGTGATGAATTCGTATGCTGCTATAAAAGTCTTCAGCACCTGGGGCAGCTGAGGTAGGTGGCTCCAAGAGAAGGAATGCATTTACCGTCGGAAATGCAATATGAAGCAATATGGTCAGATAAGTCAGTGCCCTAATTACATTGCTGTGTGCTACAGCTGCTGAGGAGTTATTTAAAATGACTTGAAACTGCAGCTGGGAAAAGCAGCTCTGGAGGAGTAGCCTGGGGAAGAGATTCGGTGTCACGGCTGTCAATTTTGACCTCTTCTGGAGGGGAAAAAAAAATAGAAATAACCCCCTGAAGCCAGCACAGCAGCTGGGAGAGCCTGTCTGCAGGACCGGTGTGACCCACGTGTCACCACCTGTGTGGTGACCAGCCACCTCCGCCCTCCCAGCTGTCTGGGAACACGCGGGTCCCCGGCGGGCTCTGGGAAAGGAGCCACGCTGCAGCTCCCTGAGCAGCGCAGTGTCTACAATTGCTATTCTCTGGGCTTCCTGACCGTAAAACACTGTGCCAGCAACTCCTCTAGAGCTGACACTGAGCAGGAGGAATCCAGCGCTTTCCCTTGGCTTGTGGAGCAGGAGGATGCTCCTTAGTTAAGGCAATCCCAGCTCTTCGCACTCTGTTCCCTACGTGACCAATGACAGATTTTTAGCGCCAGGTTTGGGCTTCTGCTTCACCCTTGCTAAAACAGAGGTGGCAATATTTTTGACATCAAGATGCTAAATGTCCATGTGTGCGATACAGCTTTGAGATCTTCAGATGGGAGGGAAAAGCAAGATGTGCTTATTATTAGGACTGCAATTTCACTGCAAAGATCTTATAAAACAGACACTAAGAAAGTATTATGAAGATTATTGGCTTTCTAGATGTTGCCTAACAGGGTAATTTTGCTGCCTGATGGGGCTGATACATGTGAGTCCTCGCTGCTCAAGGAGAGAGCTGTGAATTTCCTGAGACAATCAGGAGGTTTGGATTGCTCCAGCCCGTTCCACTCAGTACGAAGATATGTGCAAGCCTATATTTTTCCTGGGACATTATTGAATAGGATTACTGAATCAATTCAATCAATCAACATTATTGAATCAAGGATAGACTATTTAGCTAGTGTTAATTACTAGTCGTAATTCAAGCTCTCCTCCTTCCCTCTGAAGGGTGCCACACTGCCTCCAATGCTCAAGCACTTTAAACAGCAGCTCTCAACTGGAGAAGATCTCCTTCACTGGAGATCTTCAAAACCCGCGTGGATGGAGCCCTGTGCCACATGCTCTAGGTGACTCTGCATGTGCAGGAGGGTTGAACTAGATCATAGAATCATAGAATCCTTAAGGTTGGAGAGGACCTTTAGAGATCATCTTGGTTGGACTAGATGACCTCTGGAGGTCCCTTCCAACTTTAATCTAGTTCAACCCCTCTGCTCAAGCAGGGTCACCTAGAGCACATGGCACAGGGCTGCGTCCAACCGGGCTTTGAAGATCTACAGAGAAGGAGACTCCACAACCGTTCCTGGCAACCTGTCATGCATTTGGCAAGAGGTGTTACCCTCCGTGCTGCTGTGGGTGTTCTGGATCACCATGAGTAAGAGCCGTCTGGGTGGCTCTGGATTATGGCAGCATAATATGGTATTTCTAATAGTGTATTTTTACCCAGTTTACAATATCAGGGCATGGCTTGCTTCTTTCTCTCTCTGCAAATCCCCAATGAAAAAGAAAAGAGAGTAGAATGAAAAAAAAAAAAAAAGAAAATAGAGTAGAATTATTTATGCACAGGGATATTATTAGGAGTGAAATTAATGAGAACAGTAAGAACAGGGAAGCTCAGAGACACTGAAGGAGAATCTCCTGTCACTGAAATTTGATTTGATTGCCCGTCTCCCGAAGGCAGCACTGGCAACTTCATCCCTTGAGATGCTGAAAACTAACCAAGACCATGAAAACTGCTGGAAAACACACTATACAGACTCCATCTTCCAGGTGCTCTCAGAGGGATTTGGACTGTACAAAACCCAAATACCATGAGTACAACCTACTGCAGCAGGTGAGGAGCTGATCCCCAAAGATAACTCTGCCACTGCCACTCAGTATGTTGCTGAGCAGGGCAAGATACCAAGTCATTGCTGACACATTTTTAGGACATCACACTGCCCACTGGCTATTTCCCAATAAATTCTACTTCTCATAGGATCCTCAGCAGTGTTTAAGGGGGTTATTTCAATTCCAGGTGATTTTTATGTTGCTAGTAGGAAGCAGGAAGGAATAGTATATATTTCCTAGTGACTGAGAAGTATGGATTAACTGGAGAGTTCTACTAGTTAGTTATCTATTGAAAGCCTGACTGTTTTTTGATGGAAATTTGTAAGAAAGAAGTCAGTCTACCAGACTTTAAAAACTGTGTCTGTAGGAAAAAATAATACTGAGAGTATTGTTTTCATATATTCCCATGCAAAAATTATACACTGATAAAATACACACCAAACAAGCTAAATAGCTTATCACCAAAGCAATGCCACAATCTTTCCTCAGTAAATGTACATTTAATCAGATTCCTACAGCTTATTCACTATCAAAACCAGTCTCTTCACAGCTGGCTGGCAGCCTGTTCTCCTGTGGTGGCCATGCTCTGAGCTCTGTTATGGACACACAGCATCGTAGGCCAAGCCTGGGGAAGCTGCTGCTCCTGTGGCCAGTGCTCCTTTGGCCAGTGAGCACATGGATACGTGGGCACTGTGGGATGCCTCTCCTGTGCCCCAGCACAGAGCATCCTGCTTGCACCAACAACACGGTGCATCCCTCCAAGGGCAACCTGGACGCATCACAAAGCGCCTTTGCCTTCCACAATGTGTATGATGAGGTCTATATGCACCCTCATCTATATTTCTACGATCAAATGTTGGCCATCGGCTACTGGGAAGCACTTATGCAGCTGTGTAATTCAATTCCGAGCAGCCCATTTCTGAATGGAAAATAAATTACTTGGCACCTTGCAGCTCCACCTTTATTAACAATTTCATTAGCACTCAGGAAACAGTCCTCTTCTAAATTCTGAAACTAGAAATCTCTCAGGATTTGTAAGAAAGAATTGTGTTTCTGTATCTTCCGAGTTGATGTTTATCATATATCATACACCTGCCTTATAACCACCCCAAAACACCAGATTTTAACAGTACCACTCACAGCAAGATCTGTTTATAAATCCCAGCGAACGACACCAGGCACCCAAACTGGAGGCTTTTCAACATATTTCACCCACTCAAGAGTACACACAAAAAAAAACTCATGAACCACGTTGGACTAGTGTGTAAGGCAGGTGAATGAACCAGTGCTGTTACTGACAAAGTAAGAGGTAATTTGCTCATTGCCATAACTTTTCTTCCAGACAGGTAAGCAATTTGGGTGAAAAAAAAAAAAAAAAAAAGCAATCCCATACCCTAGAAGCTTATCTTAGAAGAAAGTTGACAGGAAAAGTAAGGAGTCTGCTGTGTGGAAAATTGTTTAAAGATATTATCTTAGCATTTGGAAAGATCCTACGATCTTGCTAAACAGCATTTTCCGTCTGTTCTGAACAACTGCAGTCAGTGTTGTAAAGATACATAGTAAATAAGTAGAAATACATATTAGAGCAGTAAAAAAGAAATTGCTTTATTCTCTCTCTCGGAATTTATTCCCAACATTTATAGCAAACTGAATATCAAAGTGAGTATAGCTGTACTTCAGTCACAGTATAAATTCAGCACTAATCTGATTATAGAAGTAATTCTTTTGCAGGGAGGAGGCAATATCTTGACTGAGATATAAAACCTGAATATGCTAGGAAACAGAAATACAGGTCAGGAAAGTGTATAACTGTGGTAGAGATTAATTACAGCAGAGTGCCTAGCGCAATCCCTACCACCATCCCCTCCTCCTTTTCAAAAAACAAGACAATAAAAAAGAAACTGAGCACAAATGTGAGTAATCCCACTTGTACGTGAAATATCACAGCAGATTCCACAGTGAAATATCACTCCAGAGAAGGGTGGAAATGGGTCTCCTTGCTGAGCTGTGACTGTGCGGGCTGAGACACCCCATGCTCATGAACCCTCTGCAGTACAACTGCCTGTCACAGCTTCTGGTATGATAAAGCAGAGCAGTGCAAAACTCAGCAGTTTACAGGATTTTGTCTCTTTTTGATTTTTTTATAAAATAGGTTTTTTTTTTTTCCCACAGACTTCTGCTTCAAGATACCCCAGTCCTCCCCAGGATCTGACTTCAAGAGCCCAGACTTATCCGGGATAATCCAGGAGCAGATTTATCCCATATAAACCAGGATAGGCTCCTAGGCACAGGCAGATGTTGCTCCTGGCAGCTGGGGAGCTGCAACTCCGTGGGAAGGTGGCTGCTCAGGACCGTCCACTCAACATCACCTCCAATGCTACGCTTGCTATATTTACAAACAATTTAAACATACTTATGTAAATGTTTTGTTTGCCCTTAATCCTGGTTATTTGCTGCCATTCATGGGCATGAGTCACACAGCTCCCATGCCTAGGCTAGGAATTCCTGCAGCAATCCAAGATTTTATGAAGCAAAATGGGTCGCAGCTCTGCAAGGCACAGAGCTGAGCTGGTACCAGCAGCCAGCAAAACACAGGGGGCTTCATCCTGGGGCAGGCTGACATGATATCTAAAGCTTTGGTGCTCTCAAAGAAACTTTCACAGAATCCCAGAATCACACAGAATCCCAGAATGGTTGAGGTTGGAAGGGACCTCTAGAGCTCCTCCAGTCCAAGCCCCTGCTCCAGCAGGGACACCCAGAGCACGGGGCACAGGGCGGCATCCAGGTGCCTTTGGAAGATCTCCAGAGAAGGAGACTCCACAGCCTCCCTGGGCAGCCTGTGCCAGGGCTCTGGCACCCTCACACCAAACAAGTTCCTCCTCACATGCACATGGAGCTGCCTGGGTTTCAACTTGTACCCATTGCCCCTTGTCCTGTCACTGTCCACCACTGAGAAGAGCTTGGCCCGCTCGTCCCTACATTGCCCCTGCATGTACTTACAAATATTAATCAGATCCCCTCTCAGCTTTCTCTTCTCCAGAGAGTAGGTTATCGAAGAAACCCTCCTCCCCTTCATAGGATGAAGCTAGCTCAGTTAAGACCGCGTGGTGGACCAAGAACCGGGAGAGGTGACAATCATAACAGAAGGAGGAGAACTCAGATTACAGCCAGCCTGGTGATAAGTTTAGCAGGGCTGGGGAGAGCGAGCAAAGGTAAAACCTCAGCCCAGGGTTAGACACTGATAGTGATGGAGCAATTTCAGGAGACACTGTGGAGGTCCTGTCTGCCACAGGGATGCTCCAGGTTTGCAGCTGGCCCTGCTGCAGGTGCAGTCTCTGCCACTTCTCCAGACCTGCACCAAAGACTGGGCTGCACGGCTGATTTTTCAGTCATTCCTGTCTTCTCTCCTGTAAAACTGTTCCTTAGCTCACCAGCTCTGGCTGCTGGGAGAGAAGCACAGGTCAGCTTGCTATGATTTTTTAATATGTACTTGTAAGCAATTCATAGGAGTAAAAAAAAATAATAATTACAATAATTCTATGATAGTAAGGGAGCTAAACAATTCATTGTGTTGCAGTTATATATATATAATATATATACATATACACACACACAATTGTATAAGATACTCACCACAGTACCACAAAGAAGAAAGACAAAAAGCAATTCATACAACTCACATGTTAATAACTCCTCTATTCCAGAAAGAGAGGAAAAAAAGAAAAAGAAAAAAAAAAAGGACAACATTACTAAAGAGCAAACATAAAAGGTCAAGGCACATTGAGTTGCTGGAAATCACCGAACACAAAAGAAACACACTAGAAATTTGTATTTAGAGAACAAAATAGCAACAAAGACTTTGAATGAAAAGCAGGTGAACATTGTGAGCATTTTGTTTCCCTGATCAAAATGCGTTTTTCAGACATTTTTGTTCTCAGATGCAAAGACAAGAGAAAGCCGAGGAGCCAGTGAAGGCTAAGCCAAGACAGATATCAAAGCGCAGCGCCCGTTCCCATGATGAATGCTCGAGTTTAACAAGCCTGAAGGTCGAATCCTCTCACATTTATGTGCAATCTCCACTCATGTTGCCTTCCTGTATGTGTCACGGAAAACGTTGAGGGAGAAACCAGGAATGATGTAAACTTGCCGCCTTACTAAGTGGTCGGGATAAGCTCGGCCAGCCTCGTCTTTGGCAGGCGGATTCGCTGCGCTCCGTCCAAAACCACATCATTGCTATGCAGCGCACGGCCACGGCTTAGAACTTTCACCTGCAAATGGGATTACAAATGCAATCATTAGTGCAGATTCCCCGAGAAGCTTTCACAGTATTACAATTAGATTTCCCATTCTAGCAGCATCTAAATCAATATGATATGATTAGTTACTCTCGTGGATTACATGCTGCTGTACAAAACCTTCACACACAGAAATCTGGGTAATTTAATCAGGCAGTAATGGATTCTGGGAATGCTCCCACTGTCTAGAAACTTAAAATGATTCTATCTCTATAATAATTTGCCATTATGCACCTGAAGCTAAATTGCCTGACATACCTGACAGTGGACAGCAGTGATTAAAACAGGTCACATCTCATCACTGAGAGTGGTAACTCTGCTGAATTCACTTAGAAAATGGAATTGGAGGGAGAGAAAAAAAAACCCTTCTGTTGTTCTTTCCTGGTCTATAACTTAAATTTGAAGCTCTCTCTTTAAAAATGTATACACGGATGTTGGGGGTGGCGGGAGGGCGGGGAGAAAGAGTACAGATACTATCCATTTCTCATCATTTTATTCAAGGTAAGAGAAATATGTGAACTAATACTCCCGGGGAAACTCAGCAGACCAAGACACAAATGAACACATAATTTTATTCCTTTGAAGGGCCTCAGAGCCGCCGAGAGAAATATTAGGAAGGAAGAACATTTCTGGAAAGGTTGTGAAAACACGGAGGGCTCTGCTGTGATCAGCTCGCTGTGCCAAGGAGCCCCAATGGCTCCAAGATGCATCTCGAGGATGAATTTGCACCTAGTGTTTTCCCAGCTCACGTAGGAGCTTGGACGTGCACCTCGGTGCTAATGTGACTTTCTCCTGGCCTTATCCTCCCATGGCAAGAAACCCTAAAAAATAAACTGTGCTAAGGGCAGCTTGCAGCCGGAATGCAAAAAGCAAACAGGACACAAAAGAAGAGCTATAGATTTGCTTGGGATGTTAGACCTGTATATTTTTAGATGCCCAGTATCCAAAATGTGCTGCTGTTCATCCCTTAGCCTAGCGGTGTGTTAAGAGCTTAAGTTCCCCAAATACAACTGGCACATTTTATCTCAGCCTGGTTCCTCTTTCTTGAAATATCCCTGGTCCATGGTGTCTGGGGAAACCTGCTTCTGAGGAGAGTTATTCCAATGGATATTTCAAACACCCGACCAGCAAAGGAGAGAAAAATAGTCACCAGTGGTAAATTTCCTTGGCGATAATTGCCAGAGAACTCTGCCTTCATTATAAAATTCCGTAACAAAGAAACGCTGTGAAACACATTATTATCCACCTCTATGTACTCTGTAATTGCCACGGTTTTATTACATGCTTTGGCTATGCTAACCATTTGGAGCATTAATCTCCATCCTTTCCACGTGTTGCCTCCAAGGGGCACCTCAGCTCCCCGGTGCTCCTCTGCCACCCAACTCAACATCTCACATTCAGCACGGCACCTGAACATGCACCGGCGCATTACCATTAATAAACAATAAAGCTATTAAGGCCTATTAAAGCTTTGTGACGAAGTTGTCAGAGTGAATAATCTATAAATCAATATAAATAATCGTGATAGGCGGTAATTGAATTCCTATTCCTACAGGTCCTCTGCACATGCTGGATGTGAAGGGACATGACGTGCTAAAAGTAAAGGAGGAAAGCTGAAAACTGATGACATTAATGTTCTCCCGGTGAAACGTGGCGTGACATCAGCTTTTAATGGAGGTCACAGCATGAATGCGTATCGGCTTTTTCTTTTAAAACAAGGAAATAACCAAATAAATCTAAGACTTCTCACATTAGAAATTAGTGCTCAGATGATCAGTGGGTCTGGACGTGGTTCTCACAAAGCAGTCGATGCACAAAGCCCCAGGAGGATTCACCAGCAGGGTTGTGTCTTTGCCTGGATTTTTGGGCAGTTTCTGTTAATGAATTCATCAGTTTTCATCTTTCATAAAGGACTAGTAAAAGTGAATTAGTCAGGAAACCTTAATGTTTACATCTTACTGGGTTCTGGATGACCACATATCTTTCAAATTCAAATGTAACCTCCAGCATGAGCGGAGCACTAGACAATCAGAAAGTGATTGGCGTAGTCACAGACAGTTTTTAAGTGGAAATTCAAAGGACAGCAAATAAGTAATGAATTCTGGATGTCTCTTTTTCTTCATTTCCTCTTGATGTGCTCAGCAAGGGTTAATTCAGCCTTTTTTAGCTGATTTTTAGGAGTACTCTGTTACTGAAGCTTAGGAGCTACCTTCACTGAAGAGTGAGGTCATACCCTTGAGGACTATTTGGCGTGGGTCGCCTCCCTGGCAGGGAGCATTCATGATCAAAACTCATGAGTGATCTTTGAAAACTGAGGGTTTCCCTATGTACAGACAACCAGAAACAAATGCACAAGTGGCTGCCTGTGTATGAAGTGATGAGACCTTCAGCCGGGACAAGCTGACCCGGTGGGCTCAGCTTGGCTACCATCCGCTGTTGAAACACCCCTCCTGGTGTAGCAGCCAGCAGGCCAGCTCCACAGCTCCCATTTTCCAAAAGAAATCCAAAATTCCTCCCTTCCTAAACTCCTGTTGCTCCCCTCTATGTTGGTGACCAGAGCCTTTCAACCAGCACAGGCAGGAAAACATAACGTGCAATAATAGTCCCACCTTCCATCCGCAGAGCAGGACAGACACATCAGCCCCTAGAAGAGTTGACGTTGCCTGAGTTTTCTCCACATTAACATCATTCTTAATTTTTCTAAGCTTTTTATTGTCATTTAAAAGGTGAGAATGTAGTCAGTTGAATCCTGCGCTGATTAGCTCGGTATTGTAATTGTATTTCAGGAACTCCTACAGCTCTTCAAATTCCCATTATGTGATTATTCTGGGGTTTATGGTACTTCAGAACTGAAGTATTAAAAAACTATGATGTAAGTGGAAAAAACACAGTGACAATTTACCAAAGAGCTCACATGTGGTATTATGAAAACAACAAAAAACCAAAACAAAGGACTTGCTTGTAAAACCTAGTGCAAGTCTGCTGGCCTCTGAGAATGAGGCAAAAGAGATGTAATGTGACAACAGCTCTTTTCTCAGTACTGCCTACAATGCTTCATCATCCAGAGTCAGATCTGTGCACTCATTTGTCAGGGCAGAAGGGAAAAATGATGGCCCAAAAGTAAAAGATGGGAAGATACACGAGACCACTGGGAAATGATTTATCAAAATCCAGTCCTTTCCTCTTGGATTTCCTTTCTGCAATGGGCAGGGAGAAGGAGATTGCTCTGGCTGTATTAATACAGCCTCCACATTTCCATTTGCTGTTTTCTCAGCCCTCATGCTCAGAGAAGGGTTTTATACCATGAGAGAAATCTTAATTCCACAAAGAGGCTACTTCACAGGCTTCCTAATTACTGTATTTGGTCTATCATTCTTGTAAGCATTTGGCCAAGAATAACCATACTGGACCACTTGCTCAAGCAAATAGCATAGAAACCTGTCCAACGGACCCAGAGGAAGGCATTGCTTTGGCTGGGGACTATCTCTCAGTCTGGGTGCTTCACGTTTTCCCTTACCTGGGGCCAGAAATTGAAGCCTGCAGAAAGAAAAATGGCTTAGTAAGAAGTAACCAATATTTGCTTGATTAAGATGAAGTCTTATGAGAAGGCATGATAAATCTGTCTCTGCTTCATCTAAATTTGGAGCAAAACCAAGAAACAAGTTATTTTTTTTAGGGGAATGCACTGCTTCGTTTTTATTAGGGAATAGTCATCTCCTTGCTACAGACGAGAAAGCAGTTTCCCTGCAGATCTTGGGAGCCACAAAACCACCTGGGATTCTTCAAAAAGCTCTAGCTCCCTAGGCAAGGCAAGACCTTTCTCTTTATGACAACTCTAATCCAAACCCTAATGCTAATCCTACACTATTTCTAACTCTAAAGCTAGCCCTATCCTATACAGGAAGAGAAGGGGACAAATTTTAGTCTAATGCAAGTGTTGGGGCATGTTGCCTAGTTCTTAGCCCATGCTTAGGGTTAGGATTGAAAGAAACCCTCAAATCACACAGGACTGCCAAAGGAAAGTGGAGACTGCAGAAATAGTGGCTGTGAGAAATAGTCTGCATGGGCACTACCCGGGGCAATACTGACAAGAGTTCACTCCCAGGTAAGTTTAGAGTTAAGGTTAGAGTTAAAGGAGAAAGCTAGTGCTCCATTTGGAGTGGGCTGGAAAAGAGCTACCAAAGGAAAGAGTAGACTGCAGTGGGTACCTGGCTGCAAGAACCTTTTAGTGTGGTCAGAGTGTTGGGAGCTTTATCTGATGCTCAGCTCATGGTTAGGGTTAGGATTGATAGAAGGAGAAAATCTAGAGATTCATCTGAAGCGAGGCTGGAAAGGAGGCACCAAAACAGAGCAAAAGCTGCAGCAGAATATTTCAAATGCATCTGTGACATTAACTCTCACCAGCAAGCTGTGAGGTGATGAGAAAGAAGGGATGCACTGCTCAGCTGCACCATAATCTACCAGAAAGTAATACCTGGAGAAGAGTGTCCTCCATACACCAGACTATACAAAGTGCCAAGATTCAGAAACAAATCTAGTATTCCTTTGATAATTTTTAAAGGCCACCATTATCCACCACCTATATTACCTATAAATACTGGTCAATGGCCAGTCCCAGCTCAGTCTTCTGTGCCAAACTTACTGTTTGCTTGAAAACTCTAAAAAGACTTGCAAAGGATGCTTTGCTTGAGGCATATATAATAGGGTATCACTGAAGGAAAACAGATGCTACACAGAAGCAAACTGCACTGAAGCATATCTCCCATTCTGCCTACCTTCTTTAACCTTCCTAGCTTCATTATTCTTCATTTGTATATTAAGAACAGCAATGTTGGTGTCACTGGTCTCTTGAGGGTCTCAAGCTGGACCCTGATGTTAATTCACCTGTAATGTGGTCCAGATGCAAAGAATTCTTATAATGCTGCTTTGGCTGCCTAGATGGCGGTCCCTGCATATCAAAACCTACTGACAAAAGCAAAATCTTTGATTCTTGCCAGCAGAAAACAATTGCAATTTATTGTCCCCTGGACATGAGGACAAATAGCTATTTACTGTAAACTGCAGATGCAATGGAAGAAATCAAATACATTTGGGGCTTATGAATGTAAATGAATATCTCTTCTTGAGATGAGATCCACAATAAAATACAGGAATTCTTTCCAACTTTACATTTTGGCTGAGTGGCCAGCTCTGAGCTTGAAAAACATACAGTTTGAACTGAAAATCCCTGTTTCCTTCCTCGCTGTGATTGCTAGGCATGGGAAGGGGGCAAAGCAGGCAGAGTCCAACTGTGGCAAATCCCTCAGGAGGATGTGCAAAGCCATCTTTTTGATTACATAATGTCTTAGCAAGCCCTTTGCCATTAAAATATGATTAAAAGTGGTGGCCAGGAGGAGTTCACCTTTAGAAAATGACACTTACAAGAAATCACTTCCCAAACAGATAGTCGTTTGAGTCCCTGAGATGAAGAAGAGGTTTGATGGATGAGAAGGCAATATTAAAACGTCTCTTCACATAAGAAAACAGAACGAGGGCAATCATCAGAATTTATCAGCCAGAGAGAAGCAGAGTGTTTTCCTGGCACTAAAGGGACCTTATATACTAAATCAAAACCAGAAAATAGACTCACAAAAGAAAGAGAAAGATGTCTCTGCCATATGAATATCATATAAATGAACTTTCTGGAACCAGGATCTTATTTAAGCACACATGACAGTGACACCTGAGAAAGAAATAACGAATCAAAGCAAAGCACAAAGTTAATATCAGCAGAGGGATAGCAGCAATTTGTAGAGAATAATGTCCCATCTGCGAGCTACACTTGGGAGTTAGGGTTTTCTTATTTTGTGTCTACTGCATTGCAAAACTCCAACTCCTTACAACACCAAAACCAACACTCAACCTCATTTCAAACATTTTGAGTACAATCACATCAACATTTATGCCAGGTTTAGGTTCATTTAGGCCTCGCTTCTGAGACCAGCAAGATTGCCCTGCAAAAACAGCAGGGATCTGGTTCAGAATGAACTGTGTTCTGGGAAGCACAGGTCGTACTCAGCAAGTCCTCATGCACGGCAATGATGTTTCCTTATCAGTCTTAGAAAATAAGGGCCACAATGAATCCGTCAGTCAAGGATCCTGATTTTACAGGCATTGCTATTTCCTTCCACTGGGAGTGGAAGGACTCAAGGTGGGGTTGCTACCTGAGTCACTGTGCCCTTTTCCTGAATTAAAAGGCACTCCAGTCCTAACTCTAGGAAACCTAGAAAGTGCCTCTAGAAGGCACTTTGAATATGGTTCAGTGCTAGGACATGCTATATGTAAGCCTTTAACCCTACACATAAGCCAATGTATACTGACCTCAGAACTGAGGTTGGGTTTTAATTTAGCAAGGGTAAATACCCACTTAAAGTTTTAACGTTCCCCATTTTCTACAGCTAGTGTCTTTGGACAGGGTTATCTCTAAGTGGATTGAGTATCTCCTGTCTTATTGTATGACTACAAAGAAAGTGTGAGCACAAACTTTCTTTTATGAAGATAAATGAGATCAAATCAGATTTGAGCCCAAATACGCATTTTGCATAGCTGCTGAATGTTCACCCATGTGAAATATAAAACAAGACTTCTGCTCCCTAACAGGGAGATACAGACTACAGGGGACTGCCCTGGATAACACTGTGAAGAAGTAACTAGAGCATGGCTCTGCACCCGAGAGAAATGCACGGGGAGAGAAGTGCTTGGTAGGGATTTTCATTAGAACAAGATCTGAGAGCTTACAGGCATCACTGGGAAAAATCAGACAAACCTCTATGTAGGAAGCAAAGAGCTAGAACCCACCATACCTTTCTATGTTAACCTTAATGCTGTCAATGATTAGCCTGAATTTCCATTTCTAGAAGAACACTCTGCAAGTAGTACAAGGCTGGCATACTTCTGGCTGCTTAACTGTAAAGTTTAGTTACTAGAACTGAATCCTTTATGCTCTGGGTTTCTTACAGTAAAAATCTGACTTTTCCTCACTTTTCAGAGGCATCAGATAAGTCTAAGGTCCCAAAATTTCCTCATCTGGAGCAGAGAGGAGAGGGAGGGAAAGGGGATGGTCCTGGAGGTTCCCCAAAGCATTCCCGCATCCTCAGTGCCCTGATGGCTGCAGCCTCCCAGAAGCAGCACAGGTAGGAAGAAATGAAGTTTGCAAGGCATGACTTACAAATCTAGATGCTACACATCCTGCTTTTTAACAGGCAGGGAATGGCTTTGTAAAGAGACATGGAAATTTGAATAAAATGCCTGACAGCACATTTATTCCATGGAAAATTTTATACAAATGCCATGTGTGCTTGTATTCATTTCAATGTCTTGAGGACTGAGAGGAGTTGGATCTAACAGGCAAGGTCATCAGCTAACACAATTAAAATTCAGATTTCTACAACTTGAAAAATGTGGATTTTTTTCTTGCTTTTCTTTCTTTTCTCTCTTTCTTTCCTTTTTATTTATTTATTTATTTTTACCTGCAGAACTCTGCATGTTGAGCAAGAGCAAGAGCATTTTGGACTATTTGTGGACAGCTATCAAAATACGAGAAGTCGAAAGGTTTTGGCATTCAGTTCTTACAAGAACACATCACCTCTTTGTCCCAGTCATTAGCAATTGGGATGCAGTTAATATGGTTGTTAGAGGAGTTAGGATAAGACAGTGCATTAATTAGTTCTCGAAGCCTGGATTTCATCCTTATGGCTTGACCATTTATCATTGCTTTATTTGAGATTTTTTTTTCCATTTCTTTGCAGTCATATCAAAATTAATTTCAAATATAAATGGAGCAGTAGCATTGTCGTGCCAGCCACAAGTCGGAAAAAAAGCTTTTCTGCACGATGTAGAAATGGATGCCAAAAAAATTCCTTTTAATAATACTAAATAAGATAGGAGAGAAAAAGAAGTGTCCTGAGTGAAAGGCATATTTGAAAAAAAAAAAAAATCCAACAAGAAATTTCCAGTTCCTTAACACTTAATTATAAGGTTGTTTTACAAGGTTGATTCCACTGTGTAAATGTAAGTGGGAGTGTAAGTGCAGAGCTGTAACAGAATACATTTTTTGACTGTGTCTTGTGTTGCTGCAGGTGCAGTCAATGCTCCATCCTTGACTAGCACATGGGATCCACTTTACATTTTTCCCTACAGCTCATATAATCACATAATCAGCACATAAAAACTCCTGCAAGGCAGAGGACAGTTTGATGAAGTTGTGAAAAACAAGGATAATTTATCTCAGAAAATTAAAGGAGATTTTCTTTAAAGATTTTGAAGTTACTTTCTGTTACAACAAAATTCACTACTGCCTGTTTTTAATATGGTTCCAATCAAAGAGACTAAGAGATGATGAAGGAACTGTTTGTTCACACAGAAGGCAGATTGCAGAATTTACTGCCCAATAGTCCTGGAAAAGTTTCTACAGAGGCCACATGTAACACCAGTAACTTCATGCTGGCCACACAGTTGACAGACAAAATATATCTGAGTAGCAAAACATGTTTATTCACTGTTTTCACACAACCTCCTCAATTATATCCTTGAAAATCAGTGAAGCGCTTCAACTACTACAACTGTGAATAAACGGGCTGAATAATTTTATGGCTGATAATAGCATTTTTACTCATGCAAATAAAGAAATCTCCCACATCAAGCAGAAGATGGTTGCCACAGGCATTTAAAAGAAATAAACACATGTGTATAGCACTGTGTATTGAACCAAGTTCATAATGCTTCAATGACTAGAGCCAAAATTCAATTTCATTTTCATATCCTTCAGGTGAAATAAGTCTACTGTATCCAAAAACCCAGTTTGGGCACTGCCAGCCTGGGCTCCTGTCTCTAGATGGTGAAGGTTGTTCTGCAGGGCATTTAAGACAACTGTGAAGAGAGGTAAGCACACCCATCGGGAACAAAGTAACTCCAGGAATATGCAGAGCATCTAACTCTACTGAGAAGATAAGGAACCAATATGAGCTCTGAGGCACTTTCATGCAGTCATGCAAACCTCTTCTGGACAGGACAATTAATGTAGAGGTGATGGTCATATTTGTCACGTAAGCCTTGTTAATCTCCTTACCCTGGGACTATCTTCCCTAAGGAAGGGAGGCTCTGTCTTCTTGGACTTGTCTTATCAAGAACCATGCCCCATATAAGTACCTGATGGGACAATGTAGGGAGGAAGGGGCCAAGCTCTTCCCAGCGGTGGTCAGTGACAGGACAAGGGGCAATGGGTGTAAGCTGAAGCACAGGCAGCTCCATCTGCATGTGAGGAAGAACTTCTTTGCTGTGAGGGTGCCCGAGCCCTGGCACAGGCTGCCCAGGGAGGCTGTGGAGTCTCCTTCTCTGGAGATCTTCCAAAGCCACCTGGATGCCGCCCTGTGCCCCGTGCTCCGGGTGTCCCTGCTGGAGCAGGGGGCTGGACTAGATGAGTTCTATAGGTCTCTTCCAACCTCAACCATTCTGGGATTCTGTGAATATTTCCTTAATAGCAAATTCTCATGAAGAAGGACTGAAGGAAAACACAGTTTGTTTCTCCTCTTGAAGTGAGACTTATACAGAAATGTCAAAGTCAATGGTGCAGAAAGAGAGCACACAGACTTCAAATACAAGAAAGGCTGCAAACAAGGAGGAGGCAAGTTTGTCAAGTCCAGGAAGAATTAATAAATGCTGTGTGAGGCAACGAAGTTTTGTGTTAAATATGAGGAAAATTTCCTAACTGTAAGAACACAGGAGCATTGCAACAGACCATTCAAGGGTATTACAGAGTCATTTTAATGAAACATTAAAACTCATTTAAGTGTCTTAGAAAGTATAAGTCAGGAATGTTGTAGGCGGAGGTGAGTCTGCCTTGGCCAGGGGGAGGACCAGGTAACAACTCAGCTGTCATTTTGGGGTCTAGTCCTGAGTCCTATATGTGTGGGACTCAGCTCACAAATCACATCAGGTGAGTAACTAAAATGCTGTAGCCTGTGAAGATACAGCCGTTGATGCACTCACCAAGATTACTGGAGATTTTCCCTCTCAACAACCCTGGAAAAAGATTCTGGAAAGGAACCAAATTCTTCTCACTACCTATCCTCATTATCTCACTGTCTGACTCTCTTGCTTTAGTTCTCTGCCTTCTCAGCTCCTTCTCTTTTATCATTGCTGAGAGACAGTGAGTACTGGAAAAGCTGTGCTGAGGCAGGCGTGCTCCTCCACAACCAGCAAGAGTACGTGGGTGCTCTCAGGTCATACAAGAAGATCCTTGTAGCCTTTGCTGCAGATCTCATATAAGATCAGTGAGATGTTCCAGATATCAAAGCTCATTTTGAGTCCTGTCTCATACTACTGTAGACTTCGGTGGCACAGTCTAACACTGCATTTTGCTTTCATAATTCCCCTTTGTTGTCTGCTATTAATCTCCTCTAAAGATATATTTGAAGAAATAGCAATACACAGCGAGCTGTTGCGGTCTGACCTAGAGGACAAGGCATTTGGAGCACTTTGCAGAGGTGCTAACTTTTCAGTTGTGCTCACACAAGCAATAGGGCCCTAGGGTAGCAATCCTCTCACAGGGGCTGGCAGAGCAGCCTCTCTCCCCTGGCAGGAATATCCCAGAGCGTAGTGCGGGACAGAATCACACCTGGCACATTGCTATTAACATTTCTATAGAAATGTTCTCTACAGCATTTCTATTTCAGAGTATTAACTTTGAAATGATGCCTCCAGTGCAGACAGAATATATTTCTCTCTTTCTCAGACCGAAATAAAAAGGTAGCATTTTGAAAGCTTTGCATATATTACGAGAATTAGATATACTACACCACAAATACTGTCATGCAGCACAAGGCCTCAGCAGTGATTTGGATATATATGTCTATAAATCAGATGTTTCAGGCAGCAAACAAGGGTGATCCCTCCATCAACACTATCCAGTAACGCATATAATTTTCAGTGCTCATCTGTATGGCTGTATGCAATCTCCAATTCTTTTCAGGTAGATTGCAGTTACCACCACCTTGTATCTCTGTGCAGTTTTTAATGCAGTTTTCAAGCTGTCATCTACTGTGGGAGCATGCAGCAGGCAGTACAGCCCGTAGCTCGACCTGGTCTAACTGTGTTGCCCTGCTAATGCCTTGGCTACAGTGGCTTGCAGAGCTCTGTGGAACTCGATATTCAGTGGCAGCTTCTCAAGCAACTTTTTCCATGTTGTGCCATGTCCCTTCCTGAACTGACTACGTCCTTTTGGTTCCCTGTTGTCCCAGATGCAGCCAGCATGCTCCAGTGAGGCAAATGGAAAAAAGAAACTAATTTTCTGTGCTCTCCAGGGCTTGGAGCTCTACCAGGACCCAGGAAGCAGGAACAGGACCACAATTTATTTCTTTTGATCTGTGAATACTGAGCCAGAGAACAGTAACCCATATCTCATCAAGAATTATAAAGGAGTTGAACTGAAATTTCCTCTCTGGCTTGTTTGGCACCCATTAGAGGTAACAGCTAAGTAGCTGGTGTCTCCCTTGGCGCAGGATGAGGTCTATGCACTACCAAGTACCTATATCTTCTCCTAAGAGGACAGCAAGAGGCCACTAGTTTAAGTGACTTGACTTAGTTCCTCGCATACGGAAAGAATTAACTTGCAGTGGCTGTAAAGCAGCAGGACAGCCAGTGCAATCATGAATCTCGGCAGCTCTTCCTATTTGTATTGGGCCCTGTGCAGCTGCTGGAGAGGCGCCTCGCTGACTCCGAGCTTCCCCTGAATACCAAGTGACTACGGCTGCACACAAGGTATTCGCCCTGTCAAGAACACACACGTGGGAGAAAAAGAGGAAGCAATCCAAGGAAACAGTTGGGAAGTCTTCCTTCCTGAGATAAAAGCAGGGGTAAGCAATTCCTCCAGAAAAGCAGTGCAGGAGAGACTGGGCAGTCGAGGTCAGGCCTGCTCTACAGTTAGGGCAGGCCACCAAGGACCAGGACAGCCTGGTTTGCAGCCCAGGAAGCTTGACAAGGTTTTATTCCGAAGCTGGAAGTACAGACTGCATTGCAGACCCTTCTCCTACCTGCCTATACAGGGGTTACCCTGTTCTCTAAAGAAAAACTGTGTTGTGCCGGCTGTGGCATCACACGTGGTTTTGACTGAACATGTGCATCCAAGCAAGGCTGAAAGGGGAAGTTAAGGGCCCTGATGACTCAGGTGGTTCAGTATGATCCTGTTTGTAGCACTCATATCCTATGGAAAGCACTGGAAGTGCAAACCACTGAAACACGATAAAGCAACTTGGGTGTATGTTGAACTACTTCAGTCAATGTGTCACTGTGCGTTTGGGTACGTGCGTGTGTAGGTTCATATTCTCAACACATGCATTTGTTTGCCCTTACAACACATATACATACAGATGGAAGGCTATGTATATATTCCTGTGTACATACACATTATATTCAAACAGAGACACGCTGGCAGAAATACTTACACGTGGATCTGGCTGTGCGTGCCTTTACTGAGCAAGAGCACAGTGATGGGACACCAGCTGCATGAAGTCTGGATCCAGCCTGTTTCCATAGCTTCGTTACTTGATTGACAGTTAATCCTGGCTCGGTTAATTCATGACCCACTCCCAAATGGACGAATTTTGTGCCAAGACAAGTGTGATTAGGGTTACAGCTCACACTTTTGCACCGTCACGTATGCTTCTCTTTCTGGGCCTTCTAGACATATACAGGCCACAGGTGGCTTTGGAGCATTCCTACTTCTTTTCATCCCTGTGCTGTGCAGCAGCAGTCTGGGTGGGGAGGAGTCAGCTGGGCACTTTGCTCCCATTGAGTTAGACAGGGACTAAGTAGCTGTGTTGACCTTTCTGCTGCTTGAACTCCTCCTGATTACAGATGTTCAAATATTTGAATCATAGTGCTTTGAGAGATAGGTCATTTTCCCTGATTTTTTCACTAAGAGGTTTGACGGGAAGAAGATATTCTTAAAGTTAGGCAAGCATGGGTCTCCGTTTTGGTATGTTAGGCATGAAGATCACCAGGTTTTGCGGCAATCTGCAGTGAAAAAGCTACACATGGAGCAGGGTGCTCAGCATAGACCTCTCCAGGTCCATGGTCCCAGCATCCAAAACACATAGCATACATTAACACAGCATATGTTACAATGTGCAACAAAACCAACAAACCTTACAAGATGGGAGGAATAGATTGGTGCTTTCTGGCTAACTGTGCCCTGATGATCAACTCTCTGCTCATCACACTGCAGGATGGACTCACAAGGACAGAGAGGGACCGTGGTCACATCCTGCTCAGGACCTGGAATTTTGCTGCCATCAGACCATTCTAGATCTTTTGGCTGGTCCAGCTACACTTTAAAATAGTTTTGACAGGGATTGGGAAAGAAATAACAGGCTGCTGGTTGCTAGCAAATAGAGATGGATATCTGTACAAAGGTCTAGGTAGCATGAATCAGCTGAAAGCAGATCCATGTGCTTGAATTTCCTAAGATTCAGAAAAGTTCAAGAAAAATTCAGCTTTGCAGAGACAGAGAAAGTAGCAGCCAACGTGACTGAAAATCAAGCAGCAATAAGTAGAGTAGCTACCTATCTGGTACCCTGGAGACACACTTGCAGCTCACTGCCCTTGGCAAAGAGCTGGCGGAGATCCCTGGCAAGGAGCTGTATCTCTCTCATGTCTTGGCTCTCTGCGTGATCATTTTCATTGCTTAACTAGATACCCTATCTGGACACAGCAGTGCATTTTCCCACCCACATATACTCCTGGGTATGTTTTATATCAAAATCAATGCTTTGAAGTGGAAAAGTCAGTTTGTCTCCCCAACTTACAGCATGTGCATCTGCCCCAAGTACTATAATCCTAGTTAAACACAACGTGGAATGGGAGGATCTGCTGATTGAGTTTGCTACCCCCAAATCTCAAAGGAACCATATTTTCTCAGATCACCCTTCTTGGGTGAGCAATGCATCCAGTCCTCCTCCCATCCTCCTTCTAAAAATCCATCTATTTTATCCAGAGGTTTAGAGTATCTCTGAATCTTTCTGAATGCATTTGGTCAATAACGAGCAAACTAAATCCCAACAGCCTGCAGAGATCCAGAATTTCAATAAAGAGATGTAAAGAAGAAGGAAAGGGAAATGGGAATCATTTGATGCCTGGCCTCAAATTGTTGCTGCAACTCAAAGCCACTGCTTAACTAACTTGTGTCATCTGTACTTTTCAGCTCCACCTGTGCAATCATTTGCAGAAACATTAGTAGCTGTTTGATTTTTTCCCCAGTTTGCTTCCATAGCAACATCCATCAAGAACAGAACAGCAGGAGCATATGGGGAAGTTACAAAGCACATTTTCTACAAGAAAAGGAGGCCAAAGCATTTAATAGACGGCACTTAGGTTTCCCTTAGTAACTGAAAATCCAAAATACCTTTCTTGTTTCAGTATGTCCTGGTATTAATTAGGCTGCTTAACGATGTACCAGCTTAGAAAACTGCAGGCTGTAGGTAGCATAGGTTGTCTTTAATTAATCAAGATACTGGAACATTTCTATGAGATTAAGCTTATTGCCAAAACACGATCTTGTAACATTTTTGTGTGTGCATGATGTTTTACAAGCAAGGCTCTGAGCTGTTAGACAGTCTTTGACATGCTAAATATTGTGGAAGAATCTGTGCACAAACTTTCAAAGAGAAATGCCGGAGCTGAAAATCATCTGTTTGAATAGTTTGAAATCCACCACCGAGGAACAGCTGAAAACTGTCAGGTCAATTTTAGAATAAGTATGGGAAAAAATAAAAGTGTATCTCCTGCTTAGTCATTTCTCTCCTTGCCAGTAGCATCCTATATACCAAGCACAGTGATATTTTATTAATGAAAACTGTACCGGTGTCCCTCTTTAGTTTAAAATAGAGCCCTTGATACTGAATATGGAAATGTGTTTTTGAGGAAGAGGAAACAACACCTTCCCAGTTCCTAGTCTATGAGGGAAAGTTGGAAAATGATTTGCATCTTATCAGTCCTGGAGAAAGCCAACACACCTCTGTACCGCTTCTCTGCAAAGCATTACGAGCTATTAGGCCTTTTTAGTAAATCAAACACTTTGGGCTGAATCCATGTTTGTCATATAGTGCATATGCGTGACCAGAGAGGGAGAACTACAAGACCTATGGTTTGGAGTGGATCGACACTCCCCCTTCCAATCTATGCAATTCTATACAATCTATACAATTCTATACAACCTGTGCATTTCCTGGGGCCCCAGCTCAGTCCTGTCCCAGCTCCTCCCAATGTCTTGCAGCTCAATGTGCTCCAGGGAGGCCTCAGGCAGGCAGGGACGTGACTGAGCAGTGTCCTCTGAGGGTCTCCCCTAAGCAGAGGAGATCTTCTGCACCAGCCACCAGCGTACTGCTGCCCTTCTCAGGCTCAAGGAATACTCCGATACCTGGTACCAGCTGCAGCACAGAACCTCCTCCCCATCAGCTCTGCAACCAGAGCACCAAAGCTCACTAAAAACCAAATTGTGCCCAAGTCTGGTTCTGGCCAACAGAATATCATTTCAAAAATATCACTTGCTTGAATTCTCTGGCTGAGCTGAAGGATCAGATGCAGAGCTAGCTGGATATGTGCATACCTCTTCACTGCTAACCACTACTGGAGAGAGCCCTTTGGCTTGTATTAAGGGATTGTTCTTTTGAAACAGTCACACATGTTTTTGTTTTTTCCACTCCCATGCCCACTTCCATATCACTCCATGGGTGACATTGGAGTACTGCATATCAGCAAACTCTGCCAATTGAATAACCACAGAAAAATAACCTTCATCCCCATCTCTGCTCCTCCACACGACCACAAACAAAACTGTGAGCAACGTGTGAACAGGTCATTGCACTGGCAGATTGCTCAGCCAGATGCAAGTTTTCCATGTTTTCCAGTAGGCCAACATTTCTTTAAAAAGCATAAATAAATAGATAAGATATTGGAAGGAAGCACTCCTTTCCTACTATATAATCATTTGCTTGAGTCTTAAAGTGGATGCTGAGATGCCTTGAGTGCCCATATATGTAAAGACTGACTAACGAAGGGTTAAGCCTGCTGGAAGGACTAGGCTTTCATTCAACACCTGCTCCTCTAATATTACAGTGGGTCTCTCAGCCTTGGTTCTATTAAGGATGGCATAGCCAGAGTGTATCCACTAGAAGTTATCAGACACTAAATAAGCAGGAAAGCAATATCTCTCCCCCTTTATTTAAAAAGCACCTGCTGCATCAACTAAGTTATAGCACAGATGGAACATGAGAAATAAGAGCTGGCAGAGACTAAATTGGAGAAACAATATTTCAGTTGGGCTCCTAGAGGAATGACTTTTGTCAGACTAACCAAGAGCATGGACATAGCCGAGCTTTCCAGCCTCCCCAGCTTTCAGACCTTGTTCTGCTAGTAGATCCTGACCAACAAGTGCTGTTGGCCAAGTCTTAGCAAAAGCAAAGCAAGCAAAGCAAGCAAAGTACTGAGCACCTGAGAGCAGGAAGGCGAGAAAGCCAAAACAGGGTAATACAGCATTAAGCAGAGTCCCTCTGTGACTCTGGAGGTACCACATGAAGGACAGAAAACAAATTGGTCCTGTTCCAAAAAGGCTCTGTGCTTTTACTGTTCCACTGAGGCTGTAGGTCATATTTTTCTAGTTTCTGCCTCTATTATTGGTTATTTTTTATTTTCTAATGCGGATAATGTACCATTTAAAAATATATAATGTAAATGACATTTAGATATAGATAATGTAATTACAGATAAGTTCTGGAGAGCAAATAACCCACATTTCTTTTTTCACTGCAGTATCATAGAAATAGAAGAACCAGCGCAACTTAATTATAAGCAAATTATAGTGAGAATAATGACATTATTACACTCATATTACTCCTTTGCCATCATTATTAAGATTTTTAACTTGTAAAGTGTGCTAGATGCACTGCAGAAAACCACAGGGCCACATTCACATTGTCAGAGGAATTCAGCTCGACTAAATCACAGCATCTACTTGCAGCTGTCAACATTTAAGCTACATGTTTAAGGTTGCATTATACTGAAGGGAAGTCTAGTCAATAGAGCTGATGGAGCATAGGGAGCAATTCAGCTTGCTTTGTCACTGGTGATTTGGCTGCCTGAGCATGGACCTCAAGCATTCAAGATGCTCTAGGCACCTTGCTGGCATCCCATGCTGCTGTATCTTCCAGCCCTAGCAAATGTCTCAAGCATCTTGGAGCATCTAGAGTCAAATTCCAGTTGTGTGGCCTCCATCCTTCCAGACCAGCAGAAACTATCATCTCAGATGGTACTAGATATCTGTGCAGGCCAACTGACCAAAACCTCGTGTCAGTTCAAACGTTTCAGCTACGAGTGTGTCCTGTTCAGAAGCCTGATGCCTGACCAAAACCACTTGCTAGCCAGGGGTGCTTCCAAACAGCCAATGCATTGATATCTTGGGCAAATTGCTGTTAAAAAGTGAACGGGGACATTGAATTATTACCCCAGGTGCTGATAAATAATGGGCAATTCAAACACAGACCGTATCAGCCCTGACCAAAACAGTAAAAAAGGGAGAGAAACCAAGAATTACAGCAATGCTTGCTTTTCTATCAGCTCAATCGGCTTTCGCAAACGGTATCCACAGACCAAAACACGGAATTTGTGTTGGATTGTCATGGATAAGTAGATCTGAGATTTGTCAGCATGGAAGTGGCTTAATGAAAGCAGACAAGCAGTGTCTTCCAGGGCTCATTAGCAACCTCAGCAGCAGCAGCCTCGGGAGGCAGGGGGGTCCCTCCCAGCCCGGGAGGGAGCAAGGCAGGCAGTGAGAGGAGAAGCAGCAACGGGAGAGACTCAGGTAGCGGAAGGTGGGGTCAACGAGCAGAGGAGACAAGTGCAGTCTTTAAAGAGATGGAAATTTAGATCTCTGCTTACACTTTGAGAGGAAAAAGACAAGCAGGGCAAGAGATCGAGGCTGACAGAGAATCTGCAAATGAGCGAGGGCTGAGCAGAAGCTGAGCCGAGGCTCAGGTAAAAAGGCTGGGAGCATCTGCAAGTGTCAGAGCTGGCATGTCAGGCAGGTGGTAGGGTAAATGTACTATGCTCAGTGCTTAAATAATACACGTACTGGTAGAAGAGTATGTGCTGTGCATTCCCCACCTTTTTTTTTTTTTTTTTTTTTTTTTTTTGCGAAAAGGGATGATGAAATAAAAAGTGTTTTCTTTATTCTTGCAAATGTGTCTGAAAAACTCAAACGCTCACTTTCTAATTTAACTAACCCTCTATAGCCACTCTAAATCCCCTTTGAGACACACTACTTTTAATATTTTAAATAGCTCTGCTAGGATTAAATAAGGATTTATTGCTTTTATCCTCCTATGGATAACACTATGAGACTCTCTCACCTGTTTGTTGTTGCATCCACTTCTTTTCCTTTCTGTGTACATGACAGCACTGCTTTTTCTTCTTCTGCTCTGAGAATTAACCTCCCCAAATACTGACATGCTGTAACAGCTGTTGTTCCTCAATTTGCACAAAAATGGAGTTTTATTCCATAATGCTATACAATTTGCCAACTCTTACACCTCCACAGTCCTGAAATCTTTTTCTCTGCATCTGAGGACATTTGCATATCTCAGGGCACATCCAGCCTCCTTATGAAAAGCAAATGCAAGCTACAGTCCTTGGTTTCTTCACATAGCAGCAGTCTGAAATGTCTGGTATCTAAAGTGGCTGTAAACAGCAGTCCTTTTAATTCCTGCCCCAGCCTAACTGCTGCTCCAGGAGAAGCAGCTCTCATCCACTCGCCCCCTGAAAAATGAACGAGGAATTTGGGGATTTGCCCTTGGGGAGCAATGTGGGTAACCAAGTGTTACGCTTAGATTGCAAGCAGCTCCATAATGCAGATGTGCTACACCAGTGACAACGCTCTCCCCAAAGCTGTAGGCACTAGGGGATGAGGATTACAGCACCGTGACCTAAGTGAGACTATTTGGTCCCCAGTGCAAACAACAGGGGCTTGGTCGTTGCTTTTTGCCTAGCATCCCGTATCAGCAATCCATCCAGGATGGAGGCAAGCAGTGAACCAGCCTCCCCTCAGCCCGGGAGTTGGTGAAAGACATCCTGGTGGCAGATGTGTCTGTGAGGGGCTGCCCAGTGGGGACAAGAATGCAGGAAATATCTGCAAGGCCACAGCTGCAGTGAGGAGCATCCAGAGGAGGGCAGTAGGGATGGGGATGGGGATTTTTTGGATCCTCCAATTGGTCCTTAAGAGACCACGAGCCCCCTCGGCTGTACCCTGAGCCACCTCACACTGCAATGAAGTGGTCTGCACACTGACACCCCCTTGGTGACATCCCTAGGGCTACTGTGTCCTTGCTTCTGGATGGTGGTTGCTGGCTCTGGATGGGACCTGATGCTGCCACCACTCAGCCCTACTTGTCCCGCTTGAGTGATGAAGGATGGTGACAGCAGCGAGGGCATGGCCAGCACCGGGCTCCTCTGAGGTGCCTAGCAATACTGCCCTCATGGAGCAGCCCTGTTCATGCTGCTCTTGGCAGAAGGAAGCTGATGGTGGTACCCAAAAACCTGCCAGCCTCAGGATCTGAGATATCTTAATGCTTCCTGCAAAGCAGAGACCAAAGCACACATATTTCCCTTTCCATAAAACCAGAGTACCTGCTCCACCTGCCCCACATGATTTGTCACATCCACTCCATAGCCAGGAGTGATGATTCACGAGGGACCATTGTAGCCCTTCACTCTGTTCATGGGCTGGGCTGCCTCCCTATATGGATCACTACATGATGCCTTTCTCCAAGTGGACACACATAGGTGATGCTGTGGATGAGACAAGGGACAAAGAAAGACTCTCACAGCCCAATCAGATTCATTTTTTAGTCTTACAGAAGTGTTAGAATTGAATTTACAGGTACACCTCTATGATTCTGCTGGAGAGATTTAACACTTCAAGAATAAATTTCTTCTTTGTTCAGATGCAGATGAAGTCTCACAAATACACAAAAACTACCTTTCTCAAGGGATTTTTGCCCAGAAATGGTAGAAATCTCAAGTGAGCAATACATATTGCAATATCTCTGATATTGCTTTTTGAAATCTCATCAGGACAGCTGAACTGAAACCCGAGTGCTACCCATGTTAGCTTTCAGACAGAAATATTTTTTTGTTTTGCTCTTTTTTAATCATCATGTGAGCTAGTGAGAGCGAGCAGTGCTCCCTGACCGAGCATCCCTGCTGTGACCTGGGCTGCCAGGAGAGTCTGAATACAAAGGGAATCACGCTGACCGCCAAACAAGCACAGCAGAGCCTTGGCTCTCCAGTGGCATGCAATGGTGTAGCAGCAGCTCAGCGGCCAACTTCCTCTACTTGACCCCGATTTTCACAGCTCCACAGTCTCCCTCTGGTTAGATGCAATTGGTGAAAAGGCAGCGTGTTGGCTCCACACGGCTCTGCAGCAGACAGGAGTGCAAGCACAGCCTGTAAGGCACAGCTGTGCTGAGCAGGAGTCACGTCACTGTCACGTACTTCTGGCCTTGGCTTTCTGCCCAAGTCTTACAGAAGTTAGAATCTGGCTTCTTTTTAAAACAAAACAAACAAATAGGAACTCTCTGATGTTACATAACAAACAAATATTAAAATATACAACCATTAGATTTGCTAGCATTGTATGTCTGTAATAAGACTCAGGGTTTTGCTCATGCTCCTACAGAATTTGCAGGGAGGGAGTTTCCAGCACATAATAATCCTCTTCTCCAATGTGTCTATGGCTCAAAGGAGGCTGAGACAGGGTGACATACACAAAGATTTATTCAAGAATCTGTAGCCGATGGCACACATCAATTCTAATGTTGAAAGTTATTTTCAAGGGTAAACGAAGGGGTGGAAAGAGAAGGGGAAAGGGAAAAGAAGGGTGCTAAGGTCTTCTTGTAAGCAGGGGCAGCAGGACAACTTGGACACTGTGTCTGATAAATTTCAGTGGCAGGGAAAAGGATCTGAAGAGGAAGTCGGACTTGTAAGTAAGCACAAGGGAGGGTAAGGGGCAGTATTTGGGAGCAAAGAAGAGTGAATAGACCCAAAGGTGAGTTCTTTGTGGCAAGGAAATTCAGAATTCACATCGTGTCCTGCTCAGTGCTGTGGAAGTTCTCATAAGGTGGACAAATACTTCACAAGCAAGACCAGCATGAATGAGAGAGAAGAAAAGGAACGGTGGATTTCATAACCTGGGACTTCCAAAACTGCTTTGAGATTTTGAGGAAGCCAAGACATTTCCTGGTGCTCTCCCCACCAAAATGACATCCAAAAGTGCCCACTGGAGTTCCACTGAACTGCTCAGCAAACTAATGAGACACAAACATAGCATGTCCCAGTTATAATTACAGGACAGAATCTGTGACCTAGTACCCCAAAATCTGGCTCCTTCAGACCAACTTTCAGTTTGGCATGGTGAAAACTATTTGATATCTCCATATAAATTTTTTCCATTTTCACAGTAAAAGGTGCTAATTTTCCCTCTCTGCCTTATTAGACAGCAAGAACATGGGCTAGGACCTGTTACTCAGATGGGGAATGTACAACAGGGGGTTCTCAAGGGAGCTCCATCTCACTAGGAGCCTCTGTATGGTTATATTAAGCAAGAATAATGGCATCTCACTCACATGGCACAGAAATAATGGTATATATGGATATGTAGATACCCATAATCTTATTAACCAAAACAATAGCTTTCAGAATTGAGCAAAAGAGTAACTGCTGTTGTTCCCTGAGGTAAACTGACAAGGTATCCCCTTCCTTGGTGCTGCTGAGATCCTGAAGGCCATGCAGCAATATCAAAGATCTGCTTCCGGCTTCTTCCTGCAATCATACCTTCTTTTTTCTGTAAGATATATCTTGTCTCCGTGCCATTTCCTAGAACTGTCAGGTAATCACAAATGTTTGTGTTCTCCCAACAGATTTCATGGCTACAGGGCTTCGAAATGAAACAGCCAGGCAATGAGGCATTTCTCTGGAGAAGTCATGTGTTGACTAAACAATTTAAATTTTTTATTCACAGTGGAAATAAAATTGATCATGCATACCTACATGAATATACTGCAAAGAATAATATACCTGCAAAGAATAATATCGGTTAGAGGAGTTAGGTCCTGCCATCAGTCGTGCTCTGCAGATGAGCATGCTGATCTGTAGTTGTATGAAAATAAATGCATGAGGTGAGCTTCCTTACCAACCATGGGCCTGAAATCTTCTCTTAAATCTCTGAACAGGTATTTCTCCTTCCCAGGAGACCTGACACTTAAACCCTGATGTGAGGAGTCTGACATGGGGAAATAATGCTGTTTTATTTGTCCATTCAATCTTCTACCCGTTGGCTGGAGTTTGCCAGCTAACAGCATTTCATGAACTTCTTTCCAAGGTGATAGTGCTACACCTTGGATATGCCTGTTTCTCCCCCAGAATTATTTAAAAGATAGTTTGCTGCATGTAGATAAATTGCAACAGTGACCAACTGAGGGGAACAAAAGACAGGAAACTCATTTCTTCTAACTTGAGATGTCTCCAGAATAGATGGTTTCATCTGTGCTAGGCACACCAAGGGTCCCATTATGTTGACTAGGAGAAAGGCGTGTTTATGGCACAGTGGTGTTTGGACCTTTGTAGACCTGCTTTACATTTCTCTCCATACAAACGTCTTGTGTGGTCTAATGCTTAAAGCTTTATGCAATGGTCTAATCTTTTACGTTTTCTTTTGCCTGTAAATCAGGAGTGCTTACATTAGTGTCCTGACCAACCCTTGGCCAGGTTGGAGAGGCTGATCAGACCCTGTAACTGTAATTTCACTATATCTTGAATAATGTGCAAGGAAATCAAAAAAACACACAAACAAAAAAATGAACAAGCAAAAAAAAAAAAAATTCATCATACATTCATACTCATATAGGCAGGATTTGCCTTGACAGGAAAAATAGACTCAAAATACCTTAGAGATAGACCAACTGAAAAACATTTAGAAAAATAATCTGAAGCTTTGCTTGCACTTGATACTTTTTAGATGTCTGAGAGTAGTGAACTGGAACCACACTGGAAACCAAAGAGGAAAAACTCTTGCATGGATGTGGGGGAAGATAATGATGATGCACACGCTGTTCTCAGAAGGTAAACCAGGTTCATACATCTGTAGGTTAACATGTTTACACATAAATATCATTATTCCGAACAATTTTTATTTATGTTTATATACAAGTAAATTTTCCATTGTGCAGAAAACTAAGCTATATCTGACATAGCCTGCTGGAAATCACAAGAGCAGGAAACATAAGGTTCTCTCAGTGATAATGTCACCTTTTGCAAACCTATTGCAAACAGCCAAATCTTCCTTCCTGGAATGCATGTGCTGCCTAAGTGCTGTGTTTCTGAAAAGGCAGGGCATGGTCACAGGTTTGAGGCTAAGGTGCCCAGAAGTTGAGAAGAAGCAACCAACAGATGATGAAGAAAAATGTTGCTGATTCGTCAAAACCTTCAGCTTGCTGCCTAGCAGTTTTTAAAAACAAAGGGAATATGTACAGCTTGTCCTTAGAGCACCTCTGTAACGTAAGAGCAGTGGTGGGCATTAGAAGAAAACGAGGAATCCAATAGACAAATGTTTACTGTCTCTTCTCTTATCTAACCCCTTTGGCCTTGGGCAGCAGGGAACCCATTCAGATCCGTAACGCTAATCGCACGGTCTCAACTCAATTCCTCTCTTGCTCTGCAGGTATCTGCGAGAGGTCCAGTGCTATCTCCCCATCCAGGCAGCAGCTTATTTGATATACCTGCTCCCCACTGCCCAAAGTGGCCAGGTGCTGTGACAGGTCATCAGAGCTCTCCACGTCGCTTCAGCAGGGTTTTCCTATGATTATCCTCCCACAGACCCTGGGGATATGATTAATTCATGGAGCGCCACTGAAGGCATCTTTCTATGGCATATGGAGTTAAAGTGTCCTCTTCACAGAGCTGCCTGGGGACGGCTGTGAAATTTGTACAGACAATCCCACTAGGTAGTCAATCTTGTAAAAGCACTGATATTACAAAGTAAATACAAGTGATCTATTTGTTTAAGGTTATTACTGTGACCGACAGGGTATTAAAACAATCTTTCTACTGACAAAAGATGTCAGGCCTGCATTCCCATTTGATGTTCCTAAGCGTGCTTTTTCTTGTCTCTTTCTCAGGCAGCGAGCTTTGGGGTGTTCATCAAATTTTACTGATATGGAGATTGGAATACACTGCACAGCCAACCCCTTGAAATTCAATTCAGATATGGGCTTAAATTATAAAGAGAAACCTTAGCTAGTAATAACACTTTGATGTGCAGATGCATAAAAGTTTTAACTTCCACTTTCTTCTGAAAGAAATAAGCTTCCAGTCATGCTATTTGATTCATATTTTATCTTTTAATACATCCAAAGCACGAATATTAAACACTGCCCTCCATGGTCGGGAAAATTACAGTGGGTCCCATATGAAGGCTTCTGTTTCATCCTTCTATCAAGGTTGTATATGGACAGTTACACCCAACAGGAATATACTGCCGAGTGTTCACAAATGAAAGGTCACCCCTTTTAAATCTCGTCCCTTTTCAAAAGCATATTGTTTCTTTTTGAATCGGAAATTTCAGTTAGGAAAGGACTTTACCTTCCGAGTTGGATTTTGTACTCTGGCAGCACATGGAGCTAAAGAAGAGGGTCCCTGGGCAGGCTTCCCTTGGCACTCTGCTTTGCTGTCCCAACTACCCTGTTTTCTGTTCTGCAGTCACGCTGTGCAACTCCGCACTTTGCCTTTTTCTTTATTTTCATCTTTATTTATATTTATCCTACAGTGGCAGTTCTTGCAGGATGCAGAAACGCTCTAATATTTCTAGTCCTGCCATACCAAGTCCAAGCCTCTTCCCATCCCAGGAAGAGGCACAAGACATTCATTTTCTCATGCTAGTACCAGACTCAGTCTGTTACTTCGGGCCTTATTTCCTGACTTTAAGCTGAATTTCTATTTAAGCCAGGCGGAAAACCAGCAAAAAGCCAACTCCCAATGGGAACCAGCCCTGGCTCTCATGCTTCAGGGCTTCTAGATGTTCAGTCCACCTCTTTGACGCGCAGTTTTCCACACAGATAACTCCAGTCCTAACCCTCTCTGAATCATAGCCCCATGACCGGTCCCAGACAAGAAGAAATTGTAAAACACTGCCCCATTAGCACAACCTTCACCCTATCCCTGGGGATGTCAAGTTTTTTTCCTACAAAGAGCAGTCCCTGACCTGTGCTGTGCTTCAAATTGTGTGCAGGGGATGCCTGAGGCACCTAACTCAGGCCAGTCTCATGCCAAAGGGAGTGTTAATAACCAAACAAGAATAGATATAGCCAGAGGTACAGCAATAAACATGACCTTCAGGCCCCCAAAATCAGAAATCATGTTCTTAATCTCACTCCCTCTCTGTCTTAACAGTTGCCATAAGCAATATCTCTGCAGGATAAAATACAAGCCATTCAACTCTGCAGGTCCCAGTCCTCATTACAGTACAGCAAACTTGGAGGACACAAGACAGAATACAATGCAGATAAGCAATACATAATTATTTTTTTCCCAATGTTTGACAAGCCCCAATTGTAAAGACTGTTTCTGGGGATTGAGTTCTGAGGGCTGAAAGGACGGAATTGGAGAAAGGTTGAATGATTTAAGTTAGAGATGACATCTGTCCAGAGGTCTCTGGTCCTACCTCCTGCTCAAAGGAAGCCAAGTTTCAAAGCAGAGTAGGTTGCTCAGGGCTTTGAATGACATCCCTTCCCTCCAGTTATGAACTGCTTTTCCCAGTCTGGTTTCACCCATATCTGTATCTGCCTCTGTACTGAACTGCTGAGGATGCCAACTTGAGATGGCTATAAGGCCTTGAACTGCACCTTGAGTCAAGACAGTGCAGATATGTTTTTCACTCACCTTTGATGGTTGAAAAGGCCAAAGGACTGCCTGGGTCCCAGGTACGTACCCACATCGTGCGACTCTCACATGGGGGCTGTGTGCTTACTTCTCAGATTTCTTTCAGATTTATGCCAGCAAGGGCTAATGCATGGCATAGTTGAATGGTCTCAGAGATGGCCTGCCAGTCTCACTGATGAACATCTCACTGAGGCTATCGCGCCAAAGCGAAGAATGATGATTACTGGAATTTACATATACTGACAAGTTTTTTTGAGAAAATGACTACTTTTCTTGTAAAATAGCACAAGTTACAATTAAGATTCATGATTATGTGGTTATGTGTTGATGGACTATGATTAGTCCATCAATATTAAATGGATGTTGATTAGATGGACAGAGAGTAGGACTAGATTTGTAGTTTGAGTTGGGAGTGGGATACTCATCAGTTGGTGCATTTAGACATTCCCCCCTTGCCCCACAGAGGGGAATAGTTGGGCTGCAAAACATCCTGGTTGATGATCCATAGTTTGTGTTCACTTACAGGCTCCAGTTTAACTACCCTTAGTGGTTAAACCTTGGGTTTAGAGGGAATAGAGTGAAAAGTATCCTCTGCAAGCAGGAGGAAACAACAATAAATGTCAGGTTAATGTGAGGGCTAGTGCCAGTGGGACAGATAGACAGTGTTTAAGTATAAGAAGGAAACGGTTTTCTGAGCTTAACTGTGATTCTGCAGTGACTGCAGGCAAGAATGAAGGCTGAAATGAAATGAGGCCAATAGATCAGAGTTATTCCTAAGTGTGATAGTTGAACAACACATTGTTTGGTGTTAATAAAAAAATCTTATTTTTCAGAGCTTGATTCTAAAACCTACCCTTGTATTTATCTATCTGGCCTCCTAACAAATGAAGAAACATGACCGACCCTAGAGCAAATGATGACTCATGAGCCCTGCATTTAATCTCACCACAACGGGCTTTGCAGGACACAGCAACCACAGAAGCATTTTAGTCACAGGAGTTCTACATTTGTTAACTGCCTAACTGTAATATGCCTGATGCTAATGGCATCAAATTCATCTAAGAGCAGCATATTTGGCAGGATTCACTGCCATAGAGTTTTTCAGCTGTAAATCGCACAAGCCTTAACCAAACCAAAACGTGATCCAGATAATCACAGAATCACAGAATGGTTGAGGTTGGAAGGGACCTCTAGAGATCATCTAGTCCAACTCCCTGTTCAAACCTAGAGCACGTGGCACAGGGCCGCATCCAAGTGGGTTTTGAAGATCTCCAAATCACACCTCACTCTCACTCTATTCCCACTCAGTAGATATTCAGGGGAATACATGGCAAGGTCACTTAGAGTTTGACTTTGTGTACCTTCTACATATCAAATTACTGCTTAAGAGAAATGTTAGAAATGCATAAAACAATTCAAACACAAATAAAAAATGAAAAATCAAACAGCAGTACTTTGGAGTGGACCTAAAATGGGTCTCTGGTCTCTGTCACAGCAGTTAAATTTGTCCTTTGTGGATTCATCCTTTATCCTTATTGGAGTTCACAGAGCAGCACCCATGCAAATATGCACAAAAAAAAAAAAGGATCAATTTCATATCAAATGGTCAGTTTACTCGGAGTGGTATAAACTTTCAAAATGATAGAAGGCAGTTAATGGAATTAGAAACAACACTTAGTGAATGCTTAAAACAATGGCTATCATCTAGCTACAAAATCATCTTCATTTGAGAGCATTAACAACATATGAAATGCATAGTATTTCAGCCAAATAGTCAGTGGCAGATTACCTGACCCATGGGCCACTTGTTCCAAGCTGCAGCTGGACCTGAGGTTAATTTTCCTGCCAAGGCTTAGCTATAATTTAAATTTTCTACACTGTTTAAACTGAGTAATCTGTACTTCATATCTCTCAGGCATTAATAAAACAGTTCTGAAAAGTTTCAGGATAAAAGGTTAAACCCATAAAAATATGTAACTCATTTATAAAAATAACTCCATCAGATTTTTCACAAGTCAAAACAGCAAAGGTGTTGATTCCATGTGTAATAACCTTGGAAGCTCCGCTGATAAAAGTCATCAGAGCAGCTTCTCTTTGGGATTCACCAGCCACAGACTTTTCAAAGGCTGCACCAAGGCTGCGGATGTTGCAGCAGTGTCTGTCTGGCATCTCCTGCTTCACAAGCAGGCAGCTCAAGGGACCTAGAGATGTTCTTGGCCACCTCCATGCGTCTCTCTTCCTGCCATGAAGCTTGGCCCAGATCTTCTTTGTGAAGGGTTTTGCTCAAATGTCCATCTCCTGGTGGTATCGGTCCCTCCTAACAAGATGGAAAGCTTCAAAGAGACCTCGTTATCTTTTAGAATTGCTCTTTGCAAGGAGAACAGGGACAATTCCCCTTTTTTAAAGAGGTACCTGTGATCTAGTAGCTTAATACACCCAGTCTGCAGAGGAATTTTATTTAAACTGCGTCCTTTCCTTGCTTTCTTCTCTAGACATGGAACTGTGCCAATGTCACCTGTAGGTGACCCTTCAGGTATGCCAGACATCTGAACCACCCTACATGTCTCCTGCAGACTCACATGAAGCTGTTGCCTGTTTTTCTCTTTTGACTCTCTAGGAATCAGTTGAGCTGGTGCAGATGCAAACATTTGACTTCTAGGACATCTGAAGTCAGGTGAGATGGACCCTCTTCTTGTCTCTGAGCCCAAGAAACTCTCTTCTCTATTCCCTAGAGAGGAGAATCATATCTGCTATTGTTATAAGGTGAATCAAAATGAAAATGGTCAAAAAATATTCTGCAATACACACTCACTTGCTTACAAGTCACTTCTGCTTTGGTTTGGATTGGGATTGACGGAGTGTGCTGGATGCCAAGCAGACCTATGGAATCAGCAGGGCCTGGAGGCAACTTTTAAGCTCTATTGAAAAAAACATATATTTCACTATGGCTGTAAAATAGTATTAAATACGGTTATATAGCTCCTCAGGAGCTCAAAAATTATTTTGAAATAAATCAGCTTAAAATAAAACCAAGAATTCCTTGTTATAACTGATACTATATTTATATTCAAATAATCAGCTTTTCTTGGTAAGCATTAGCTCATATTTGCCTATGAGTTTTTAAAAACCTAGTCTTTCTCCTCTTCATCAGCAGCCCGTTAAGCCTTTTCATCGGCAGCATTTGCTGCAAAGTCAGGTAATGCAAGGCAAGCATCCTTACGTCTCATTATTACTGATTACCCAGCTCTGGCCTGCTTTTTCCCCAGCTGGTTCTGCAGGCCTGGCCTTTTCTAGGAAATGCCATCATTCCTCACGACAGCACAGCTTAGAGACTTGCTGTGAACTGTATCTCCTTGCACCACTCTATAGGATCTGACAGTGCAGCTATTTAAAAGCACTTCATTTCAGGAGGCCAAAGGATTAGTATATGGTTAATGTTTACAGTACATTATATTATTCCAGAAGCAAAAAGCAACAGCCCTGGGGTTGGCCACAAAATGCAGTCCAGGCTCCTTATTAGAAATACACTGATTTACATCAAAATCCAAATCTTTGCTGATATGACCTGATACACTGATTTACATCAAAATCCAAATCTTTGCTGATATGACCTGAGCTGAGTGCTGCACCAAAACCTTGCAATGTGCTTGCTTGCTTGCTTGATGCCTCAGTTACACACATAATAAACCCATGAAGCTCTGAGCCATTTCTTTGGCTCCATGCTGCTGTAGCTACCATCTACAGCTGGTCCAATGTCTTACTCAGGCTTTGGTCACACTTTAAAAGAAGCTTCATCTCAAAATAGTATCTTAATGAAAGGGAAAGGGGCTCTCTGCTCTCCTGCCTGCTTCAGAAGAAGCCAGTTATTGCCCACAGCCCACAGTCCTTGCCCTTTCCTTCCAAGCATGAGAATTTATCAGAGAGACATGAAAGACAGTAACTAAACTATGGCCAACTTCAGTGGGAGCATGAGTAGGCCCTAGCAAAACATTGCCTTGTTCAAATAACCTTAATGACATATAGGATAGATCACTGTAGGCTAGCCAGCCTCTTAGATCTAGTTTTTTTCTTTTCTTTCTATTTATAATAAAAATGAGAGGAGAAATAGGAGAGTGCTTCAAGTACACACTGTATGAATAGAAGTAGCAATAATGATATTTAGCCTTTATGCAGTGGCTTGTTATCTGCAGATTTCAAAGCATTTCCACAAAAGGACAAGCTCCAGAACGAAGAGGTGACACTTGGAGGCTCACCCAGCACGTCCTGCCAGGGCCAGGGAGCGACGCCAGCCTCCCCTTGCCACTGGCCACATATTGGCTTTGAAGCAGCTTACCCTGGCTGTGAATCCCATCACCACCACCTCCCTTTCCTGGGCAACTACCCATCTAGTTTCTGTTGGGATGGGGATTAGTTCTAAATGGACAGGAATAACATCTAGATGCAGATGTGCTCCAACAGAGCTCAAATTGGAGGGAACAGCAAAATAGCCCAGTGTGTACGAAAAGGAGTTTATTTTATCTAAATTTGTGATGCATATGCATCAAAAAAGACATGTATGTGGAGGAAAGAGTAACCCGTTTGCTCTCCTGCGTTAGGGACAACAGGAACTCTCATGCAGCTCGGAGCCCTCCTTTACCAGCTCTTTTAGCACCAATTTGCAGACATGTGAACACTCCAGTGCAGGGCACCAGTCTGCAAAGCCTTCCCACAGAACAAAAATCAAACCTGAAGTACGGTGCCTTGAAGATCCTTGTGTTTCAAGGCAGCAAAAGGCTGGAAAGCCCAACTCTTCCTGGTGTTTAAAAACATTTTAGGACAAGTGGCTCTACCAAATGAATAAATGGCAGCGGGGAGCCTCTCCACAGCTACTTGAGATTTTGGTCCTGTTCCTGACACGGGAAAAACGCTTTTGCTGTGCTTCTTCCTTGTGTGTTGCAAACTCTGTGCAACACGAGGATTTCCATGGAGATAGAAGCGTTGCATATTGTTGAGGCAAGGATGTGAATTTAAAATAGAAATATGATTGATCTCCAAATGCTGCTCAGGGGGCAAGGCACTGTTATGCTAAAAAGTATGTTTTGCAGCCCTCGGTCACACTGCTTGGGTTTGCTGTTGTTAACTCCTCAGCTGCCAAACGTGGTATCTGGAGAATTACTAGCTTGGAATAGCATTAAAATGATTTGGCAGTAGCCATCCCCTGATGGTTCAGTGCTGGCATTTCTGCAATAAATCTGCATGGTGAGGGCAATAAGTGCTCACCCTGCCAGGGGCTGGGAAGCATCAATTCCCGTGACAGGGAGGTGTGAGGACTCTCAGTGACATCAAAAAGGGGTTCAGTGTCTTGCAGGATCAGCCCTTGAGACTTTGGATTCACAGGTGAATTTAACAGCAGTGAGGTTTGGTTATTAATTGAATAAAAATAAGGAAAATCTCTGTTGGATATATCTGTTTGTCCTTCATTAACTGTCAGCAAATGACAAGGAAGGAAAGAAAAGGAAGGAAGGAAGGAAGGAAGGAAGGAAGGAAGGAAGGAAGGAAGGAAGGAAGGAAGGAAGGAAGGAAGGAAGGAAGGAAGGAAGGNGAAGGAAGGAAGGAAGGAAGGAAGGAAGGAAGGAAGGAAGGAAGGAAGGAAGGAAGGAAGGAAATTATATATATGTATATATAATTCAGAAAAAAAGAGGATTATATATATGTATATATAATTCAAATCAAATGAGTATGTGTTACCAACCCTAAATACTTAGATTGGATTTCAACCAAACAGGTAACACAGAGATACACAACCACCTACCACCTTCACAGGTCGTTTCAGCCACTGGCTGCAAGAGCTCCCTCCCCAGTGATGTCTCCAAAAGTCTCTTAGGACAGGGAAGCATCATAAATATTAAGGACAATGTACATTATGCCTCTGGGGAAAAACCCCTGGGTGCTTCACTTCTCACTGTTGCAGCAGTTCATGTGAATGTGAGGGCCTCCATGAACGTCAGTATGAAATTACTTGTTTTTATTTAGGAATAGAAGTGGAGGCGGGAGGTGCTAATCACGTGCCCCTGTGGGCTCCGTACCTCTACATGGCATGAAAAGAAACTCTGGCACACAGGTCTCTGGGGCTCCGTGCAGTTTGGGCCTCTCAGATCCACCTGCTTTAAGCAAAACCAGCCTTTCCTGAGGTAAAAGACACTGTCCTTTCCCCTGCACCGACCTGTGCAGCTCATTTCCCCGTGCCCATTTCACATGCAAAATGCCACACCATTAACTGCACCATGTCAGGACAATGTTCGTCTTCTTACTGCTATTCAGAATCTGTGGAGAATGAAGCATTTTACATATTCTAGATTAGACAAATGGCTCACCAAAGGCAATCTTCATTAAAATTCCACTCATCATTAAAATGCCATATACATAAGTATCATTAAAATGCAGAGCTGGCTTGTCCACATATACAAATTTCCCTCTATTAAACCATGAAATTATAACACTTAATGATGTTAAAAACAAAACAAAAATAAAAAGAGTTTAATCTGGCAACAAGCCATCAGACAAGTTCTGCAGGTCTGAAATTCATTGTAAAACTATTGCTTGGTGTTTTAGTGTTTTTAGTTTTGTTTTTATCCACAATGTGTTTGAAAACCAGACTGCAGATTTCTTATCCCCTGTGTGAACACGCATGGTGAGGAGGAAGTGGATCTGAAAGCATCAGAGCCGCCGCACTGCACGAGGCTTTTGGAAGCCCAGGAAAAAAATCCAAATAAACCATCGAGAAACATGAGCCTTCAGAGGCCTCTCTCATCCTGGAGCTCAGCTGCTGCCACGACAGCTAGCACAGAATACTACCCTCAAAAGCTGATCCACGTCCACCTTAAAGTTATTTATATAATTGGGTTTCCTGAGTTAGGAGAGAGATGATCTTTATTCCTCCAGTATATTAGGAACCTTCTGACAATTCACAGACTATGTTTATCAAGACCAGTTTATATCCCACTTCAAGGTTGTCCTTCAGATCAAATATCCCTCAGGAGTATTCCCTGAACAACCCTGAACATCGCACTCTTGAATGACAGTTTCTCTTTTCTACAAGGCAGCCATAATAATGCCTGAGGTTTGCAGTTGGGATTTTGGGATCAGAACTACACACCTGCAATTCAAACAACCCATACGGACTTGATGATCTAAAAGGTCCTTGCTGATGATGTGGAAGCAGCTATGCTGGCTTTAGGGACTTAGATGTTTGGGATAGAAAGTGATTTACTGTCTTATGCTCCTTGCTAAAAACTGTCAAATCCCTGGCTGACATTTTCACATGGAAATTCACATGGAAGTCCAGGGAATTCTAGAACAGGTCACCATCTTTGTGAGCATGGGATGGAGGTGGCGATGCCATCACTGCAGGTGCCTCTTTTCCTGCCTCGGCACTGACCAGGGCACCTTTGTGGTGCAAAGCTGAGGAGCATCGTTCTACTCTATCGCAGTGGAGACCAAGATGTGACAAAAGGATTCAACATAAAACAAGTTTCAGAGCAAGTGACAGGGGGATTAAAACCCAAGCAGAGCATAAATATACAAGGTTAGTATCATCAAAATGGAATTACTTTATCTTTATTGTTCTTTATAGGCTGCATATTGACCACAAAGGTGAACTGCTTTCTGTAGCATGTTCAATTGACTTCGGGAAACTTCCTTAAATCAAATCAGAAATGTTTTGAGATTTCTCGGGAGAACAAATGAGAAATAAATAGCAAAGCAGCATTTCGCTGAAGTGTCTAGTCACCAGTCATCATTAGATCTGACAGACAGGACAAGATGTTTAGAAAACATATTGAATATGGCCTGTTATCTAGCTATGTACTGAGGCTTTTATCTGATATACTCTGCTTTTCTTTAGATAAAAAGAGTCATTGCAGAGCTGTATTTGCAACAAAAATATATGTTTATCCCAAGGACCCTGTTGTTTATGGTATGTTGTTTTCAACAATACACAATTTATTTTGTGGCAACATAGTCCCTTATGCTTTAATAATGCTATGAAAAAATATAAAGATTACAGTTTGTAAGGTGAAGGGCAGGCTAAAAATCTGCTTCTATGTATGCATGAATAAATATAAACAACTGTTGACTGAAGCTGTTCATTTAGATACCCACTGCAGTAACAATGCAGTGACTGATCCACACATGCTCATTTTGCCAGATTACTGCTCTCCTGCATCGCTGGAGAACAGCCCAGGGGCTGACGGACACTGTATGAACACAGAAAAGCCATCGTCCTTCCGTTGGGATCTTCCATCTTATCCCAAACCCAGCTGTAGCAACAGGGAGACCAGAAACTTGGAAACCTTCTCCCTGCACAGGAGCTTACAGGCAATGGCCAAGGCACTAACACTGCTTCTGGATGAGTTATATTGAATTCCTGGCACTCTCTAAGCTTTTCCAGATCTCCAATCACCCCCACAGTTCTCTTCTGAGCCCTTTCCAATTTATCAGCAGATTCTTTAAAATAGCGATCCAAGAAGTGGCCAGTTTGTTCCAGTAAGGCTCTTGCAAAGGCCTCAGGGGGTGAGAACGTCCTTCCTTTCCTACCACTCCTACCACCTTCCCGTCCATCCAGGCTTGCCTTAGCCGGGTGCTTATACCCCTAGGCCATCTGCAGCGAAGGCATTTTGTGCCGGGGCCTGGCTGAAATAGCCTAAAACGCTGCCCCTGGCACCTGCAGCAGTGTCCCAGCACACGCAGCGCAGTCCCAGCAGGTCAGCATGGTGGTAAAAAGTGAATTATTCAACCTGCCCAAGCCCCTCCATGGCCATGCTGGGCCCACAGGTATAACCACGCTGCAGCTCTAGCCATTTTGGGTTCTTTTGGTGCAGGTTGCATTTCTGGTGTACAGAAATCATTACTTTTTTTTTAACAGAACATACCGGGTTATCAAAAAAGGCGCCTGGCAGCGCAGAGTTCGGCGGCACTCGTCCCCTTATCAGTCAAGCTGAACCTCAGAAATGCAGCAGCATCGGGCCTGGCGGCGCTGCGGCCCTGCACGTGTCTGCCCACAGAGAAAGCAGCCCGTCCTCAAAGCCTCAGCAAGCAAGAAAATATAGCCAGTCGTTTAAAATTTCAAAGAAATGTCTGTAGCTGATCCTCTTCGCAATTTTCCTGAAAACAGAAAGGTTTTTACCTCTGCCTGATATTTGGCAACTCCCCTAACATCTGAGACAGTTGATTTCACTCTCGAGCCATTTAAAGCAGATGGATTGCAGTCAGGCACAAAACCCTCTAATGAATAAGTAAAACTACAGTTACTTATTATATTATATAATAGCCATTTGTAAAGAACTGATCACTGAAGCAGCTGAAGTTTTCAGTTTCCCCCTACCTTGCTTTATTTAATTGCCTTTGTGTGCCTTGCTTTTGCTGTGCATTTACTGCCATCCAGTGCTTACTGGGGGCATTTCTTCAGCATCCTTGCTAAGAGCTCACCCAGTGCCAGAATATTTGGTGTCTTGCAGCTCCCCTGACCTCGTTAGCAGGGTTGCTGCAGGAATAAACCCATACATTGCCCATTGACAGCAGCTTCGTATCGCTGGCACCCCAATTTCTGGGCCAGCACGCAGGGCTCCGTATGCCCAGTGTCATTGCAGGCTGATTCCAATATAACGACAATGTTAAACAATGTTTTACTTTGTTGGTATGTGATTAATGCTTTTGTTCTTTTCTTTTTTTATTTATTTTGTGGGGTTTTTGTTTGTTTGTTTGTTTTCACACTCCTATTCAGGCTTTGCTTTCATACTTCCTGACCTACAAATATTCACATAAGTCTCAGAGAATACACTACTTCTGTAGTGCTGAAAGATAAAACTTGGTACTTGCAAAGCAACTGTTTACCTGCATTATTCTTTTTTCTTGGACAAAATTGCACCTCTGCCTAAGGATGCTAAATTGGTGGATAGTTTACATTATCTGAGTCTGTTAAAGTTTGGATTTTTTTCATGCCTTTGTGAAATATTGGATGGGGTTCATAATAAATTTTGTATTATTAGGGAGGTGGGGGGGGGAAATAAGGTATTTCCTTCTTCTACCCAGTTTACTAAGTCTAAATGATTTAACCTATATCTGCAATGGTATCTAATTTAAAATAATTTGGTGATTTAAGAAAGCCACACGTGGGCTGTACCAGTTAAACCTCTCTCTCTCTCTCTCTCTCTCTCTCTCTTCCCCTTACCACATACGGTTCCCCCAGCTTTCCTCCTTTCCCTGGTCTCTCTCCTTGAGGAATGGGAGGAAAAAAAGCCTTTATAGCTGTTGTCACCTTCAAAGTCTGGATGGCCACTTGGCTGTACACAGTGCTGCACTGCCAGGACTCGCCATTCACTTAGCTACTGTCACATATAAGCAGGACACTCGGAGGAAAAGCTTAACACAATGCTTCAGCACTAAAATTTGTGCTACAGTATTATATTTTTACTTAAAGAAAATCAGGTTAATTAAAAACCTTTGCCTCAGTTAATCTCCATGACACAGAGAATGTCAACTGAATCATTAGAAAGAAAAAGAAGGAGGAAAAAATCTCTCCTTTGCTGGTGTTTCTATTTTTACATTTCTTTCAGAGCAGTGACTAAAAGAGGTTTAATCTGATTCACTTTGTTTTCCAATTGATTCTAATTCCAGATGGTTTTACATCCTTAAAAGGCCTTAAACAAGGATGGCACGGAAACGCAAAGCCATTTTTCCCAAAATAACAAAAACGCTCCAGTCTTGAAGACTTCCACTCCAATTTAGAACAAATGACCTAAAACACAAAGATCTTAGGAAAGTACTTTCCAGCAAATCTGCATGTGAGACCATCCCCTTGGGTGCTGGGTGATTTCTCACACACCTTTTGTCAGATTCATTTTCTTGTGGCTTGATCATACAGGCAAGGAGCTGAGGAGCTATTGTCCTGATTTTCCTAAGAATAATAGTCCCTCTAATAGCATTAAACTTTCCAGTGGTAAAAAAATACATATATACTTGAGGGGAAAAGTAATTTTCTAACAACAAACTGCCAACATGTTCTGCTCATAGACTGTAGTTGTAAAATCTTGAATAGAAAAATACAACTTTTCACTTTTTTTTATTTGATGATTGATTTTTATTTAGTTTTCTTTTAATTAGCTCTACCTATAGTTTAAAAAATATCTCAGACACATACAAGAAGTGGCTTGAAGTCTAGGGAGGAGCAGGGTGGTCGGTTGCTTGCTGTTTAAAAATAAAATGAACATGTAGAGCTGATCCTATGGCTTGATCTCCAGCAGCCCTGTCCTCCGATCTGCTCCACTTACACAAAAATGACTCTCTTCTTTCTAGCCTGGCCCAAACTGACCTCAGAGGAAATGTCGAGATATGAAATCTCTTTGATATCATTCTGTCCAATGGTCTAAATAGGAAAATGGCTATTTAAGCATGCCTTAAAATATTGCAAATAATATGTAACACTCTAAATGCTGAAACTGCATTTTAACCAAAATAGGAAAATAGATCTGCTTTTAAAGTGCTAGGAGAAGAATGGGATTTTTTTCCACAAACATCTTCAAAACTGGGCAAGAAGAGACCATTTAGCCTTTTATGATCACCAGAACTTTACAGGATTGTTCAATGCCTCATTTCCACAGACTCATCTCATGTGCTCCGGATACCTGCACTGCTGGTGTTTCACCACATTCTTTTACCAGGTATTTCCACCGTTCTATCTGTCACCTTTTGTCACAATTTGGCTGTTTGCATGCTAGCGTATTCTCCTATGGTTTTTGAAGACCATACATGTCAACCTCTTACATATCAACCTGGGAGTATTCACAGGCTGTGACATTATCCCCCAGTCTTCCCCTCTGTGCTGAATGGCATTTGACTTTTCAGGTTACGAGGACTTGGAGTTCTTGGCTTTGCATTTTGCCTGCAGTATTAGCATCTCCATACAAGAGGTCAACCTCTCTCTTTCTCTCTCTGCTTTTATTTTTTTTATTTTTCCTGGATGTGCAATGATTTTTGGCAGGTAAACATGCAGGAAAAAATGGCAAGGGCAAGAGCAAAGGAAAGGGCAGCTCACCAGGAGCTTTCTACCCGAATGATTTTTTGATTTAGCTCGGCTTCGGGTAAATCATGGGAGATATAATCCCACGAAAGAGCAACTCCTCCAGGCCTCAGCCCTTCAGATGCTGCATGTGTTCTTGGGAGATTAAGTCAGTCCCAGAGAGGTAAATGAGAGGAAGCAAAGGAGATTGCTGCTTAATTGGCATTCCTGCCTCAGGATTTCTACCCATGAGGCAGCCAAGCCTGGAGTCTAATGCCACAGGGGAAAACAGGAGCAAAGAGGATGTAAATTTGTACTCACACCGGCTGCAGCACCAGAGACAGATGCACATGACAGATCACAGCTGGAAGCAAAAGTGTCTACTGCTTTCCAAATTAGATAGTGTTTTTTTGAACTCTTCATTCTGATTTTTATGCGAGCTCACGTGAATATTCCAGGCTGCATTAGGACAAAACAGCAAATGCTGAGGAACTGATTTTCCTCCAGGACAAAAAACCAAATTTCTACTTGGCTGTAGTAAATACTCCACAGTAGCTTAGAGATTTGGTTAAAAGGAGACTATACCTTCGGTAAGAACTGGCAAATATTGACCTTTGAACAGCTTCGTTGAACAGTCATAAAGAAAGAAAAAACTATTTAACTTATCAATATAAAAAATCATTCTGATCAGCAGCAGGACTTGGGACACCATTCTTTACCGAGGGCACCTTTGGAAAAAAAACAAGTCCAAGACAAACCTATGTGATGCACAGCATGGAAAATCCTACCTCAGCAAGACGTATTTTATAGACCTGCATGAATACATGAGTCCTCAGTTAAGACCTAGTGATTAAACAAAATGGGACTACTTTTGAGATGGTGGAAATAAAGTTTGTCACCATCACTAGATGAACAGAAAACAGGGGTCTATGTTGGTTTGTCCACACTTGCTTTACGGAAAGGAAGTAGTTCCGAGCAATGAAGCTGATCATTCTGTGGAAAACACAGTAGCAAAAATTATATGGTCAAGGTTTTAAAGAAATTACAGAATTTGTAGAGTTTAATTCTATTTTAAAGTATTATTTCTTATGACCTTTCTATGGAAGACCATCCTTTGTTTAAAAGGCTGCTTCACAAAAAAAAAAAACAGAAATCTGGTGTTTACAGAACTGAATAGGTTTCAGCTCTCCTTAATGCACATGCTAGAAAGAGAAGAAATCATGATTATGATGATTGCAGTGTCCTTCACATTTCCAAGGAACCGAAGATGGCTCCTGTCAAACCCTTAGGGATGCCACTGCTCTGAAACTCATTCCATTTGTGTCAATGGTTTCAAAATGCCCCGTTTAAAAGTTTGCTTTTGCTATACTGAATTTCCCAACAATAAATTGGGCCATATTTCACATTAACAGTAGTTCTGCAGCTAGCAGACCCCCTACAAGTTCATTCTACCCTAAATGTCCTGACACACTATGGAAAAGAAACTATAGGAAATCCTTGCACTTGGACTTGTTCATCCATTACTCAAACACGTAGAGGACAAAGCTGGCAATCTGGAGCAGGAATAGTTTCCTCATTGAAGCATCACAGATAATAAATAACCATCCAGTGAGTTTGGGCTCATTCCCACAATAATTCCATAAGTGTAAAAAAGAGAATTCATCTGACATTATTCTTAAAGGAGAAAAATTATATAGTTATCTGTACTGACTCTTAAGGAGGAAACCAAAGATGTTTGCAAGGTAAGATTATAACAGAGAGTAAAATACGTACAATTTATTACTGTCTTTAATAGGGTTTTTTTATTATTATTTCTTTTGGACAAGCTCATTATGTGAGGAGGACTCAGTTTCTGCAGGAGCTGGGTTTGTTCACAGGCCTCCGATGAGCAATCAGCAGTGTGCACTGAAGCATCAGCCTTATATGTGTACAGAAATTCACAGTTCAACAGATTTGCCAGACCAACCCGGAGATGGATTTAGATGTGCTATTACAGATAGTGACCCAACACCTTCATTCTTAGTCTTTTCATTTACTTTTCCTTCCCCTGCATCTAAAACAGCTGCCGCGTCCGTCTTCAGCTCAGTCACTTCTATGGTGAAGGATCTGATGAAATTTCAGTAGTCAAAATACTTTTTCCCTTCTTTTTAATTTCAGCGGATAGTGCTCCTATTTTGCCATTCAAACAGAAGCTGCACATGGATGGAAAAGATAATGGAAAATATCGTGTGATACAGGCTGATGAATTTAAATGAAACCTTTCTCCATCCCAGTTCTGCCATGCAGGAACACATATTACAGATCCCTGCTTTTCTTCCACTTTTCTGAGTGCAGTCACCAGGTAATTTTATCTTGGCCAGTGAAAGCAGCAATGACTTTGGGTTACTATCTGTTCTAAGGATGAAATGTATCCCTCATCCAAAAATTCCTCATTCCCACAATCCTGCCATCACTTGCCCTACATCTTTAGGATATCCTGACTTCCCTCCTTGGAATGGAAGCCCCCAAGGATTGCAGAGATGTTGACTTCTTTGTGGCAGGGGGAAGAAGGACACCTGCGGAGTGTCCAGGTAGGGCTACAAGAAGTGACTTTGACATCTGGAGGAGACTTTTGGACAAAATCCATTGATTCATACACAGCACTTCCCATTCAGAGGCAAACTAAGGCAGAAGTGGCAGTCTCAGCCCTACACTCAAGCAACAGTCTTGCCTTCGCAAGGCCTTGCTGGGCCGGGAGCAGCGCTGGGGGGGCTGTTGGCCTTCCGAATGAAGGAAGGTCAGGAAAAAATACCATAAGGTCAATATCTCTCTCCTTCCTTCCTTCCTTCCCTCCCCGCTACTCTTCTCTACGTCACATCACTTACTTAAGGGAGAACCAGTAACTAATATAATTGTGAGTCCAGCACCTAGAGAGATGCCAGGTGAAAACCATTTCCAAGCCTGAGTCCTGCAAGGTGAAGGCCACTGTAGTAGTGATGAGCAGCAGGCTCCTGCCTCTGAAATTAGAGCTTCCTGCTTGATGGGAGACCTGGAATGCAGGAGCCCCATTTTGTCTACTTCAGAAGTAAATAAGGATTTGTCCTGGAATAGTGGGTGATGTTCTTATATCTAAGTTCAAACAGTTTTCCCTTTCTCATGGCAGGTTTTTACCTTTTGGGTACCTCAGAATATGCTACAAATGCTTGTAGTAGCTTTATTTTATTAAGAGAAAAACATGTCACATGGGTTTCCCTCACTGCAGCATGAAGGCTCCTCCCTGCTCAGCCTGGATGGGGCAGATGGCCCTGGCATCCTCCATAGCCATCCACTCAGTAAAATTAATCAACTGCTTCCCACACCGCTGTTACGGATCTCAGTGTCTCCTGGCACAGAGGAACATCATGACAGGTGGAGATGTCTCCTATGGCAAGTGCTTGGGGATTTTGCCTTGTCCCTTAGCTCTCCTGCATCCTCTCGCCTCCTTTGCTTAGTTCCTAAAGCTGCTGGTCCACAAGCACCATGTCGCTCTGCAGAGCTTTGGTTAAAATGCAGCTGGTGAAGCTATAGGCAGCTCCGCTCAGAAAAGTGCTGGATGGGGCACATTGACTAGTCCAAAAAAGTTTGGGAACCAATTTAAATTCACTCCTCTTGAGAGGCTTTTCTTCCCTGATGCCACAGCAGTAGGGCTGGATTCTTCATGGAGGAAGGGTTTGATTCTTCATGTCCCTAGAGGCATTTTAATTAGTTCAAGGTGTTTTATTCTAACAATAAGAGATCATCATAGAAGTCCAGTAGCTTCATCACCACCGATTTCGAATTGAGGTGTTTGATAGTAGCCGGCATCAGATCTGTTTTCCATTAAGTCATTAGGGGCCCATAAAAATTGAAAATAAATCATCCTCTTATTCACGTGAATTTGACCATTTCCTCATTTTGTGAAGCACGCAGAAATAGCTATGCTAATGACATTGTTATGAATCCGGTTTTCTTATTCCTCATTACCATTTTAAAGTGGCTTAAATGGGCTAGCAATCACCATGGCAACAAAGCAGCAGTCAGGAGAACTACTGTTAAGAGAATCTGCAGTCTTAGAAGGGTTCTCCTCACACATGTTTTAATGAAACTTGGGGCTCTGATTTTGAAACAGATCAGACCAGAAAAAAATGTGGAAAAAAAAGAGCTTTTCCATCATAGCACTGAATATTGCCAATATGTATTTCTTTCTATTTGAAGCACATTTTCAGGGGGCATAAATAAAAACAAGCAAGAATTACAACATTAGTAAGGATCAAAGTATGTGTTGGGGTAAGTCACCCGCTCTGGTGACAGAAAGGCAAGATATTGCCTGGGAAAGCAGAGAAATGAGGTCTGGAAGGAGGACTGCACAGTTTTGTGTTACCTCAGACTCCTGGACAGAGCTTTGATGGCTGCTTTTCTTGCTTCTGCTTCCCCCTTCCTTTATCAAATATCGAAGGACCCTCAAAGTGACCTGGCAGGGCATATCTCATAGTCTAACACTGCCATTGCATTCACTCCTTAGACATTGGTAACCAAAGCTGTTTATATTACAGACAAGCTAGAAATGAGAAAAAAAAAGCATACGAAAAAGTCTTATTATTACTGTAAGGCTTATTATTATAGGATTTTTCTGTAAAAGAGGGAAAATTGAACTAAACTTAACTGTTGTCTCCTTCCCACTCTTCCCAAAGTGTTTTCTGGAAGCCTAGACTTAAGTCCCAGAAAGCAGCAATCTGACTCAAAGGGGCATAACAAAGCAGTTTAAACCTCTCTTTTTCAGAGATTTGAACCATGATCAGCCCATATGCCTGTTAAACTCTCCAGATATGAACTCCTGCGAGAACCGAAGTTGGCCTGAGGTTTGGGCTGCTGCAATGTTCCTCTCCCACCAGCCCTTCACCGGTGAGTACAGCTCTGTGACCTGGAGGCTCCAAGTCCAAGCTGAAAATCAGGAGGAAAGGCCCCAGGTCCAGTTTCCATGAGATGCAAGACCTCCCACCAAAACTGCCTTGCAGAGCCCCTGACCACAGTGGTGCATGCAGGGTAGGGACCAGGAAAACGGCATAAAAAATGAGCTGTGTTTAGCTAAGAGAAAAGCTTGCATATTTAATAAAGAGAAAAGCTTGCATATTTAATAAATATGCTTTTTCCATTACAGGAATCTAAATGAAACCTTTCAAACCATAACCATTGCTCACAGGGAGCTGGGGCCAGTGACCGCTCTGGATCCACACCAGGGACACTCTCTCTTCTTGCTACAAGGTTTGCAGAGCAACAAGAGCAGGATCCACGGCCAGGGCTCGTGGTGGCACCTTGGGGCCCATGGTGCTGCCATGAGCGCTCCCATTGCCCCTTTCCCTCGTCTCGAAGCCCCAGGCAACGCAGGACACCAGCACCCAGCTCCCTCTTGACACGATCTACTAGGGGCTGCAGATGGTGCAGGGAGCTGCAGGCTGATCTCCATGTAGGTTCTTCCATCATTGCTTGTGCTACAGCTCTTTACAGTACAAAATCCCTGGCAGATGGCCCATCCTTCCAGCGAAAATCAGGAGGAGGAAGATCCCTCTCTCCCATACCAAAACAACCTTTCCTAGAATGACACTTGTACATAGGATTTCACCACTGGTCAGGTGTGGACAAAATAAACTCTTACTTGGGCTAAACTTGAAGTCCATTTTGCTTGCATTACCAAAAAACTTAAGTCGCCTCTGTCCATTTGGACAACTGTCAGGTACCTACTGATAGAATCTTAAAAAAAGAAATCTACACTTAGGATTTAATCTGTTTTGGAGATCCAACTTTCTGCAGACCTTGTAAGAGACCAGGAATCTTAGATTCTCACACCATGTCCTTGCTATCAGTATCCAATTAACCAGCTTGTTAGATACCCTCTACTCATGTCAGGTGCTTATGTTCTCTTTCATCAGCTGGTCTACTTATAAGCAATATAATGAGATTAATGAAATAACCCCACTGAAAGCCTGGGAAAATATCTGTCTCTTTAGGGCTACTTTCTTGACATACCAGAAGAAAACCTTAATTCTTGAAATCAGGGCACAGGAGACTTATAGCCAAAGGCAGGCATTTCTGTTTTGATATTCTGTGGCTGAAGTGCCACCAGCACCTGAAGGTTATAGTGCAAAGCTATTAAGCACAGCGTAAAGGTTCACAGAGGAACATGCATGTAATGAATTTTCAAGGGGCACTTGTGTGTCCAGCTCTGGAAATTCCTGCAAGGACACTCCTCTTTCCCTGTTGCTCCCAGGTTCACAGTAAAGACCAAGTAGGGACCTGTTGCCTTGACTTAAAATCACGGTCAGCTTGAGACGTTTGCTTGAGCACTGGCCAGAGAGCTGGCTTTCCAAGAAGGTGCTTCCACAGCTGGGCCTGGAGCCTGGCACATCTTTAGGAGAAGAGCATTAAAAGGCTTCTGCCATCTCCAAGGAAAGAGAAAGATGGGTGATGCGCAGTAAATCTTCACTAAGCAGCCCACTTATAAAAACTGCTCAGAATAGTAGGAAAAGCTTTTAATCAAGAGTTAGTAGATATTAAGTCCAAGTTGTCTATTGAGACCTCTTTTATTCCTTTCCCTCCCCAGAAGCTACAAAGTGCAACCAATATTTTCCATACTCACGTGAAGACCATGGTGGTCATATGGAACTGCCATCCTTCACACAGAGATCCTTATGCTGTTTTCAGTATTTAAAAGCAGCATCCCAACGAATGGACCTGCTAGTGAAGAGAGCGTCTCCTCCTTTACCCAAAGGCCTCCTGAGCCCTGCTGAGCCCAGGTGACTCGCAGCATTTGTGATCCCTGCTCTGGGCTCCCTCCCCAGCACCCTCTCTGCCTAGATCATCATTTCAGTCCTGACCAGGCAGACTAAGCCCAGGTTCATCTCCCTTCTGCTCTCCTGAGGAAGTGCCCAGAGTGACCCATCTTGCAGATAGATTTGGAGCAGCCCCAGCCACTGCTGCACAAGCCATCAAGGGTCAAGGAGCCTCATTTTGGGGAGCCACAAGGGCCAGGACGCTGTGAGAGACAGCAAGAAGCTCGGTGTGTGATCAGGAAGGCAGCTTTCCAAGGCTCTCCCACCACATGGGTGCAGCAATCAACAGTGATGTCCAATATAACGACAGAAGCTGTCTCAGAGCAAGTCCACCAAGCCACACTATCCTCATACATTTCCTGCAGGCAAGCAAAACACTGAGGTATTGCAAAACACACACACACAAATGAAGAAATAAGTAAGGCCCTGTGTTAATGTAACAAACCTCATGAGCCTGAGAGCAAAGATAAGTAAAGAATACTCTTATAAAGCATATATTCCACAAAGAAATGCAGAATTTGCTTCTGCTTCATACTTTGCCACCCATTCTAACTCCTTCCGCGTTTCCCAAATAGAATCTAAGATTTAATCATTTTCCCTTTCCTTTTCCTCAAAAGCATTTGCTCCCAAATACTTCTCAGACTGATTGCAGGTTCTGCAAATATTATAGCCTTGCATGATGTTTTTGGAGATTTATTTGTTTTACAAAGAGTTCATTTGGACTTTTTTTCCTTATCCACGTTGCGTGCCTGGTTAACACCTGTCATCATTTAATGGCATTGCTGACTAGGGAAGATTTTTCAAAAAGCAAAGGCAATATTGAATGCATATGTAATTGGTTTGCTACAGACTTCGTAGCAAGAGCCGCCCTTCCTAATCACTCATCTGACCTACAAAGCCTGGGAGAGGATTTTCTGATGTTCTTATTGACTTAGCTGGGAGAGATTAAAACCTCCCACCCTGCACTAGCAAACACAGCAAAAGAATGACATGAAGATGGCTGAGCAAATAACTAGTTTAGCTTCAAACAATGCTTCCCAAGTAGCATATTGCAGCCTGTGGCCAATTCTAAGTTTATAGACAAATTTTGCTCAACCTTGGCTTTCACCTGCAAAGAAAAAGGCTTTGTCGAGGACAGTTCATTCACTCTGAAAAGCACTTTCTGTTACGCTTTTAGGAGTGTCAAAACTCAGCAAGGACACCAAGGGATGTTCCCTTAAAAGACCCCAAGTAGCAGAGAAGTCCCTCATACTGTTAGTAGATTTTACTCATGATATAGACAAAGATTTGGAGCTGCGAAAGGTGGTGATGCCTTGCAGGTGAAACAGCTTAACCTAGAACTGCCTAAGCAGAAATCAGGGAACCTAGAGACTCTGTGGAACTGCTAGACGTGAAAATTATTTAAGAGAAAAAAAAAATCCCAAGTTCTCCAAGCTGAATGCCACAGCTGTGCTTTACAAGCCTTTTATTGCACAGCACTTTATTTGCTCACCTGCCGTAGGGCAGCACAGGTGTGTGACACTGCAGACTGCAGCTGGCTTCCCTGCTCCTCTTTCATTCCAGGTAGGGTTGCACAGAGAGGGGGAAACAGTTCATTCTGTTACTATTTTCCTGGGCTGTTAAAGTGAGCTTCCGAAAGCAAGTGCAGTTTTCAGGAGGGCTGACTCCAAGTCTCACGCAGCAAACAGCGAAAAAACAGGTTTTTGGACATCAAATCCTTTTTTAAAGTAGGCGTCAGGCAGGCAAAGTTGAAACCACTGATCTTTAGTCAATGCTGCAGATAATTTTGCACAAATGTTTATAAAAAATGCACTTAAGAGGGAAATCTGGCATTGTCAAAGGACAAATATTTAAAATACCACCTTAAAATCATCATTATATTGCCAGATTCTTAGCTGACATCATGAGAAAATTGAATATTGAAATAAAGGGGGTAGTATGTAGTCATAATTGGAATACTTGTCAGGGACTGATCTAATTCAACCAGGCAACACCCAGAAAGGAGGATGGTTGAAGCAAGCGAGTACGCCTGGATTAGGTGACCCATGCCTGGCACTGCATTCCTACCTGGAGACAAACACTTGGACATCTAGTAGAAGCCAGTGCTGGCTGGAGGCCCTTGGTGAGGTACAATCTGGACAAAGTAGCCTGGCATATATATTCACAGCAGTGTGGTGGAGGATCAGCATTTAGGAATGTATTCCTGGGAGCGATGAACTGGAGAGACACAAATTCAGCAGGATAGATGTGAAAGTCAGATGTGAAATGCTCCCCCTAAATCCATCTCCTACTTACCTGATGTGGCTATGAATGGGTCAAAAAGTAGGAACTCACCTTGTTCTGAGATATCATGTGTGTTTTTCTATACAAGCTCAGGTTTGTAAGAAATGTTAGCACAAAGCATTATGTTTATTTAAATAAAAATTATAATTTATACAAGACTTTTTAAACAAGATTTTCTTAAAAATGTACAGGGCAAATAATTTCATTATTTCAATTCTTCATACAGTATAAGTCTTTTGTCAAACAAAAGTTACACTGAGAATGAATTATTTACAACTTCAAAATATAGACTCAAACTTCAGACATAAAAATTTCAACATCCATCATATTTCAATGATTAGTAGTAGAAATTAAACATCTGCCAAAACGTACAGATTTCAGTAAAAACTACAGGTGTCTTTCAATATAAGTTTAAGTAGCCAAAAAAGTACATCCTTTCATCTCTTTCCTCTTTGTCTACAGGGACAATAGTGGGGGGTTGCTGCTGGCTTTCTGTGTGATGTTGCTACTCATAAATGGCTTGTTTTATTCAATCTTGCCTCACAAAAGCTACAGAGTACAGAAAGGCATGATTTCATATGTCAGCTTTTTCTGCCTTTTGAATTTAAGTGTTTGAATTTAAGAATATTTATCACCAATAAATAGAGGGGTTAGTTTTCATCTCCCTTTTACTCTTTAAAAGGGACTCAAACTAACCAATGCACTTCTACTAAAGAAGTTAAATCCAATTAAGCATGAATGATCCAGCAATGAACCACATACATCAACAGAACTGCAAATATAAACAGCAAACAGACAAACAGAATGACAAGAATATCACTCTTTTTTTTTCTCTCTCTATAAAAAGTAACACTTTACATTAAGTGGTTCTACCCAGACTTTAATGGAAGTGAAGCAGGCTATACTGCAAAACTACACAGGGAGAATTGCAATTCTGGTTAACTTCAGTGTAATTACACAAATAAAGCATTTATTTATTCACTGCCCTTTCTTCCTCTCCCACCCTCGCAGTATGCAGGGCTGTAGGAGCCGAAAAAGCACAGGAGAACTCGCAAGTAAACGCACTGAAGTTATTTTCTAGTGTCTTTGTGTCTACATAACACAAGTGTAGCTACTTTGCAGTAATTCAGACAACCTAATGTAAAGTGAACTTTGCAAAAATATGTACACGGATGTTTGTCAGTTATATTACAACTCTATATTAAAAAAATCCAGCCTGTTTTCTCTACATCAGAATGGAACAACATTGCATTGCAGTTTGCAGCAAGCTTACTGCTTTAGAAGTTACCAGTTATTCAGTTCAGCCTGTTAAAGCATGGATTAAATTTTGAATGCCAACTAATTAAGATAAGACTACAACTTACTTGTCTTAAAAAAAAAAAAAAAAAAAAAAAGTGTATTGATTGTATGCATGAGGCATTTCAGTTATCAAAAAGGATAATTGTGGTTTCTTTTCTCCTCCTCTGATGCCTAGGGGTGGTAAGTTGTCCTGGCACCCTCAGCACAGCACCTTTAGCTCCTCAAGAACCAAAACCTGGGACAACCCTGCATATTAGAGTCAGCTAATGAAGGGTGGGAGGGAGTGGAGGCAATAAGTGCAAGTCGGCTGATTTCCTACCAAAACCACTGTTCTGATCAGAGTGAAGGTATAAATTACACTTGAAAAATGATATAAAAATAAGAAAAAGAGCATGCTCTCTGTAAAAAATATAGTTTTCTGTTCCTTCAAAAAAAAACCAATAACTGCAAACACATCCAATTTTTCTTAAGACAAACTGAATGAGCCATGAAAATCTATTTAAGTTTTATATGACATTAAGCGATTTTAATGCCTATTTGGGAAGGAAACTTCTAGAAAGGAAAAAATCTAACAGTAATATATAATTTGCAAAAGGAAAAAAAGAATTATTTTGAAGAGGCTTTGATGAAAAAGTTCTAAATCCAAGAATTTTACTTAAACATAAAACCTGCACATGCAAAGTGAAGAAAGTATAAATTGTTGAACTACGTCCATATTAGCCAGCGGTAAAAGGGATCTTCTACGAACTTCACTTACATCCTAACTTTTCAGGTCCTAAGGCTCACCGCACTTAAGGAGGTGCTAGAAATTCACCAGGATTTATAACTTGGATCCACCACCTCTTTCCAGGGCTTGTAAAAACATATTCACGTGCTACTCTAAATGGAGAGCTCAAAAATTTGACAGTCTGTTCATTAAGACAGATTCTCCCCCATACTTATTCACAACTCCATTTAGGGCACTGAGCTTTACGAGGATCAGCGTTTCTCTTTCTGAACAAGACACAGTATTTGACAGTATTTCTCGGTATCAAGTTAATGCACTTCACTGCCAAACTGGAAGTTATCACAGTTTGGCTATGACCTTCTTCATGATGGATGCATTTATGGAGAGACCTTAAAACCTCTGCTAAGAGTTAAACACTCTTTGCTGCTTGACCCTGATCTCCCTCCTTCATTTTCCCCTTCTCCTACACAGGAAGAAAATCCCTTGTTTTAAAAAAAAAAAAAAAAAAATCACGGAAATAGGTCACATTTTCAGATGAGATTACATTCCATTGTTTTTTGAGACCTTTCTTACAAGGTCTGGGGACATACACACCACTCAACTCAAAAGACATAGTGAGGAACAAGACCTACAGGAAGGTTTACCATAACTCCTACTGTGCTTTTAGGGAAAATGCAAATAAAATTCTAAATCTCTCAGACAGGTGCTATCCTATGGAATATAAAAGCTCTCTAATATTGAAGACAAAAGGTCAGTATGTGCTTTGTTGCTAGAAAGGCCTGAGAGAGTTTAGAATAGGAGAATGGCCTTCCTGTTGTATCTGGCCATTGGTTCAGTTGTTGCTAATAATTAATTTTGCAAGGGGAAACACAGCAAAGTACCAGTGCCCCTCAAATGCTTTGAAAAGGAAATAGTGCTTTCACTTGCTACATTATAGAGTTGTTTTATTGCGAGGAAACTCAAGAAAAAAAGCCTAATTAAAAGCCATGTCTCAAAGCTTAGTTTGAATATAAATTATTCCCACCTCCAACACAACAAGCCAGCAAGTCTTTTATGCACTAACATACAAATGCCTTGTACATACATGTACAATAGGTTGAGCCCTTCTAGGACAAATACCTACAGAAATACAAATATATGATGCCTAACATTTTAGGAACAACATTTTGGTGCCCTCTTTTATAAAAAGTATTTCCCTGCCTTCCTCCCTCTTACTTTGGTTAATTAGGAAAGGAAGATAATAATTAGAAACATTTTCCTCCAATTCACTGTACAAAACAATTTAAATCTCTCTATGCAGGAAAACCTGAACCAAATCAGACTGTTAAAACACCCTTCTGCAATGCCAGAATTAGCAAGAAGGAGTTATTTTAAGTGCACATATCAATACAGAAATTCTAAGATGTTATTTCCTTGGTGTTGCTTTCAGTTTTAACAAAGAACTCAATTGAGAACTCAGAGCTGAAGACAGACTGCAGGCTACTGCAGTTGCAATTGCCAGATCTCAGGAAAAAAAAAAAAGGCTTAAAAAAAAGCTAAAAAGAGAGATTATGGGACAAATACATCTCTAGTGATATCAGCGTAGTTAAGGGAATGAATCTGTTTCAGTCCATTATTCAGTCAGATCTCTGAGTATCTTCCCAGCTTTTAATGTCAGTAAATAAACATTAAAAGTGCTTAATGTGCAAGGCTAATAGTGATGATAGCACTTTCACTGTTTTGTTTTTTTTTTCCTTTTTTTTACAAAAACCTTAAAAACAAACATGAAGGCATATAAAAAATACACTTGATTTATGTAACAGATAGAATAAAAACCACAAGACAAGAAAAATTATTGCAAAATAGATGAGGATGTTCTTTTTCTCCCACTGCCAAGTTGTAAATTGAGAAAGTTTCTTTAGATCTTCTAAGGTAAGGTACTAGCTCTCAGTGTTTGACGATGCAGAGGTTATTTTCACATATTGGTTGAAAATTGTCTCAAAAGCTTCATCTCTATGTACCATGGCACCAAACACCAAAGGCTAAATAAAATGGAAAAAAAATACGTTAGTCTGTAAAAGAAAAGTTTTTCTCTAGGTATGTTTTTTTGTCATAGGAATGTTTTTCATCATAGGAGATGAGCTGTGCTCCGGGTGCATTGATAAAAGCTTAAGAATCCTTTTATTTATTAAATCTTGGGTGTATGTCAGAGATTTTAGTATTTCCACTTCTAAAAACAAGGTCTAAAGTATAACTGGATGATATATATATATGTATATGTATATATAAAAGAAACATATATATATATATATTAAAAACTGCATATAATACTAGCAACAGGAAATATTTCCACTCTATTCTTCATGCACTCAACATACAAAGTCTTCCTAATTGGTCTTCAAATTATTTTAATCAGTTCTTATTACTTTCAACACACAGGATATTTATTTAAAGTATATTAAAATTTTAATCTCTTTTAATTAAGTACTTTTCAGTATCAAACTGAGTAGAAAACCTGGTACAACTGTTATATGAATCAAAAAAACAAATTTTATAAGTGATTGCTTTAAGATAAGATTCAGGCTTACTAAGAAAAGCTTGCTTCTCCGAAAGGTATTCAGGGCTTAAAGAAGCTTAAGTCTTTAGCAGAGCAAGTCTGAAACAGGAAAACCATGGATCAGAGGATCAGGCCCTTTTTCCCAAAGCACATCACTTATGGAAACCACTCCTCATCCTGAAATGCTGTTGGGCCATCAGGTTTTAATTTCAGATTGCACTGCAAACCAGGCCCCATGCTCTTCATAAAGCATGTGGGGGACCAGTCAATGGAGAAGTGAAATAACGGAGCAGAAAGGAAGAAGCCAAGCACTCTGTAAATAAATAAGTGAAATGGTCCATGGACAGTTGCACAGGCCAATGTTTAATTCATTCAAATTCCACAACCAGCATTGAATTTAAAATGCCAAACATTGGAATTAGGGAAAAATTAAAGGTATTTATGTTAAAGCTAAGCACAAAGACTAAAAAGCCTGGAAGCCAAGCCCAGCGATACCATAGAGCTGGCCACTTACTTTTTGCGTAGACAGTGTTGAAACAGCAATTCCCATCCCTGATCCCGGGAGGACAGAGAGTACTTTATACTAGAAACAACAACAGAAAGAAGAATCCACTGATCAAAGTTATCTCAGGTAGTGAACAACTGCAAGAGGTGCTGAGAAGGTTATGCAGTTCATCAATGGTAGATCCTCCTGCCCTCAATTAACGTGTCTTTATGAGGAACAACAGCAACCAAGACACTGTTCTCTGACCCTCAAGTCGATGGACACAGCATCACTCACGCACATTTGGCATCTTAGGCACATCCTGGCACATAGGAGGAGGAAAATCTTACCAGTTTTCCTTCTCCTATACACAGGAGCCTGTACACTGGAATGGCCCTTGGTCTCAAACGGGCTCTCCGCTAAAAGGCTATTGCCAAGGGTGGCTCCAGCCAAGACTGCCATGGATTATACTGGCTACTTGGTGCTGTGGGTAACAACTGGCCAGGGAACTGGAGTAGTAGGGTATAAAAGAGTGTAGTAGGGTATAAAATAGTGTGTGCCCATGTGTGCAGCACGGAGGGGAAGCGCCAAGCTGGCCTGCTCTTGTCCACCCATAACTAAAAGCCAACTAAAGCAGCACATTTCTGTGCTTGACTGTGAGATCTGTTTTGTCGTCGTTATGAAACTACAGACACAAGAGGCACCAAAGGTCTGCTGAACAGCAAACCAGCGTTACTTTAAGTTTGGGGTTTAAAAGGTATCCAGATTGAATTAGGAATTCCAATGAGGATGCTTAATTTTAGCAGAAGCCACCTCCTTTAGAGACAGCTGATATAAGGAACTCATTCACAAGGCTGGGGACATCTGAATAGCAGAAACCGGACCCAGGTATTTCTTCTGCACAACCCAATTCAATTTGCAGCCCTCATTGCTGCAGGATGTACTGGAAAGCAGTGGGGTTTTTGTTTAAAAATAAGACCAGTTCAGAGAGGGTAACAAAAAACCAACATTAAACTCCCAGTGGCACAACGTATCTCAGAAAAAAGCCTGATGATTGTAAAGTTGATAAAATTCGATCAGAAAAAAATGCTTTGTACTTGCCATGCTTCTAAACATTCACTACTGTTTTTGTTATATATGGGATCTAAACTGGACAAAATTCCTGTCCGAATCCATAAGGCTATTTAAGTGTTTTACCTTTCTCCATTGACAGTAATCCTGAGACATTTATTTCAAGATGAAGCATCTATAGATACTGACAACTGAATAGAAGTTAAAAATACAAAATTCCTGCTTAACCAGTGTTTATTAAAGCATACAGTCTTCCAGTTAACACAAGTGTTAAGGTGCAATGCAACTTCAAATTTAAAATAAATCAGGAGTTCAGTAAACCTTGTTTTATACTCATACGAGTATCAAATTTTATACTCGCAGGAGTTTGCATGTGGTGAGTCCAAAAATGACTAAGCAGGCCATTCTACAAAACCTTGACTGAAAAATTACACACCTTGTTATAAGAGTTACCAATGTCACGCTTCTTTTTGAAATGGCATAAACACAAAAGCAAAACTTGAACAAAATAAGTTTTGCCTCTACTTGCAAAACAATAAAAACAAACAAAACCTAGACTTACCTTCTGAATATCTGTAATATCTGTTAGCTTTATAACTTTATTTCTTTTAGACGAACCAGATTTGGAGCTTTCAAAGCACAAGTAACTGCAGAAAAGGAAATAAAATGCTCATCTTCACACAGTATTCTAAACCAAAGCTGTTAATATCCTTCCTTTCACTTCTGAAGTTTGAAATCTCACAGGTTAAAATGATTTCTTTTTTTGAAATTTGATATTTCAATTGAAATTCCAACTCAGGTATAGATTGTAAATTAGAACAAACATTCATAAATTCATTAATTGGCTAATTTAAAAGTCTAGTACATATTGTATGCACACAAAATTCTTATTTTTATATTACTTCACTGAATGTTTAAACCTTGAAACCTGTCAAATACTTTAAAGATACAGAAGGCAACTGTATCTTGAAACAGTTGAAATAACAAATCTCCCAAATCTTATAAATCTTTTACTCTCCTTAAAGTACATGAATGGAAAATACTGCATTAGTTTCATGTTATTGTGATGGGAACAAAAGCGCAGATTTCTAAATGCTGGAAAGTGTTCTCCATCACTAGATGGCATTGCATACAGATTAGCTTTACTTTCATTCATTATATACCACAGGAATTTCAGTGTACAGAGTCCAAACAGTATTGGTAATTCTTATTCAGTATAACAGGAAATAGAGAGGAAAGATTAAAAAATAAAAATCAAGAATAGGTTTTGAAACTAAGACATAAATTTCTGTTTTCTTTTGTTGCACATAGTTTCAAGGAAAATAAGCTAATGCTTATTTAGCAAATACTCTTAAGTACAGCTCTCAAAAATACATACAGTTCTTTCAGTTTAAAATATGGATATGAATATATATGTTTGCGCATACACACAGATTTAGCATGCTTTCTATGTCAAGAACAGCAGCTACTCACAGCTGACTATATAAAGCTATTCTTTATTCCGGTACATGAATTTCCAAGACACTAACACATTCCATTAGCTTTAGTATTCTCTAGATTTAGTCCTCCCCCTCACATGGTGCTCTTTGAGCACCATGCAAAGACATTTTATACCTTCTTATCAGAGGTTCAGAGGAGTGTAGCTTCAAAATATTATTAAAGGACTACTTTCAGATTTACTTTTTGAATAAGGATGTTGCTTTTCCTTCCTAAGGAAGATGTTGAATGCAATGACTCACTTTTCTGTGACATAAAGAATCCCATTCCTAATGTAGTCTGTAGGCATCTTCCTATCCCTGTTGATCAAGCAACAGCGCCAGCCATTTTCACACACTAAAACAAACATAAAAAGAATAAGGAAAGAAACAGTTACTACTCCCAGAAGTTATGTTATGAAACAGCAGAAGCACTGAGAATGAAACTTTAGATACTTGCAACAAGAAATATCTACAAAGCAAATCTAAAGAAAGTATTTATAAATAGAAACATATTTATTTCAACACTACTTAAAAAAACTATTTTTTTAAACTACCACATAGCTGACAGTCGTACTACCATGGAAGGCATGATAGGCTGTCTTCTTCCAAAGAACTCTATGGACGTGGAATGAAGAAAACTTTCTCCAATCATCCTAATTTAAACCAAGTATTTTTAAACAAAAGCTTATTTTTGTACTTAATGCAAAAGAGGAAGTAATCTTTAAAGTGCACTCAGCTTTTCAGAAAAAAATATTCTCCCAATGTGGCCTCCAATTGTACAAATACCTGCTAATGGGCGCTCATTTTCTGACAGGTTAAAAACTTCATGGAAATTGCCTCTCTTGGTGGTATGAAAACGACTGCTGTCTTCATCCTTGTTTATTCCAGCTGGAGCGCTTGAGCCTACGTAACTTCTTGATGCTGCTGTTTGAAGCTGTAGAAAAACAAATATGATTGCAAAATTTGAACAGCAACGTTTAGATTGAACTTTTAAAAATAGCTTGGCTAATGGTTCTTCCTAAAAGTAGGTAAAATTGCAATTTTCATCGGCTGCTATACCAAAATGCTCTAATATGGCATCTGAAGATAATCTACTACCCTTTGATGGTCTTTGCAGAGTGAGGGCATGTGATTAGAAGCATCTATATTAAAATATTTTTTTTATGAAACTAAAAAAATATATCTGATTAGATATAGCTAAATCACTGCACACAACTCACATTAATATACTAGCAGTACTACCAAGAGTTAATGTATTATCAGTACTTCAGCTTGTCTTCAAGAGATAGACCAAGCCAATACTGCATAAAATAAATTAAGAAACAAAAGAAAAAAGAAAAGAGCAAACAAAGAAAAAAGTCACACAAAATTGCATAAACTCATTATGAATACAAATGCTGAAACTGAAAGGCAGTTTTCCACGCTGCGATCCATACCTTTTCATGCCCTGACAGCTAGCAGGAAAAGAAACAAACAACACAAATGTGACAGTGACAAAAGAAAAAAGTGAAATCTATTTAACAGTATAATACACAGAATAAAACATGAACTGAGTGAAGCTGCAAGATCTTACTACTCACACACCAAGAAACTACACACAATGAATGCAATTAAAAAAAATAATAATATCAGTGGTTAGAGCACACTGGTTCAATTTATTCAGGTTATTTTAGAGGCATTGATCTTTGAAGTTGATTTTTAAGAGTGTTTGGCATATGAAATAAAGCTGGAATGGTTGTCAGAATCCTTAAAAAAGTAACGTGGAGCTCTCAGACACGAACTACCAATGTAAAAATCCACTTTGTATGAGCTCCTGAGACCGAGTTGTGCCTATGGGAGGGCAGCAGGAGGCAGTTTCTTTCCCCAGGCTCGCTTGTCTTCGCTCCTCTACTCTTCACAGTGGCACCACATGACTCTAAAGGCTGTTTTCTTTGTCATGGAAATGATAAAAGCCCCATTCTGAAGGCATTCACACGCATGTTGCCCTGTTAAACAACTGGCAGCCGACAAGGGGGAGCTCAGGCCCGGCCCTCCTGTGGGAAGGCCCAGGCCCGTTGGAGGCCAACCAGCTCAGCTGGGTGTTTTTCCAGCCTAAGTTGGTGGCACCCAACACTTCACAGGATTTAGCTCTAACAAAAGAAGCCCAAAGCAAATGAAAAATACGGGCTGCCATCACTGGCTATAAACCAGGCCGACAAACCAGGCCAAACAAAGGGTATTTATCAGCTGGCTTTTGGGGGTACTGTAGTACAATGACGTGGCAGGGCGGGAAAAGAGATCAAGAACATTGGTGTTGACAGCAAATGTTTCATGGTGGCTGTGCTATTGCCTCAGTTACTGCCTTTTGCTTTGCCCTTAGCAATAAGTAAGCCCCTGGAACCAAGGAAAAAAAATTATCCAATGTTTTGTCTGCAAGTGAAGACCAGCTGAGCTTTCTGGAGGCTTTCTGGGACAAGGGAGAGATTTGGCTCCATGTGCCAGTAACCAGGTGAAGTTCCATAGCCCGGCACATACGGCAGGTCAGGCAAGGGATTTAATGCTTTTTGCTCTGGAACACAGTGTATTCTTCCTTTGGCTGCTCTAATTCCTTTGTATCCATAATGTAAAGGGACAGAAGGGATAGTTAAGCTTCAGCACCAGACCCTATTCCGGTGGCTGGGGATGGGAGGAGGAGGTTTGCCCTTACTAATCCTTCCAAAAAGGGGAAAGGATTTCCTCTTTAACACAGGCAGCTAATTTAGAGATAAACCAGTAATTTCAGTAATAATCACCAGTAATCTGGAGACTGGCTAACAGGGCTCTTGATGTGTTGATCTTGAGCTTTTGGCATATGACTTTTACCCATATGATATTGTGCCAGGATTGCTCCTGGAGAACAGAGTGGCATGGCCAATAAATACTGCATGGGGACTAAATATCTTTACAGTATCTTACATACTGTTTAAAGAAAGGAAGCTGAAGCCAGTGCACATATACTGACATTGTATGTTTTGGGACTCTGTCTTTCATAGGAAAAAATGAGAAAACCTGTTTGAGATGTTTTTGTACTACTAGGTTCCCAGAAATCTCTCAGTGGGTAAGAATGCTGATTTAAAAATTGAGACCAAGCTGATGCTTTCAAAGACATTTTGAGGTGGATCCTGCATTCCTGCACATCCTTTTCAGGGAGAAAAGCCAACCCTGACACGTCAGGTACAGCAGTCTCAAAAACCTGGCCTACTTGTCAAAACTTCAGCCATAAGGAAGAGCCAGAAGGGACAATTACTCTCTCGTTCATGGATTCCAGTTCAGCAACTCAGAGCTTCTCCCACCCTAAGGCACATCACTGACACAACTAGGAATAACCTTCCTGAATGATGAAGTGGCCACAACGATCACAGAATGTGAATGACAACCTGGAAGCTCTTGAGGTGCCAGAAAGGTTTAACCCTATCATCTGCAGCAGCAGCAATGTAGGCTGCAGGCAACAGACATTACAACTCCGTCCAACAGCTCACTGATTTCTCTCACCTTTTGGAAAACACGAGCACTTTCAAATACTTTCTACTTCCTTCTGAAAAATCAAATGGTGCTGTGGTTCTCAGCAAACTCCCACCACCTGCTCTATCTCCCCCCAAACCTGTATTTCTTCTTCTTGGCAGGTTAGCCACGGGCTCGTGTGTTTAGCCCTTTGCTGTCCAGCTGGAAGGCAGGCTGAGTTACTGGTAAAGGGCAACACACTTTAGTTAGGGAGTTTTGACAGCATTCAAATACCCTAGGAGAGCAATTAGATACTGTGAAAAGCAGCATTAAGTAAATAAAAAAAAAAAGGGCTTAGACGGAAGTTTTACTACTGTAAACACTGACAATCTCATGGATATGGGAAAGCACGACTTGTTTTTAAGTTACCATTTCAAACTCCAAAGTAGAATATTTAGGAAAGATTTAACTATCTGTTTTAACAAAAGGAAATTTACTTTTAGGTGTACTGACGTATTGAAAAGCCATTACTCATCACTACACTAAAAGGTCATCTATTACTAATAACCATAAGACATAATACCTAAAGCTGCAAGTGACTTTATTACATCTACTAATGCTGATCCCATTAGTAAGATACCTACTGTACTAAATCTTTTTTAATAACTGCTCTTAAATCCACATAAGCAGCTGAATCTTCATTAAATAGAACATATGAGAACAAAGGTGAATACAAAAAGACTAAAATTTTGATATGAAAATCACATAAAATGTATGTTACGGACATTAATGTTAATATGGATAGTTCTATTTTCATAGTAATTTCTGTACTTTTTGTATATAATTTCCAGTATTTTAAAATAAAAAGATCCTTTTATTATAAAAAGTAGAATCAATACAAAAGCTTTGGATCTTGAAGGGGAAAAAAAATATTTTACAAACTGAATACTAAGACTTAATTAACCTTCCTTTAATGTGCTCTAGTCACTGGGGAGAAGGGGAAGGGAAAAAGGGATCTGATTTTCAGACGCTAGAGAGAGGAGAGGGAAAAATAGAAGAACAAGAAAAAATGAAGTATTATTGTTACCCGTCTCGACACTGTAGCATTAGATCTTTCTTTGAGCTGAGGATCTGTGGGTAGACTTGTCCAGATGATATAAGGAGTATCATACTTAGCTCTAAGCCTGGGACATCTTTTGAAGATAAAGTCAATAAGGAAAAACTTGATTCCAGCATAGAGACCTAAAAAAAAAAAAAAAAAAAAAGGTCGCATTAGCAAGGGATGTTTTAACTGGTGTTAAGAACCCCACGGTTTTTATGACTTTTTAGCAAGCTCACAAATGAACCAAATTCTGTAAGTATCACAGTGCTAACCCATTCTCTTCGTTTTAATATGTTGATTCTTCTTACAAAGAGGGCAGGAAATTATTTTCCTTTCCTTCCCCTACACAGGTAGTCTTCCTACCCTCACAGGTCTTTTCATTACTTCTAGAGCTTCTTACTAGACAAAAGAAAATTAAAGTAGCTCTAATATAAGTTCCGTAACTGTTTGCAGCATTCTGAAATCACAATATACTTCTGAAATGAAAACATATTCCAGAGGATTCAACTTTGTGGTTCCCTGCATAAATTTAAATGACAACAGAGGGCTCTCATGCGTTATATTAAACTCCATCTTCCAGCTGAGCCTGTCTTCTTATCTTATATATTTTCTTTCCTCTGCTGGTTAGAAAGTAAGGGGCCCAAATATTCTCTCAAGACTGTAACGAATGTAATTGAAAGTTCATTCTACAAATTAGAAGAATAAATTCCTCACACATATATTCAACTGCTACACCAAGCAAACCTACATATATGTTTGAGTTAGCACAGCGATTTGAAGTTGAACAGCACTAAAATTAATGCTCGTGCAACCTCCTTATATCTTCAGAGAACAGAAACAAGAGCTCTTGGCTCACAGGACATGGCCTCATAGAGAAGATGGTCTCATACCTTAGTGAAGCCCATTTAATCAATTCTAAGTCAAAAATTCAAGTATCTGCAAATTCACCCCTAGTATTTTATTCAGCCTATCCTCTAAAAGTAATCACATTAGTCCCTCCACTTTGCCCAACACTATCACATTCACATCTTCTATGCTGTCCCACAGATTTCATTTGGAAGGAATTGTGACCCAAAATCCTCAAAATAGAAGACTTTTTGGCAGCCTTGTAGCCGACAGTCTGAAGGCTAATGGCTCATCATAAGCTAACCCACCTCAAGGAGCAAAGGCATTATCCTGTCCTTTTCTATTGCAGTACATATTTAGAGATGATTTAAACTCCATGTGACAGAAAATGCTAAGAACAATGATGATACTTTAAAACACTGCGTTATTTATTAATGCAGTTTTCTTTCTTAAACTCCAAAATTTCCCCTCCAAAGAGCATGCCATGCTGTAAAACATTAGATGTGGAATGTCAATTATTTATTGTGTTTACCCATTGCAAGACCAATAATCCTGTAGGGCAAAAAGCAGGATGCAATAAAAGCTGCCCATAGAGTAATGTAGAGCTTCTGTGTTATTTCTGGCTGGACCCACATGAACAAGCTGAAAGCAAAAAAAAAACAGAGTTTTATTACCAGCTTGCCAGCGTTTTCAAGTCTTGTTTTATGAAGAAAAACGATTCAAGTCAGATAACTTACTTTTTTATTTTTTCCAGTATGTCTGCCATCTTGCCAAAAAGGTTCTGCATAAGAAGTGAGAAAATTAAGTCCAAGTTCTGGTGATAATTTTTTTTTGTTTATCCACATGATAGAAGACAATGGAGTTACCATATAGAGGCGTTTTTATCTCATGTGTTCCACAACTAAATAAATACAGAATTGAATAGCAATACTCAAAAGACTTCCATCCAGGGTTATATTTTGTTCTGTAACTTATCATTGTTTATTAGAAATAAAGGAAGAATTTACCCAACATCACTGTTTGGACAGGAAAGTATTTGCTGCTGTTATTGCAAAAGTTTTGTATTAAGTTATCAGAGTTTCTAAGAGCTTCTGAGAGTAGGTGGCAAAATGGGAAATTTGGTCAAACATTTTGAACACTGAAATTTCAGGAACTTTGCAAGATTACTGAGTCCAAATGTGGGACTATCATCACCTTTGGAAACACAACACATAGATTTTTAAGAAATCCCCTTAAATACTTATGCAGGAAGTACATAATTCCCCCATAACCATGTATGCGATAGCCATTGCTCAAGGTGAACAAGGTTATCCAGTATGTTTCTTGCTGTCCCAATACCTGTAAGTTTCCTTTCCCCAAAGAGACTCAGAAGATGCTCATGAGAAGCAATGACACTTCCTGATGCAAAGAAAGGAACTAGCAAATTGATCCTGGTGCTACTAACCTGGTGCTAAAAACCTGTGGGCATTTTATTGAGACTTCTATTACTTAGAAGACAAGGTAAGAATATATGAAAAGTACTGTTTGTACTGTGGCACAACAAGATATTTTGAGAATTAATCTCCCTGTTTCTCAGGGAGCAGCAAGAGAGGTCTGAAAACAGTACAGTACCTGTGCTTTCTGAGCCACATCTAGGACAAGCTGAAACTTTTCTGACACTGTCAGGTCCTCTTTGGGAGGTTCCTTCGACAAAAAAAAAAGAGAGAGAGAGAGAGAGAAAAGGACAATCAATTAATCTGCAGCTCAGATGAAATGGTTGTTTTATAAAATTCTTGTTGTCAACTCAAACTGTCAAATCCTTCAACATTCTTGGCAATAATAATCTCCTTTTAAACAGTCTCTGTACTTACCAAGTTCTTGCCCTTTTCCTCCATGGCTTATGCATGCATACTAATATGAAACTGTGAAAGACCCCAAAAGTCTTTCGAGCAACACAGCTAATGGTTTTCAGTCTAAGACCACACACTTAAACTGACCTATTTCTGCTTTAACACAGAACTGTCACTTAATGTTTGTACATCTAGAACTTTTTCAAATATTATTGGTCTTTTAGGAGTAACAAAATTATCCAAGAAAAAATATCTCATTAAGCTTTAGGAAAAGGTTTGAAATTCAAAGAATTCTACCCATATTAATAATTAGTAGAGAAAAAAATGGGCAAGAGTATATCACAGTTAGGATAATATGGCAATTCGGGTAGGAAGGAACCTTCAGAGGTCATTTAGTCCAACTTTTCCTTAAAGCAGAGTATATAAGTATTACTTCCCAAATGTTACAAAGACAACTGAGTAATTTCAAAATGGTACAAAGAAACAGATCAGGCTTTCTGAAGGTGATTCTACAGGATCTCACTTTTCCTAAACTGGCATGTAAGGATTTAAATGTGAACTGTGAATTAGAAGGTGCAACTTCTAATGTAGGTATACAGGTCAAACTGACTGAGGACTTACCATGGGTTCAGACACTTCAGGCACAATGCTCCACTGTATTCTCCAGCCCCTAAAAGTTATGGAAACAGTTAAAGAGATGATACTTTTTATCCACTTGTCAACACTGATTATCTGTAATAGGTCAGAAGTCATGTTCTGCTTAAAAAAATAAAGCAACAAAAAACCTAAAAGCTACAACAAAACAAACTACTTAAAATATTTAAGTTATTTTAAAATAGCATTAGTTATAAAGATACTGCACAGAATGAGGTACTCTGCTTGGAGCTTTTGCAATAAAAGTGAACTGCATGCCCAGAGTAAATGACTGTGATTTGCAATTTTTTAAGGCAAACAAAACAGTACCAGCTATTCAGAAGCCTATTTTCTATGGAAAAATTTCAAAGAATGAAGTATTACTCAGTAAGTATCAATTAATAAATCAGAACATAATATGCCCTAGTGTGCTTTTTTTTTTTTACCCCTTGATTTAAGGTAAAAGGCTGCAAGCCTACAACAGGATTTTAAATATCCTCCAAGCACTAGAAAAATGCCTCTTAATAAAACATATCTTCATTTTAAATGGGGACTGGATATAGAGATGAGATACTTCAAATACAGATATGCCAAGAGTCACGAGAAGAATTAAACTGCAACTTTAGGCCTAGGTGAAAATTTTGCCTAAGAAAAAGTAATAAGTAATAAGGTGACATATTCCAGCTAGTACTGCAGGAAAATGCTTTTATGGTAGAATTTTTAAATGTTGAGGTATTTGTTTGAGAACTTGCAGTATTATTTATGATGACCCAAGTCTGTGGAAATGAGGTACAGCAGTCAGCAGGGTCAGGAATAACCCCCTAGAGCAGGCAAAAATTACAGAAATCAAGTAATATAAAATAGGCTACTGGAGCTTGAAGTTAAACCTTTTATTTTAACTTACAATGTAAGAAAAGGTACTGGTTTACAATTCAATACCAAAATCACAGAACAGCTTTCAAACACAGCATTACAAGAAAATAATCTAGTATTTAAGTAAATACCTGGCTATGAGGTAATTTAGGGACAACCTCAAAATTGCTAAAAATAAGAACATAGGAATGGCCCAGCCATGCCATACAGCATTCATGTAAATCTGCAGATTAAGAAGAAAAAAAGGAAAAGAAAGATTAAACACTGAGGTGCAGTGAGCTGTACAAAACAGAGCAGCTTCTGCCTGGGCAGCTCAGGACACAACCCTGACCACAAACGATGATGAATGTGAGTGACCCCACAACTGATTCACGACATAACGTCAACTGAGTTCACTATGGAAAGTTGAAATCATAAGACTGAACCAAATCTCAAAGAAATAACATTTAAATAACTCTCAGATGTGTGAGGGGCTGAATTCTTCCAGCACTGCAACTGATGTGATCTAGAAATTAAATTTAAATTCCTAAGGCTGAATCTGCTGTAAGACCATGATGCAGCCCAGCTTGACTTAGGTCAACCAAAGCAATCGTGTGGTAGAGGAATAAGAGTTCTAGCACTCAGCCACTTACAGGAGCAACAGGATTAACTCTCCCTGTATTACTTCAGGTCAATGAAACCCCTAATTCTTTACCAAGCTTAATAAGATTGAGAAGGAGATAAAAAGGCTGCAGTACAGATCTTGCTTTGCCCAACAACTAATAGATACAAAATGTTTCAGAAGGTATTTGTCCCTTCCTGAACTTGTGAAAACATAGAGCGTCGAGCTGTTCTGCTCCAAGACATAAAGTGTTGTAGACACAACCATAAAATGAAACAGTGCTCTGGCTCCGAGATTCCCAAGCTTATTGAACAAACAGCTCAAGATGTTCTTTCAGCTTTTATCTGGAAAATGTTTTGTTTGTAGGTGTGGAGCGGACCAGGGAGAAGGGACTATGAGAAGCACAACAGAAATCACTATGAGAAAGCCTCCTCCTCCACGGTCCCTCACCAGAGCAGTGCAAAGCAGCAATCAGTTAAGGTTGGGGTGGGTTCATGGAATGAACAAGTGGGTGTCATTTCCACACGACAGGTCACGTTGACAAAGTCAGTCATAACTACTGATTAATAATCAAAAACTTTGACATCAAAATATTTCATATATATTATAAAAAATAATTTAGATTATTTAATAATTCAAAAGAAAACAACGCAAAGCCCAACTAAGTATTTCTATCACCTTGCACTATGGAAACTTTCTCCCACCACCCCACAGCACTATTTTTATTTATCTCAAAGACATGATTTCTATCCATTACATTTCACTCAAATCAAGGTATTCAGACTCTTATCAACTAGAGTGATCCTAATATTGAAAAAAACACCGATAGTAGAAGACAGCTTCTTATCACACGCAGCCTCTCATAGGATTTGAGCCCTAGACAACAAGAGATTTTGCAGAGGCTGAAGTTCAAATTACAGGTCTGGGAGACAGGAAGCAAGAAACATGGGGACAGTGCCCAGATTCTTACAAGTTATTTTATCTGATGCAAAACTGTAATACCAAATAAACCCAGAATCACACAACTGAAATGGTTTTGAAATATGAATGATGTGTGAATTGCCCAGTATTTTGAGTTATATAAAATTACACTATTTGATTTGACCTAAATTGTAACATAACCCATACTCAGAACTTTTTAATTACCGTATCTTATTACTCCCCAAAGAAGAAGATAACTTACAATAAAGGCAATAGCAGAAGTGTAGATAGAGTACCAGTCTGATAAGGCAGAAAGATTCTTCACAAAATTAGTAACAGGTTTGGCACCTCTCTCTAAATGGAAGTGGAGAAGAAGGAAAAAAAGCCACAATTGTTAGGATTAAACAACAATAGTTAAATGACAAACAACCAAATTAGAATTTTACAGGAATATCCAAGACACCAGGATATGGTAATATCCAGTAAATACAAAAAAAAGGATTACCCAAGTAAAGTAACAAATAAAACTTTAAAAACCAAATCAGTGCAACTTAGCAACCAGGGAAGCAGTACGTTTCCAAAAATGAAGCATTATTCAACACAAAGGTTATCTCTAAGCTGCAAGTATATGGGCGTGAGCAGCAGGAAGTTGAGAATAACACTATCTCTACCAGGACAGGGTAGGTTCTGTCAGCAACCTGCTCTGAGCTCTGTACTAGTCATTTTCACTACCCCAAAACCTCAGCGTAGGTCAATTCATCCTGGTGTAAGACGAAGCAGATGAACCTGAATGCAGCTCCAAGCCACCAGGTGACCAGCTGCCCCTGCTTGAACTGCCTTCAACCCTGGCAAGGAACCTCCTGGCTGCATTTCTGCCCACGCACTGCTGGCACCGCTCTGCTGCTCACCCCTGTCCCAAGCCATAACCCCAGAGCCCCCCATAACAGGGCCCTGTCACCTGGAGCAGCCGCCTCCAGCCTCTGCAGCCCTCTGCTCTTCCCGTCACCGCACAGGAGATGGATCCTTCAGGGAGGAGCGTTGCCCTCCAACATGCACAGGGCCAGCAAGAGCAAGAGGGCTGCTCTTTTTCAGCTCTCTCAAGGCTTGTCCTTTACCCTTGCTATTCCTGCATGTTCTTTTACTGGTTGTGCAAACCGTTTCGGGAACACAAGAAACAGGAAAAGGCTCCTGCAAGGAGACCTTTGCCTTCCTTGCTGGAAAACACTGATTTTTTGCCTTCACAGCTGAGAAGGCTCATCTGGCACAGAGGCCAAAGAGTAGCGCCGTGGTTCACAGCACAGTGGAGAGCTTTGGAGGCCCTGGCAGGTTCAGCTTGCAACTGAGCTCTCCTTCATGCCTTCCCGACAGGACATAAACAGCCAGGACCCATTTCCTTGAGCATCAGCAGCACAAAGGAAGCAGCAGATGAAGCCAGCGGAAGGGACCACTCAGAGCAGTGCAGGAGGTCACCATCTCCAGCAGCTCCTCTTGCTGCTCTGCTACACCACCTACGATGGTGACAACACCTGCAAAGCCCTGGGGTCAGAAGGTGCTTGAGGGCCATGGGTGCTAGTGAGGCACCCCCAAAAAACATGATCTAACATTTGGGGCTCTCCTAGTGGGGGCCATTCAGAGCTTAAGCTTAGAGCTTCCTATTTTTACAACTACTCGTATTTTTACAATGCCCTTTCACCAAGGAGAACAGGAGAACTTTTGCTACTAGAGAAATACCGCTCAGAATCTCAGTTTTAGTAATTAAAGGGTCATCCTGTTCTCACTCATTGCATGTTTACACATTTTAATTAATATTACATGTTTGGTACAGGAGATACCCTATGTAATTCAAGATTTCAAGCAAGCCCCTACCACTGCTCCTGCCTGTAAGTTATTTTGCATCCCAACAAACATTAATTCGGGATTTCAGAAGCACTTTTGTTTATGAAATAGCAAGAGTATTTCAAAACACTGTATTTTTACATGCAGCAATCTTCCCCACAAGGTCACTAAGAACTATTTTTATTTCCAAAATATAAAACACTGCCAAATACTTACTTAATCTTCTCATATTTTCAGTCAATCTGTAAAAAAGCAAAAAAAAAAAAAAAAGGAAAGAGAAAAGAAAACATGGATGGAAGCAACTTGTTAAACAGATAAGCAGTGAATTGTATTAAAATACAGCATTTGGTGTCTGGGATACAATTGTAAATTAAACTTGGGCACATGAAGCTTTATCCCTTATGAAATGTGTGTCTGGTCACTGCTACAGCCGACTTGCATCAGACCAAAAATTGAAAAATAAAAGTTCTCCTGTCTAACTAAGACTTTGTTCTCTGTCTTCAAGTGATACATGACTCAACTCCCAAAATATCATTCTACCCTACACAGCAGATAAATTTCAAATTTTATGTCTCAGCCAAGGCATTTGGAGTTGACAAATGGTACCAAAACTTTGATTTTATTACATTTTATGTAAACACTTGCTCAAACTATGCAAAGGTTGTAAAGAACTTTGTAAAGAAGCCAACAGTTGCCTACAGTAGCAGTGCAGCGTTACCTTCTAGCACTGAGTGGTTCTTCTGTTTCCACTGTATTTTCCTCTGGCTGAAATCTGAAGTCCTCAACATACTCCCCAAATTTGTCATAAAACCACTTCTGGAGTCTCGAACACACTGTGTGACTACGCTTATCTAAAAGAAAAAAAAAAACACTATATATTAGGACAGTATCAGAAGATATCTTCATGTAAGTCTGCATCTGATCCCATATGATGTTTTCTGGTTGCGTAGCATTCTTTGTAATGAATTTCTTGTCATTCACCAACACTTTTCATGGGAATCCACAACACAACTTAGTTTTCCTATCATTTTGTGGCAACATGAAGGTCTATATGGTACAAAAAGTAATATATGCATCTATCAAGACACACAGTTCAGTGAAGATAGGGGGAGTTTTATTTCTGGAAATCAGGCAAGTTTCCTGTCCTTTCAAATGAGCCCATACACACAGCAGTGATACCCTGTCAGGTAGGGTCTAAATTTCAACATTTGTCTCTTTAGCAGCTTGATCTCTAAACTGTTACCCGGAGAGCACCACAGAGACCCAAACTTGTATGTCTAAGATTGCTTGTCAGCCAGAAAGTCGAAGAACTGCAACTCTTAATTCAGAAAGTGTTCAAAATTCAGAACGGAAATGCAGATTTTTTTTAATATCTCTTTTTGTAAGTTAGAGGAAATTTTCAGTCCTTTATAGAAAGAAGAAGTCAAGCATGTAAAAGAAGAGTAAAGGTGGTTTCTGCTTTCAGGAGAAGCTTTGCTCTGAGTACAATACCTGGAAGCTTTTTAAACACAAATTACTTAAACATCTTTTAACAAATGAGAATTTCTAGCAACAGAGTGAAAATATTTTCCGGTTAAGAGGTTCCTGTAAACATCAGGCCGACCTAAATCTCTGCATTTTTATTGGGCTGAAGGGTAATTTTGAAGGAAAGGAAACATAAACCAAGACACTCCTGTGGAGAAAACGAGAAGACCTCAGAGCCAGAGCGACAGGAAGGGGAGGCTGCAGCTTGAGCAGGATTCTGCAGGAGACCTTTTACAGCCGCCTGCCAGCCGGGTGTGCACGGCGAGGACGCGAGGGCCTGTGTGCTCTGCTTCCCTAAAGCAGGGCAAGAGAACTCAGGCTGTCTATGCTGCCTTCCATATAGCGAATATATGCTCGTTATACTGCCTGGAAAGTCTTATATGGCAAGGTGTACATGCTTTCTGTATGAGTTCTTTTCAGCCACAGATAAATCTCAGCGGAAAATGTGGTAGGGTGAGGCCCTCAAGTTTCAGGCAGTGTGGATGAAAGCTAAGAAAACACCTTGCTTTATTTCTGCCTCAAAAAGTCACTTCTTATAAGCGATAAGCAGTCTATCTTTGATAAGTAGGAACAGGGACAGTTAGGTCAACAAAACAGCGTGACAAAGAGGAGACTGGTGACAACTACAGCCGGCCCCAGCTCAGCACAGAACTAGGCAAGCTGAGGATGTGTTTAAGCAGAGCTATGAAAGGCTGATCTGCCACCTACAGCTGCTCAAACCACCCTTCTAAGCAGATAAGAAAAAGACAGTCATAAAAAAAAAAAAAAAAGATTGCTATAGATTAAAGAATGATAATGATTATCTAGAAAAATAATGAATTTAGTGACCATTCACAGCTAAGACAAAGTTTGCACTTGAAAATAAGACAGGAAGTCTAAATTTCCCATACGACAATACTGTGGATATAGAAAGGATAACATTTTGAATACACATCACATACACACAGAAGTTATTCACATAACAGAAACTACTGGCATTATGGTAGTACAGAGGGAACAACTCTTATTTCAATTTGCAGTTTTAAAAGTCTGACACGTTTCCCTCAGTCAACAGGTTGGGAGGAAAATGCTGAAGTGCAGCAAAAGACTGAGAATCTGCCTGCACTCTTAGTGCCTTCCAATATCACTATTTTATTCAATTCATCCTAAGCAGCAACTTGAGAAATGAGGGAGGCAGGGTAGATGTGCAAGAAAACCAGGAACACATTTAAGCTTATTCCTTCTGAAATAATTCATCTTTTCTTTTAGAAAAGGCAAGTATTACCATTAATGACATTAAAGCACTTCTGCAGTGGGGAATGAGAGCATCTTTCTTGTATATCAGAGCTGTCTTCCAGGTAGTCAAGGATCAGATAATATACGAGAATTAAAGTTGAGCAACAGCCTTCATTACATTTCTAAGGGTCTTATAGAGCAATGTCAATTCTTTATTCAGGTCTGCAAAACCTAAATGCAGAATCATATACAGAGAAACTGCACAACTGGTCTTTCCTTCCTTTGACCAAGATTACCTGTTCCATTGGCTTGAGGCTGTGGCTTTGCAGGTTGCTGAGCTGCAGGCACCTCTTCTGCTCTAGGAAGAAAAGGGAAACAACGTGAAATACTGCTGATTAAAATCTGTATGGCCACATGTAAAGGAAGGGAAGAACTTTGAAGGCGTCCGTGGCCGAGCTAACACAGACATAACAGAAAACCAAGCTTGTGCTTTATGGCAAGAATCAAAATATTCATTGCACTTAGAGACTAGGGAAACGCAATATGCTGAAAGGAGAGGAATGTTCTAGTCAATTCCAGTCACCAATAATTCATTTTCATCTCACAACTATTGAATATTTTAATACGTTGCCTGCTGCATTATTAATGTCTTCGTATTGTGTATTCGGTGCAATGCCCTCCAGGAGGGCTCCTCCGAGCCCTGCCTTTCCTCACAGGAATAAATGAGAAGGGATCCCATACTGCAACCTGACAATCAGTACTCTAGAGCAAAAGCAATTTAATGCATCAACCTGCAATGCTGCCACTGCTATTACATTCAAGCACCAGTCCTTCCAAGTGGAAAAGCAAGGGTCAAGAATTATTTAAAACAATACACTGTAATGTCTTGAAATGCACAGATGTCAACCCAAGATGCAAGGATCTTTATTTTTTTTTCCTGAATGTAAATAAGAGACTGAGACAACACACTTCATAAACATAGGGCAAGGAGCAGGCACTAATGGTCTCATCCTTCACTGCAAGTCAAGAACAACATTCTCATTCATTAAAAGTGAGTGGATTTTGGAAAACTTATGCAACTTTTTGCCATCCTGCAATGTGCAGTTCTTAAAATTACATCTGACTGCCCATAGCCTCCAATAGCTGAAGTGTTCTGAGCACATATTAGGCTTTAATCCAAAAGTCTGTAGCCATCTATCCTACAGGGAAAAAAAAAATCTAATGGAAAAGCAGCTTTGATAACACCATCTGCAACAAGCTCTGTCTGACATGGAGTTACATGATTGAAAGAAAGCAGGAATGCTCGAAGCAGAAACTGCATCAGGCACACAGAGCTTCATCACCACTCCTTTATCAGACAACATGGGTCCTGTATCCTTCACTCCTCCCAAAGCGAATCAAGAAGTAGACAGGGCAGCAAAGGGAGAGCGAGAAGAGGGATGGCCTAAGTACGGAGAGGATTATGGCAGTGGAGATGGATACAAATCTGCTCTGCTGTTGCTGTTCATCCAAAGGCACACGAAGGAAAGACCTTGCTGTATGGGACAGATCAAAAGCCAAGCAGAAATGCACACACAGAGCCTCCAAACTGGTCTAAAGCCCAGCCCTACAAACAGCTGAAGACCACAAAGGAATGGACTCTTGTGGAAGGAGAGCCTGTACAGGCCAGGTAGCCCAGAGATTGAGGAGTTTCAGTTCAGCATCAACAAACCAAGACCAGAATGAATGCTACAGAGCTGATGGCCACTTCTCAGGTCTCCCTTGCACAAAACATACTTAGCTGGACTATTAAGTAAAGCAGAGTGTAAGAGTTCACGGATTTTATCACATTCTTGGTCCTTGAATACACTCACTTCTTGACTGGAAAACAGCCCAGATCTAATTCCCTCTCTGTCCTTTTAAGCACTCACTGTATTTTATGAACTTTCCACATTCTTGACCCTTTCTAAGAGGAACATTTAGAAATAACTTAGTGACTTCTCAGCTCTAACTGATCTCTGCCAGTGTGGAGCAGCTGAATTCCTCAGGTTTTGCTTTCAAAAGCTGCTGCTCTCACACCTCCTCAAGACTTTTCTACACCACTTCTAACCATTCCTTCCAAAAGCCACCTGAAATTCCACCTTTTTTTTTTTTTTTTTTTTTTTTTTTTTTTTTTTTTTTTTTTTTTTTTTTTTTTTTTT
>NW_020455688.1:607188-622721 GCF_003342845.1 Nothoprocta perdicaria
TTGTCTTGTTTAGCTCAACTTTAATTTTAGTTTCTGTTTTGGAAAACAAGCCAAAACAAGAGTCTTCTCTAGAAACAGCTCTGAACTCCAGCCTGACTCAAATGCATCAGTGGCGCCTGACAGTTTGGCTTCTACTTTTTTCCCCTCTCCCTTTTTGGCACTGCCTTTCTCACCATCTGCCTGTTACTCTTTCCCAGGGAAGAGCCTGACCTTTCTGAATCATCAGGTTAATGACAGCTCATTACTGCACCTGTGAACCAGGTTATAATTAACCACTTTGGCCAGACTTGGTCGGGGAAGCTCAGAGGTGCTGGGCAGGTCTGCACACCCCCTGGGAAGCCTCATCCTAAAAGTAGATTGTGTTGAAGCAGCCAGCACAGCAAGAGAGCAGGAATCACTTTCTTTACCAGTTACTGAGGTATTCTTCAAGCCAGAGATCAGCGAGAAGGCTACATGAAAGAAAAACTGCCAGCAATAAGTACCTCTACCACCACCCCAAAAGGGCATCCCTTCCATTTAAGCCTCCTGTGAATGAATAAGCTGTGTTTATTCCCCAGGGATCACCCTTTCCACCCAGCAAAAGCATGCAAGAGGTAAAGCTAACACATCATCATGCTTAGACGGAGTCATGGTTATAATATCAACACTCCCAGCCTAAAGCACATGCTGGTGAGAATGTGCAAGAGGCAACTAGAGCCAGCAGAGCAGACAAACACAGGGTGCTGCTTCTGGGAATGCACTGGGTCAATGCACTGGGCCAGTCCCTAGGCCCTGGTAGTGTTTGGTGGTTGGATCCCACTTCGCTCTGGCACTGAAGCCTTTCGGGGCAGCCCCTTGTGTGCTGGCACAAGGGCAAGTTGTGCAATGTCAATATGTGCATATTTATGTGCGTGAAGATGTGTGCCTACAAACAAAAATGGCATTGGTTACTGGCATAAATCATTGCCATTGAATATATTTGTATGCATACATAAATGCACCTACATACAAGCCCACACTTAAGCCAGGGAAGCATGAATGTTGGAGCTACTCGTGAGCAGCAGACGTGTTAATATTCAAAACTGACGAGCACACGCTGAAAAAGCCTCCGTGCCTTGCTGAGCAATGGAAGTACCCTGAGCAGTATTATTTCTGTGGCTGAAACTACGACATAGAAGTTAGTCTTGACCCTGAACTGCGAGCTCTTTATCTTGCCCTCACCAGCCGTTTGGGTTTGGTGCAGCCTTGGCCTTGCATACCACTGCCAGGGCGGAACAGCACATGAATCAAAACAGGCTCTAAGAATTCGGGTCAAAGACTCGAATCACTGCAAACAATTCCCCCAGCTCCCAGTCTCCTCGTAGCCACATTAACAGTTATTTCTTCAGACTTACTCAGCGTGCAGAGTTCACAGGCAACCCATCATTTCTGACAGCTTTCGGGAAGCCAGGCATAGCTCTTCTGTTAGTTACTGCTGCTCACAGGAACATCCAGAGGATGCACCTTCCAATCTCCCAAATGTAAATCACACATAAAGGAGTTGCTTTTGCAGCCTAAAGACAAATGAGCCTGGTACACACAGGAGCTGCCACAAAGCAGAGTTAAATTGTTTTCAATGCCCCTGTCATTAAAATACACCACCAGCTTCAGAAGTCTCCGTTCTCCTTGCCTGGACGCTCTGACACTTCATACAACTTGTGGCTTCCAAAAAAAAGGACTCAGAAGAAATGTCATCAATCCAACGTTGCTAGACCTACACATTAATGTGTTAAAAAAATATTAAAAAGAAACTCTTGGCAGCAGCTATTTTACAAGCAGCCTGTCACCAATGCCACTGAGCTAAAAATAAAGAGATGGATAAAGCTCAACCCGCTGGGTATGTGGATGAGCAGTCGGGTACAAGCAGCAACCCCTGAGCAGCACTTGCGCCAGCCGAGAGTCCTGGACACAGGTCCCTGCTTCCTGCTACCTGGGCAGCAGGTCCAGGCTAACTGGGATCCTTCCAGGCTGGAACATTTCCAGTTGAGGAATGTCTCAACCATATTCCAAACGTTGATCATGTGGGAACCGACACACAGCACCCAGGAAGAGTCAGTGAGGGCAAGGCCTCAAGAAGGAAGAGTGACTTATGCAGAAACATCATCTATTCTTCTCAAAGAAACGTCCTAAGAACATTTGTATAAGCCACAGGTTCTTAGGAGGTGTTGCTGCAATCCTTTCTTAGGAGGTGTTGCTGCTTCCTTTCTTTTTTTTCCTTACTATGTGATGGAGCTAGCCTACAGTGTGTAAAATAAGGCAGCAACAGCCCACAATTTACTCGAAACACACCGTGTTCACACAGATTTTTTTGGAATTATGTGCTCATTGTTCCACCACAAAGACAGCACAAGCTTCAGCTGCTGCACCCGCCGCCAAGCTGTCCCAAAGTGCCTCCATGGAAAATCTTCAGCTGAAGCCACTGGTTTTCTGAATACTCAGACATTTAGACAGACTTCAGGAATGAGCATCATAAACAGAACGGCCTCTTCTACTCTCCCCTCCTCCTTGCAAAAAATATCAACGAAATAAGGCCACGTTCTTCACTTAAACACAAAGCAACAACAAAAAGCATCTACTTTGCTTTCTTTTTGCTGAACAGTTTGCAGGCCATGTTTCTACAGTCACACACACACTGATCTACTTCACTACTGTGCTTCAACACTGCAATTGCTATAACAGAAACAACGTCTCCCTTCTTACCCCACAATACAAACTGCCTCTCATTAATAGTTTACAAGTATGTTTACATGCATAGCTTCTTAAAGATAATATTAATCATTTCCTGAGAAGCAAGGCATATTTTTTTACATTAATTTTTGCCTATTAAGTATGAGATTGTGCCTGCAGTGTTAACAGAAGTATTAAAACATCTACAGCAAAGCACAACCAGTTAAAAAGCCGTGAAGAGAGAGCTTCACACAAGGCAACACAAGCTAAGAAGAAACCTAAACTCATTTGGGGTTTTTAGGCTTATTTTGAGCATAAATTTAGAAACAGTTCAAAGTTGCTGTTGTAGCCTTACCTTTACTTACCTTTCCCCAAAAGTCTGGAATATAAGTAAGAGTGAGCAGAAAGAGACTTGCATAAAGGGGATAATATAGTGCAGAATTCAAGCTACTGTAATACTTAAAATCCAAATGGGAATAGGCCATTGAGCTAGACAGGTCATGCTACCTTAATTTAGCAGAGACGTGCCTTCTAAAAGCTGGTTAAGGTTGCCCACAATCTAGTAAGACTCAGCAATGACACTTGGAAAGGAAAAGATTAAAGGAGAGCTAGAAGAACAACTGAAGATTGATAAAGAAAGAACTTCAAACTCTTCTCTAAATAAAGCACAAATATGCACAAGTGGCAAGAGGTCATATGAGACCCTGGGCCATCTTCATTGCTCCATGTAACGAACCACCCAAACAGGGCAGGAGAACAGAACTTGCTTCTGGAGGCAGATGATTGCCCATCTCTTCCCTGGACTATGCCCAGTGATGAGATCACTCTCCCCTTCCCGCAGATAAGCTGGAACCTGGGCATGCTCTTTCTTAGGAGAAAGCCTAAAAGCCTCGACCCAAGTTAACAGCATGATGCCACGCAGCACACGCCACAGAACGCAACCTTTATTGTGCTCAAATACAACTATGTGGAATTCACACCTTAAGGCAGCAAATCAGAGACAAGAAGGCATCCAGCAGTATCAGTTACCTCAAGTAACAGTGGAAAATGAGACCCATTGCTTCATACTAGACATGACACCTTTACTCTCCTCACCCAGATCAGACCCTGCCAAAGTAGAATGCCCCATAGTGAACTTCCAAAAACCATGACCATGACATTGTGGCTGTCAAAGCCACTCCAGCACTTTACAGGAAAGAGTCTTTCTGGCCTCCTTTAAAGCACCCTGAACATTCCTGTTGATAATTCATGAAAAGGTGGCATCACATAAGCATGTTTGTGCTAGTTTTGGCTCTAAACACCCAAGAGTAAATCTCATCTTTTCAAGCCTACTTAGGTACATAGACAGTTATCCTGGAGGAAACCCCATGTTTCCTCCCTATAAGGAAAGTCTTAGAGGGTCTGCACAGAAATAATGATTTTGGAGAAAAATTCATAGAAAACATCATCCAGAAAGTCTCACAGAACTCAGTACTCAGAAGATGAAGAGGGCACATCTAAACCACACCTGCTAAACCTAGGTAGACCAACACTTCGAATACCGTGTGAACTGTCTCTTCATCTTCAAGCACAACAGGCAGAGAAGGGAAACTGCAGTGATGAGTGGGATGAATTCTCTTTAGGAAAGTCAACAGTGGACTTAAGTAATATGTTGCCTTTGTAGCTTCCAGTAGTTAACAGCACCAGCACTTTCAAGAGTGGATTAAAGAAATTTATGGACTGCAGTGCTATAAACAGATAATAGTTTCTATTCCCACTGCTTGGGACAGACAAGATTGGAAGAGTCCTCAAAGCTGAAAGGGCGTCTGAAGAGGTATTTATCTATTTGTCATTGCAGAAGGAAGTTTCAGTTACTTTTACACATTCAGGATTGTGCTGTGATGCTGAGAGATGTCCTTGCTGCTAGTACAGGGCAGGGCAATAACAAGGGCTGAGTAGCCTGGTGCTGACGTAGTTTCCAAAGAGACAAGGCAGTGGCAAGGCAAGGGCTGTGGCTTTCAGCCACGCACAGCACACGCTGACAGCTCCAGATAGATGAGCTCTCAGAGGGAGGTCATCAGAGAAGCTGAGGTGAGGAATGTACTAATTAGGCAGCTCTCAGGACACCCGTGTGGTCAGAACAGTAAGGAAGGTCAAGGAGTTTGGGTGCAGATGCAAGATGTACTTTTATAGGAAAGCACAGACACATTTCACTCAATGAACTAACTTTTTTTCTTTTAAGAGAGTCCAGACTGGAAATGGATATTTTTACCATAACTCATCATTCAAAGAGAAAGAGAGAGATATCAAGAAGCTTTCAGCTATACAGCAAAGCTATTTCTCTTACCTTGCTTTGAGCACTTCATGGACTTTTTGTTCCAGTTCTAATCTTCTCTGCCGTTCTTTTTCTAGCTCTTGCCTTAACGTTTCAGCATTTGTTTCTTCTCTCAGCTTCCTGAGCTCTTCCTCTGTTAATTAATGGAAAAGAAAGATTTAGTTACCCTGAAGTAATAAAATTAATTAAACCTAATTAAGACAGATTAGGATTTTCTTTTTTTTTTTTTTTTTTAGTCTGTGCTACAATCAGAAAAACAAAGAATCAAAGACTGGAAAAAGACTTTATGAAAAGCACACAGGTGAACCATGTACAAAATACTTTAAAATTAGTAAAGCATATAGTGGCCCAGGCTTTGTGTTTGCTAACATTCCCATGCGATGCTCTATATTCTAGCAAGTTCTTCTCCTTCTGTTCACATATCGTCGTGTAAACGTACAGTAACCAGATAGATTCAAATATCAAAATTTTCTCACTTCACCCAGTATGCATCTTCCGAAAGTCAGAAGTGGTTGTGCAATTACTTAGAATAACTGGGACACTCTCTTTTCCCCCTTTGCAGGACATTCCTGTGCAGTATTCCCATCCATTTTATACACTGTGTAAGTTACGTGGTGGTAGATTACCCATATTCCTTGAACACTAAAAGATTTAAAACCCAGCAAATAAACACAGAAATCTAGAGAACGTTACAACCCGCTGGTGAGGCTACAGGCTTAACTCTACCAAACCAAGAAGTCACTGTTACTAACTCATCATTGATGCTTTGTTCATGATCCATGAAGTAAGACTTGGATCAGAGAATACGAGTTATTCTCTAACACCTAAAATTGAAATTTATTTCCAAGGCATGTTATGGTATGGGAGGAAAGGAAACTTGCTCTATTGCAAGAGGTTTTTCTCCTGCAAGTAAACAGGATGACACAGAGCTAATGGCTCATCTATACATGGAGCTGCTCCTAGTTGTATCTCCGCAAGGAATTTTCATGTCAACACAAAAACTGTGCTCATGACTGCTTTACCCTACGCTTTCAAGGGCTCATCTTGTTCCACAACAAGAACTTGTACACAGCTGAGAGGAAACATCTGTTGCACTTCAAATACCCTGGAACTTGCGAAATACCATGGAAATACCACCAAAAAAATCCTACACAAAATTAGATAGGAATGCTATCTTCTTGAGATCTTTAAAAGGGAAAAAAATCCTCATTATTTTTTTTTTTCTGCTTAAGAGGAAGTGACTCTGTGTTATGTGTACATAAGGAAACCAAAAGCAGCGTAAATCAACCTTGGTGCCCCTGAGAGTCTACTGAGGCTTCCTTAATTCCAGCTGCTCTGATTGCAGCACATCACATTCTAACAAAACAAAACAAAACCACAAAAATTCAACCTTCAAAGAAGGTTAAGTGCCAGAGATGCAGAATCTCTTTGTGGAAAATTAGAGTGTGCAACAAATGAGGTAAAACTCCTGCTTAAACAGAGCAAAACATCCCCAGAATCCAATCATGGCAAAGACCATCGAGAGCTTCACACTGCAGCATTCCCCAACTTCCCAACATGATTTTGCAATTTAAATCTACCCCCGTACAACTGCTCTGGCACCTCCCACTCTTTTCAGAGCGCTGCTTGTCGCTGCTTTGACAGCAGTGTGGGTCTCACTCTGTGAAACCTTCATGTTTAGTTCAGTATTTGCACAAAGTTTGCTAAGCAACAGAAGCCACAGATAAATTTCCTTGGTGCATCCGCTGATATAATCTATAATTTGGCTAAACTGAGCAAGTCCTTGATGAAAAGGACATTGCTCTAGACCTACAGATTCCTCTTGGAAAATATCCAAAATTGGCTACAAACAGCAGAGGTCACAGAGCCTCAAGAAGAGCCCATCAGAACATTTCACCACGAAGGTCTTGGTGCAGGATCTATCTCTTGAGCCTCAGTGACGCGTATCCTACTGGATGACTCCAGTGGAGCTCCTGGGGTTTGATCCTATCTAGCCAGCCTTGTTCCCACTGAGACTGACTAGCACCAGAATAACACTCAGAAAAGAAGGTACCTGAGACTGGGAAGGTATGAGAGCAAGCTGAATCCCTGCAGGTGTGGTAAAGCAGATGTTCCTCTTAATATAGGGATGGGAGGTGGATTACGGAGCCTCCTAACCAGCTCATTTAGCAGCTCACAGAGCAGCTTTCCTTGGTAGGTCTACAGATCTGATGCCAAATCCCCCAGCAAGACAGAATAACCAAAACAAATTTTCTTTGGAGCACAGCTAGAGCACAGACTGAAACCTGCTCTTTGTAGTTTCCAGACCAGTTTAGTGTCCAGTCTAAGCAGACCAAGCTAAAAACTAACCATGCCAAACGTGTACGTACGTCCTCTTATACTTTCCTGGGGAAACACTGCTACTTAACAAGACAGAAATAGCTCTTCTGTGCTAATAATGGCAAATCTCCCTGTAGCCCTCTGAACAAGACTACAGCTCAAGCACATTCCCTAACTGGCACTAGACACATTAAATCCCAACCACAAACTGTCAAACTGGATCTTGTCAGCAGCCCTGATGGAATCAGATGTTGGAGCAACATCTCCAGCAACAGGCAGATGATTTGACCCTTGTGAGACTCCTGAAAAAAGGGAGTATTTTAAGTTTGGCCCAAACACACCAACCACACAACATTACTGACCAAATGTAAATACACAAATTTTTGCCATCACAGATGCTGAAGAACTTTTATTCTTTCTTCTAAACACCAGGAGCAAACGGCAGTGCTGCAAACGGCACAAACTGCTCCACCATTTGCCATGAAGTAAGCACATGGAGAGAGAACATTGACCACCATGAAGTGATAGAGGAAAGAACCACAAAAAAAATCCCTAACTTCTTTTTTATGGTTACCTTTAGCTGACGTTCTTTGCTGGAGACAGACAACTTTGCAATTCCTAACTATAACTGCCTATAGATTCATTATGTATCATGTCCTGTTCTTCACAGCCCTGCCTCCCCTCTCCCAGGGTTCTGCCTCTACCAGAAATGACCTGTGAAACACAGAGACCACCAAAAAATTGCCATAGACCTATGCAAAAGACATCAAATATAAAAAAAAAAACCTTCTAATCACAGACACTGTAGGAGATTTTTCTTCTTTGCATGGCAGATGCTTGCAGAAGGGCTTGCTCCAGCAGCCCCTCTTTACCAGCTCTGCTTTCTCCTTTAAGTCACCTCCCAAGTTCACGTCCTCCTTCAAGCCTGGACTTTCACACTTTGCGTGGGAAGAAGGAAGCTGATGTGGTTAAAAGGACTATTGTTCTAAGGCGGGCTAGAAAATACCTTCACAGCAATTCTGCAGTGACAGTGAGGACAGGAACTGCTGCACGATTGTGCCATTCTCTGGTCACAAAGTCCTGCCTACTACTACAATACCAAATACTATGAGCAAATGACTCAGTACGATACTGTAAAATGACCCAATTCCAAACAGAGTTCTTCACGCTTCCAAATGCTGCCCTCATGATGTTGCCTTTGCTGCAAAGAGAATACATGTGATTTTGTCATTTAAAGTCCAGCATCTATTTATATTTTGAATGCTGCATCTGCACAGAAGATGAAACCAACCTATACTGCTCCTCTAGATTTTTGTTTTTATTTTCTTTACATAAAGAAAGCCACGACTCAAGTTGGCAGGCGTAACGATGGGTTTCGGATTTGCTGATCCCTCTTTAGCCAGGATCTTCCTCAGAATTTTATTTGGTGAAGCATGTTTTGTGTCCACGGATCCCACACCATGTCATTTAGCTTTTGATAAAAACTTGAGGGAGGGGATTATGCTCTGTTAAACTGAAGGCAGAAACTTTCAGCTTTTGACCGAGAGGGTGTTCTTCATGGCAGCATGGACACAAAGAGGAGTTTTTTTGGGGTTTTTTTTTTTTTTTTGTCCTCTATTTATCTTGCCAGTTGTATTTTGTGAAACAGAATTCAGGAGGGTACATATTGCATGAGAATATCTAGAAGCTCTACTGAGCCAAACTAAAAAGCCCCCGAATCCTGCCTGGATTTGGGAACAGATACCCTTCTGGAGGCACAAGCAGGGAGCCCGTCACAGCACCCTCCCAGCCACCACCTATTTGCAGCTCAGGGACTTTCTCTGGCAGCTCAGGACCCACCCAACATCACCACCTCACCAAGACTTATATATAAACCATTTCCAAAAACTTCCTCAATTTAAGAGTACAGCTCCAGGTTCCAGTGGAAGTGTTAATCATATTGAAAGCAGAGTTGTCTAAAGGCCCAATTTTGTCCCTGTAACCTTTAATAGTAAATGCAGTAATGACATCTGCCATAGCAAGAGTTAAATTTTGTCACAGAGATGGCTGGGCTAGGAGTGAAAATCCCAGAATCCCAGACCATATTTAAGGCTAATGTCCCATTGACATGCTTTAATTTTTACCTCACCCAAGGTTCAACTTAAGGATGGATGAATTGTAGGAAAAAAAGAATACAGTAAAAACATTGGAAGATACTCATTACTCTGACAAGTCTATACGAGGGTTAGGGGTGGGAGGGAAGCAGGACAGAAAGTGGCATTCAAAGCTAATGAGATAAGAAAGAAAAAAGTCAGCAAAACTGGACAACTGGAGGAAAAAAATATTCACTTTGTTTGCTTTTCGCCACTGAGAGACCCTTGTTTGGTCAACTGAACGGCTTTCCCTATTGTCAGGTTTCCTGTTTGAGCCTTTCACATAGAAGTCCCTTTTCCCTCTTACGGCTTGTAGGTGTCAAGAATGCCAGAAAAGAATACAGGAGACATTAAAAACCAACTAAATTTGTTTATCTAATGCATACTTTTCCTTCCTCCTACTCAATTTTACATTGGCATTTTGTGGAGTGGAGAAATGAAAAGGTTAAACATGGCAAAGAGACTCTCCACCGCTGGCATGTGAAGAGAAAGGTCTCCCTAACCTTTCTCCAGCTCACTCTGGTTCATCTGCACACATCAAAAAGAAGAAGTGACCTGTCACATTCAGAAAGCCATGCCCGTCTGCCTAAAAGAAAAGCTAGCACAAGTCTGCAGTTAAATAATCCCTCTTTCTACCTTTCTGATAAGCCAACTTCTGTCTTTTTCAAAAGCCGAGGTCCTGCTCCTTTGCTTACAACAAATGCAGCTTCTGGAGACTGACCACTTTTTCAGGCTCCTGGCACGTGCCCACGGGGACTTCAGAGGGAGCAGAGGGAGCTCTAAACGGATCAGAAAGAGCCCAACTCCTATTTGGAAGCAAAGTGGTTACACCTGCCTGGAGGGAAGCCTGAGCCCGAACCACCATCCTGCTGATAGCAGAACTATTTTCCTCACTTCTGTATCAGACAGCTTCATGTAAAATCCCCTTCTAATTCATGTGATAACGTAGACTCAATTTAAAAGCTTATCTTACTTGGCAAGATCAACACCTTTGTGTATGTAAACTGGTCTAAGGCTTCTCTCCCATCACTATTTCTGCTCCTTCCCAGTGTCCAATTAGGTGAGGTTTGAATTACCATGGTGTGTGCAAAACAGACACACTAACACGTGATGAGTTACTCAATATCTATAGTATTTGCAGTAGTCCTTTATTATATTACTGTAGAATTGGGTTCCTCAGGTAAGGGAAGAATTAGATTTCCAGTGTTATGCTCAGTGCTATACGCTTTAGTCTCCCATAGGCCCATCTTTCTCCCAAACTACAACAGAACAGAGGTCAAGCAATTTTTTATTCACGTTGTTTCCATCCTTATATTAGAGCAACAGAAGACAACAGCTGTAATGTGGAAGACTTTGTGTTTTGATTACTGTGAGATATTTACAGGTGACTTTCAGAAACCATTCCCAGCCACTCACTGCTACCCATCTAGAGGTACCTAGAGCAGAGGCAGGCCTTGATATTACTCATTAAGACTTATTCCTACCTAATGCTGATCGGTAGGATATTTGTCCCTAAGACTAATGTGATTTGGATGTGAAGGTGGCCACTTTCTGCTTCTGGCCATCTAGTAGCTCAGAGCAAGGCTGCAAGGACAAGAATCACACAGTGTCATGCAGGAGAACCCACCAGCAGGTCCAGGTGAAACCAGAGTGGTCTCTATTTTTTCAAAGACTCTTCCAACAGACACACGGGCAGGGCTATCTCTTAATATATCCATACTTGCAACTCAAACTTAACTTTAGGACAAAGGATACCCTTCTGCTTCCTAGCTAATACAGCTGTATTTAGCTTTCATTGTTCTGGGCTTCCGTTAACCACAACGCAGTGATTTTCTCCAGAAAGCAAACAAGGAAAAAAATTGCTTTCTAAAATACCAATGTGCTAGCAAAATGCTTCTGTCTGAGATGCCGATGGTCACGCTTAGTTGTCACTGTCAGAACACAACAATCTCCAGGCTGCTTTGCTGGCTTTGGTTATGACAGGAAGCAATGAAAATTGGAAAGGCACAAAGCAAAGCTCTACTTTCTTCCCAAGAAGCTGAACTTCTTGGGAATATTTTGTATTGAATGTAAGCTCTAATCCTACCTTTCTCCATGTCCTTCCAAAATGCTATTCTTTTGTGGATGCATACATCCACATACATACATACATACTCTCACCCTGAGATATTTAACTCAATGAGATTATCTGCATGAAAAAAAAGCTTTTTCTGTGCTCAAAGGCCTGTCTGACCAGAGCTGCAGAAACACTTGTTTACCTTCTTCACTTCTCAGACTGAGACTCATCTCTGTTTATGGATTTAGCTAACATTTGGCTTGAAAATAAGATTTTAAGCTTTATATCAGGATCAATTTATGTGCACATGCTTGTATATGGGAGATCTTACCTCTGACCCTTCCCATGACTCCAGGTTTCCATTCAGAGAGTCCTTGTCTTCCCTCACAAACACTATCCCTGGAATATGCTAGGAGGCCTGGTTACATATAGAGAAAGTAAAACTACCTCATTCCCAACCTAGACAAGACTCTAGGTCTTGCATTTCATGTCAGACCACAGTACCAAACTGCCCGCTACAGACACTTTGAGAAATAGCTCAAAGTTTCCCCCAATACTGCAACTTTCTCCTCTTTCTGCAAGTCTTTGAAAAAAAGGCCAGGAGGCTTAAGATAAATAGCTCAAAAAGGGTAGTTTTTTCTTTCCTATAAAAATCTAAAAACATTGTAGAAAAAGTAACCTTAATGAGCTTGCCCTCACTGTTTTACCTTCAACATTGGACATGTTATCACGTGAAAACATTTTCTACAGCATATCTGGTCCTGACAATACCTGGTAATATCATAAATCCCTGCGTTTCACTTAACTTTTCTGAAAGACACCAAGTTTCAACCAAGATGCAGCCAATAACGGATGCATCACATCAAGTTAAACGAGGTACCTAGTCTATATCAGCTACAACATGCACCAAGACACAGGTTATTTGCAAGGTGCTGCTCTCATGCTCTGGCTGCAAGGGGGATGAGAGGGAAAGCCCAATTCCAGAAGGGAGACATGCACAGCATTATTTACTGCTACCCTGAGGTACCCGCTTAGAGAGACCTACATGATGCCAGAGACAAAAACGCCTAAAAAGAAATTAAGCCAAACGCTCAGCTGCCTGTTCAGGGCGCAGCAGAGCTACTCAGGCCTTTGACATGAGCTTCCAGGCAGACCTGCCTACAACTTGTGCAGCACAACCGAGCAGCTAAAATGAAAGCAAGTCCACTCTGACCTAAGAGAGAAGTTATAAATCTAACTGTAACACAATGGCCATATTGTCTTCGCTGCCCAGGAAACCTATACATTCATGGAGTTTTTGTTTGTTTGTGCTTTTAAGCACACTGAGAGATATCCACATTCTCTCATTCATGGGTATATTGTTCTTGGATTCTTCCTCTTGGAGTATCTGAAATGCTGTCGAACAAAAGGCCTTTTCCCCCTTCCTCAATGCACTTTTTCTCCACTGTAACCTAACAAACATGTGCACACATTCCCTTTGTGTAAAATATACCATGCAGGCACCTGCAAAGCTACAAAGAAATTATTTACGCATTGGGCTTTTACTCTCCTGGGTGACTTTCAGAGCTGCATGAAAGGTTTTTGTCTCTAAAAAGATATTTTTATTTTACCTTTTTTTAACCTCAAGGCATCAAAAAAAGTCTTCTTATATAAGATAGGGGTGTTAAGAGTGTTTACACACGAGCTGAAGCACTGGATCTATACACAGATCTTTAGAGGACATAAAATTTAGAACCTCTTTAAGTACCATTTGTCACAAAACCTACTCAGTCACACGATCTCGCCTTGTGACAGTTTCAGAACCAGAAATAACACGTGTTTGTCAGCGCTGAGCTTCTCTTGGATTAGTCGGCCCCATGAAGAGCCGTGTCTGCCCCGGACCCTCCTGCGTGGGGTCCACCGGGGCTGTGGCCTCTTCCCGCCGCTACCATCCACCTGCTGCCCAGGGACTAAGGCAGGTTTCCCAAGCTGGGCCTGGAACCAGGAGCAGCCCAGGGCTCTGTCCTGCTGCTGTCACAGGGCTGCAGTCGCATCCAGCCTCTCCCTGGTCTCTGGGCTCCTGGAAAAGGCAGCGATTCTGGGAACAACAGGAGGGCAACTTGACCCCACCAGTTACCTCAGAGAGGAGAAACGCAGGTCTGAATGCTCCTCACGCTGAGCTCAGCTCAGTTAACGTCTCCAATCCCAGACAAGCACTCTTAACATGCTCATTATCTCTTCTTCCAACCATGTTTCCAGGCAAAGGGTGCCATAGGATTCCTCCCCTATAGAAGGCTAGATATGAACTCAATATACAGCGTGCATCAGATCTCAGCAAAGAGCCTTCTGCACAATTCTTCACCATTGAGAAGGCAAGAGAGGCAGCTGCAGAGCCTGAGGGACCTTTACCAGAGAAAGCTGTGGGCTCCAGTGCACTTTGAAAGACTTTTGGGGGCTAATCTACTTACAGGAAGACCACGTACAGGAAATGAGTGTCCTTACAGATTCATCTTCATGTACCCGACTCTTCAGTAGCTCTAGTTATTTTACATCAGCATATCCCATCCTCTCATTCTCAAAAGGTCAAAAGTGTCCTCAAAAGCTTGAGCAAAGGTCTGCATACACTGCTAGCACTTTACAATCAAGGCCACGCATAAGCGGAATCATTCCTAAACTCCCAGAAATTTAGGGAAGTTTAGGGGAAAAACAAAGTTGTGAGACGCCTCTCAGTCAGAAAGGCTGAGAAAGACTCAGAAAACTTTCAAAAACAAAAACAAAATGAAAAAGCAGAGTTTCTAGAGAGCAGCTGGCTCTGTAGCAAAGCCTCAATTTTTTCTTTCTCTGATGGTTTCTCTATTCGGGAAGATTCCCCGAAAGCCACCCCACATACACAGTCCCAGACAGAGGAACTCAGCTGGTGCCAAGGACACCTGCAGATTCCCCTGGAATCCTCCTGCCACCATGGGGGTCTCCCAAATACTAGGGAGAAAGAAACAAGACTTAGAGGGAAGGCGAAAAGGCCGTGATTAAGCTCTACTGCCATGGGGTGCTCTTAGCTGGGGCACTCACCCACTTAGTGGGTGCACCCACTTGGTGCAGACTTGGGAGTCTGCCCCATGGGCAGAGCTGACTGCACCTTAATGCCGGCCTGAGAGTGGGAAGAGGCGCTTTGCAAGCCAGGTGCTTGGCAGAAAGCCCTTTTCTGACACCCCCTCCTTGCTTGGGGCTGCTCTGGGACGGTGCCAGGGCATCACGGTCAGCAGCTCAAAGCAGGTAGAACCTGGTACCTGGCCCTCCTCCTAGAAGGTATCTACAGAAGGGGTTTTGGGACACAGCTGGTAGGCTGGACTCTGGCTCAGGTTGAGAGTCCCCGTGTTGCACTCACCCGGCTCGGCTGCTCCAGGCGTTGCGAGGACACATGTGTGCAGAGCTGGTCCTTGCAGCAGAGGTCCCTGCTGGTCACTGCCACCACCCCGCGCTTGGCCTCCAGGCCAAGCCACTTGCTAACAGCCCAGATTTCCAGAGCTCTCCTTTCCTAAGGTCTGTGTTACATTAGCTCCCATCGTAAAGGATCCTCAGGGCATTTACACACCCTTCCTCCTCCTCCCACAAAAAAAAAAACAAATCAAAAACCAGCAGAAGCCAGAGAAAATGAATATGAGAATAAAGAGATTCCATAAGGCAGAGAAGCTCAGGTAAAATTTAATGGGAAAGCATAATGCTGATTTCTTTTTTAAAGCCATTTACACAACGGCCATTTTCACTTATGATTTTTGTAAGTCCCCAGAGCCTCTGCTGTGCAGGGCTGGAATGCAAAACTCTTGTTTGGAGAGGTCTTGGTCCGGTCCTGTTCAACTTATTCATTAAAAACCTGGATGAAGGGCTGGAGTGCTCCCTCAGCAAGTTTGCCGACGATACCAAACTGGGTGGAGTAGCTGATAGCCCTGAGGGCTGTGCTGCCATCCAGAGGGACCTGGACAGACTGGAGGACTGGGCGGTGAGAAACCTCATGAGGTTCAACAGGGGCAAGTGCAGGGTCCTGCACTTG
>NW_020455688.1:625146-653370 GCF_003342845.1 Nothoprocta perdicaria
AGGATGAACCGCTCCATCACCTTTCCAGGGACAGAGGTGAGGCTGACCGGCCTGTAATTGCCCGGCTCCTCCCTCTTGCCCTTTTTGAAGACTGGAGTGACGTTGGCTTTAAACGTTCAGCTGCATCCCGTGACACACAACCCAGGAGAACAAGAAAAATGAACTATGCACAGACTACATTTTTTTTTTTTTAAAAAAAAAAAAAAAAAAAAAAGCTACTAACCCTCACATATCAACAGAGTTGTTCCAATTCAGATTTTTAGACCCACTCGTTACCTGAATGATGAAATTCACCTGGCATCTTGGGCAATCTGCTTTTGTCTCCAGTGACTATTCACCCTAGACTTCCTCTTCACCCAGAGTGGATGTGTTTTACTGAAAACACCACGGAGCCAAAAACTGAATGGAGTTTAAGACTAAATCAGACACATCTGATTAAGTCAGATACCAACTATGTGGTTGTATTGTAGTGCATATGTTTACTAGACATACTATGCAGTTGGGAGAAAATTCTCTTCTCCTTCAACCTACTAGCTATATTATAAAATGCACCTGTAAATAAGAGGTATAGAAAAGGTAGAAAGTTAAAGGATCAGGCTGATTAGAAAGCTGCTATGTTAAAAAACAAATCTGTGGAAATGGAACAAGGAGCTTTCATTACCACTAATCTTACAGTTTGTAATAAAGTCCCATGAAAAAGGAAAAGATTTGCTAAAGGTGGCAAAATGATTGATTAGATGGTTTTCAAACTACAGCATGAAATCAAAGGAGGAAATGAACTTTTTTGTTTTTATTTTTATATATATGGTTCTCAGACATTTTTGTTGCTTGTGAATTCACTTCCAGTCCTTTCTGTGTGGTTAAAATGACTACTTGTGGCATACTTTTTTTGTTGTTGTTCAAGTTAGAAATCAATTTCAAGCTGGAAATCAATTCTGGAAAGTACTGCTGTTCCTGCTACACATGAGATTACATTAGGAGGTCACAAAAGTCTCAACTAGTCTTAAAAAATAAAAATAGCATCCCTGGAGAGATAGGGAGTATGTGGTAAGTTTGCACAACAGAGCTAAATAAAGTCAAGTAAATCACTTAAAGCAATGAGGCAAGTCAAACAGAACATCTCCTTTTGCTCTGTACACCAGTCATGACGCTTCTTTCAGGGATCAGAAGATGCATTCACTATAAATTCTAGCCGAGTACCTTCCTCACGCAGAGGGAAAAAAAACATCAAAGAAATAGTACAAAGGGATAGATGTGTCACAGAAAATTAATTTCAAGGATTTCAGAATATGCTGAAGACAACACAAGTCCTAAACTATTAGTACTAGATTACAGATTCTCGTCAAGAACTATAGTACACTATCCTAAGAAAACACTTGACACACTTTGATCCCATAAAAACAACCTTCATAATCTCAAATTCAAAAACAACCCATTACAATGACCATTTAGGGAAGTAATTGAGCAAGATCTGTAGTTTATTTATTACAGAGATTTCCTTCTTTAAAGGAATTAAAGGAATGTTTGTCCTCCATTTTCACTGGGTGTGATTGAAACCCATCCTGTCTTGCAAGTCAGTAGCTCAGACCTGCCAAAATACAACCTCAAAAACCTTATGAATACCTCTAGCCGTGAGCAATACTTCCATACACATGGACACACACATACATATACTAATTAAGTAACTTTCAATACTCTTTGATTATCTGCATTTTCCATTCTGTTAGAAAGGTATTTTAAGATGCATTACTTCTTGGAACAGCTGCCATGGAAATGAACTGGTTGCCCCTTTAGTCGTCCCTTACTTCTTTCAATTACTACCAGACAAAAACACCCACTCAGCCACCATGAAGAATTCAATTAATTCCACGATAACACAGAGATGTCAACATTAAGATTTCAAAGTAGCAGCTTCTCTCATGTAGTGAAGTGTGTAGTGAGGAAGTGCAGTGCAGAAATATATATATATATATATGCATATATAAATCACCCAGTTACCTTGGAAATGCTGCTTCTCGAGAAAAGGCAGCCCGTGTGTCTTATGCATTCATCAAACACCTCAGAATTCAAGCGCCAACATTTGCAGGTTTAGAGAACAGACTCTCAGCCTTATTTCAATAGACTTAAGCCATTCCAGTCCACAGAGCACTATTTTATACTTACGCAAAAAGTGTTTCTCCAATAAGGCTATTTCCAGGTGCCCTTTGATCTCATTCAGTCTGTCAGACTCCGTTCTGTTAAAGTCCTGGACTCCTGAAGCCATGATGATGGTCCCTGGACCAGCCTACAAGAAAGCCAGAACACACTGACAGCTCAGAGGCATTTTTTCTTTTCCCTTTTTTTACCATTTCTATACATGGATTTACCTCTGTGGCAGCAAACCCGGAGCCATTTGAAAAATGTGCAAGCACCAGCAACTCACCGTGCCTCTTATCCAGCACTCAAGCACCAAAATGAAGAAACAAGAGCTAATGAAATCCACAGGAGCTCCCTGCAGGTTTACAAATGCACTTGAGCAGACCTCAGAGTTTAAAAAGAAATGCCCTTCCCAGTCCTGCTGCACCATCGCTTTGCCTTTCTCCTGCTGATTTAAAGGCAAACGTATGCGGTCCCTTTTCTTCTCCCATTCAAAGGGCAATGCAACATTTCACATGAAATGAGTCTAGCCGAAGACAGACTTTTCTCTATTTCACTGACTTGTGAGGAAACCCATACTGTGTGTTTTGATGTCAGTTTATAGTGTGTAATTCAGAGGATTGCAGGCTCAGAGGAAGCAGCCAGCTCTTACCCCAGTTACTGCTCAAGTCGGTGCCCAAAAAGGTATTTCACCCTTAAAAAGAGGTTGTATTTTGGAAGTGCATCAAGACAGATCAACTCTGCTTTCCCTTCTTCCTTGGCATTAAACCAGCAGTGGAGGAAAGCCCAGGATACCGGAACTGCTAATTTTACGAAGTGGAAAAGACCAAGAGATACAAAAAAAGGAAGACAAACCAATATTGACTCATTTTGAAAGTTTCCAAATGCGTGTACCTGCTAGAGCATTAAACCCAATGCCTCTGTAGACACATTAGCTGTGTTCAGCTAAAAACAGCCCGTGTCCAAAACTGCACTAATTCAAAGAGGTTACAGTGACCTTCTGTGTTAGGGGAAAAAAATCCACTCAGTTAGGCATTAGGCTGCTTCCTAAGAATAATTTCCATTTATAATTAGGGTTAAAATAATGCAAGTATTGTCTAATAGTAAAATAGAAAGATAGGGAATAAGGCAATCGCTTTGCTGGAGGTCAGCTTTCTGCCTCTGAATTAAAGGTACCACCTTTGAAGTGAAGTCCTGAGTGGCTCAACTTTCATGCTAAGAAAATTTATCTTGCAATAACTCCAGCACTGAGTGAGTTTTCTTCTACTGTTCTTGAAGGATATTGCTGGCACTCACTTTAGATTAACTAACCCGCACTATGGAGATGCCCTTTCTGACTTCTGTATGACTCACAGGAAAAGCCTTAAAGGCTTCCACTGAATTCTGCTCTTCCACTCCCCTCTGCCTTTCCAGCTTTGACAATATTGGACTCAGGAGCCCTCTTAAAATGTTGGCAGTCACTATTACTTAGTGCAGAACAGGCGCAGGACTTGGCAAGGCCTAGGAAGGTAGCAAAATGCCACGAGAGTTGCCTGTGAAGAGGCAGAGCCGGGGATTAAAGGAGGATTTCTGATGATGGCAGATTGCTGTAAACCACTAGCAGAGTTCAGAGCTGCTGCTTTGAGCCACATCCAGCTCCGGAGCTCAAAAAAAACCCACATATCCGCATGCAAATGGGTTTCTAAACCTCCTACAGCTGAAGCTTTTCACATCAGCTTCCCAAGGAGAGAGGCTTCCCCCTTCCACAGAATCCTGCAAGCCCTGGAATTTTCTTTGGGGCTGTGAGCTCCAAACACACTGTCACCGCATGGTCCTAGTAAAGATCTCATTTTCAGTGTGGTAATTAACCTACTGAAGAGCAGCAGTTCTCAAATGCAGCAATATTATTTTTACCAGGGGGGCACTAATCATAGTAATAATCAAGGCTGTTTTAGTTGCTATTTGCCTAGCCCAGTGGTTTAGCAAATTAACAACACTCTCCTTCAGCCAGAGCCCTCCCCTCTAGCACATATAGGGAATGCCCACAGCGTATCCTACATTTTAGATCATCTTCTTCAGACATCTACATCCTAGGAAATTAGATCCCCTTCAAAAAATGTACATAAAATTAAGTGCTAGTCATGTTTAGATACGTTAATATCTTAACTGCAGTCTTAGTATAATGCTTTATACCTGCAAATGACTGTAAATGAGGTCACTGAGACAGTATTGTTAAAGGCTTAAAATGACAGGTTTCGGGAAGAGCCAGGCTGTGCGGGAACATCAATTAATTTAAGCACCACATTAACTCAGATTTAATCCTAGCACGTGGGCAGGGAACGCACATAAATAGATGAGGCTGCTTTCAGCACAACATGCCAGGTACAAGAGGGCTTCAGTCTGCAATTCGCACTGACTGCTTAATACAGGATCTGCACGGGTTTAAGCACAGATTTGTTCTTTTCTCCCTTTCCCCAAAGAGACTTTGAGCCTTCTTTGTACAGAGTTGGTTCACGCTGCTTGTACACAGTACTGAACAGTTTCTCACTGTTCTAAAAACAAATCATGTTGCAAATTAGGCATAAATAACTTCATAAAACAAAATGACAAGACAATTTATGAGGAGGCAAGCGAGCCAGCGCCAGTAGGACTCGTTTTCAGGGAAACCTCCTCCTCCAACACGTGGCATCTTTGCAAACCAAGCTGCAGGAGCAATGTTTTAAGGTATTTTAAAACACAGCCACATGGGAGAAGTGTGATTTGACAGGGGGCAATCTGCACTGCACCAGCTGAAAAGGAAACCAGGAATACTGAGCAATGGGGACTTGATCTCCATGGACAAGCAACGTGACCCCCATTGCCAATGTCACAACGCCACGGACATCAGCATCCACTTCCAGAGGCTAGAATGAAGTGGCTACCCCTCTCTCCCACTACTCTGTTATGTTGGTTTGCCAAATAATACAGAAATATCCATAGTGCATACAGGGCTGAATGCCCGTACTTTAAAAATGTATGACTATTTTTTTTGTTTTCCCTTTGCTTCCCAATTTGTCATACATTTTTAAATATGTGAAGTCATTCAGGAATTGAAAGAGATGCTTAGCAAAGATGTCATCTGTTAACCAATACTGTCAGGCAGCAATATAGGTAGGTATTGTATACAAGTATCTTTAGAAATCTAAGAAAGGGTTATCTATCCTGAATCTACCCAAGAGCCAAGGTACCCCGCAGCAAGCAGCACGGGATTTTTCATCAACGACCACTAAGTGCCTTGAGGAACAGCCAGTGTCTCCCTAGGTGCTTTTCACTCATATGACTATGCTGCACAGTTTTAACAGGGCAAGATTTAAGGGGCCAATCGGTAGGTAATACACCAGCTGAGAAATTAAATACGTATTTATTTATATGCAGACAAGAGAATGGCTGATAGCAGCAAAAAGATCTATGACTAATGATGCAGGTCAGGAACCTGGGCCACACATTTTCACCTCTTGGTGAAAGACGTGCAGTCTAACTTGCATGTATGCACAACACTGGACCATACATTGATTTTTGCAGGCTTTAAACAGTTCCCTAAAGGGATTAAATGGAAAGAAACCAACAATACTAGATTTTCCACCTGATCCTTGACTATGCAACCATTTAGGCGGTTTAGAGATCCCATAAAAGAAAGCCACTCCATATAAACAATTTAGATTTGAATTTTAGTCACCAAGTTAAAATCAATTCAGGCACAACTCAAATATGCGATCTCAACAGGAAAGGGCCACATTATTCTGAACCCCTCTGTTCATGGGAACTCTGCCACTCTATCAATATTTACTCAAATACAGATGTAAGTGCATCTGCATGTACAAATACTTTCTTGACTCAAATACACAACTATTACTTTCTTACTCCTGGCACCCTTGCAAAGTAGGGGATTTATTTCTTTTCCCTTCCTTCTATGGATGGACAGCAGAGCTTAAAGGGACAGATGTCTGGCAGAGCTAAGTGCTGATCCCCCAAACTTTGTACTTCAGGCCTCCTTCCTCATACATATCATACAGATACTGGTGTCCAGTATCTGTAACACCACAGCTATTCCGCCCTGTTCCAACATCCTACTGGCTTTGGAATTCCACAATATCACAGGCAGGGCAAAATAACAAGTTTGATGTCGTTGCTCTTTTTCTCCTTCTCTCAGATTTCAGAGAAATATAAACTAAATTATATTCCAAAGAGTTCATCAGGACAGCTTACTTGACGTTATGTAATGGGCCAGAAACACTGGTTCTCTTCCTATTGCTTTCTAGCTGCACAGACCCTGCAGCTTGAGGAAAGTGAGCACCAGCACAACTGCACAGGAATATACAGCTTTATAATGAGCCCAAAACCTTAGCTTTGCCACACAATACCTTCAGCTACACCATCTCATAACTACTGCCCTCCTGTACAAAATAGCATCTAGGCTTTTTAACTTTTCTGTAGCCTCCAGCTCGGCACCCCAGCTGTTCTAAATAGATATACAGGCACATGAGGAAGAACTTTGCCATGAGGGTGCCCAAGCCCTGGCACAGGCTGCCCAGGGAGGCTGTGGAGTCTCCTTCTCTGGAGATCTTCCAAAGGCGCCTGGATGCCGCCCTGTACCCCGTGCTCTGGGTGTCCCTGCTGGAGCAGGGGGTTGGACTGGATGAGCTCTAGAGGTCCCTTCCAACCTCAACCATTCTGGGATTCTGCATTCCTCACTCTCCTCACATTAATATAATGCCACAAGTTTAATGAACAGAAGCCACTATTTATCTAGGACAAACCTCAGAGAACACTGCAAGGCAAGGGCTGAACCACAGACTAGACACCCGAGAGATCCATCTCGATAAATCTTGGGAGAGATGATTTCAGTGGAATTGTAAGAGCAAAGGAAAGGCAAACAACAGAGCTTTGGCTAACAGGAGATTTCAGATATGCTCAAAAAACAGGCTATTTGCAAAAAGAAAAAAAACACCTCTCATTACCACTGGCTTGTTATGATCATAAAAAAAAAAAATCTGGCAAAAAGGTGCATTTAAGCTAGATCAAAAAATACTTAGAGCTATGAAAAAGGGATATAACTTGCCAGCATTCCCAGAGAAGATGCCTAAGGGTTGCACAGTTAATCTTTTACACTGACACAACCAAGAAATAAGCTAGCAGCTCATTCTTGTCCTGCTGGAAGCACCATCTTCAGGTAACTACTTGACTATATCTGGGATCAGAAACAGTACAGTGTTGTTCTAAAGGGTGATTGGAAAACTAAATTGAAAATCTAAAGAGCAAATTCTGGCTTCCAGGCCACTTTCTAAACACAGCTAAATTGCTCTGTGGTAACTAGCCTGAACCCAACAGTCCACATTTAAGGATCCACAGACATTCCTTAGCTTCTGCTAACAAGCACTAAGAGCTGCTTGTTTTACTAAAACTGCAGTTTTAGTAACTGCAGAGTCTTGCTCAGCCCCTGCACGGGCTTAGAGCAGCTCTGTAACACGGGAGCACTTTTGGGTACCTGGTGCAGTAAAGAACAAGGCAGGGTGACCCTTGAGGCTCTAATGAAAATATCAACAAATCCTGCTCCCCAAATGCTGCTATCTGCTACAGTTCTGGCCTGTGGCATTTGAGCACTTTTGAGTTTCCTCAATTAAAAAGCATCCAGAAACCCCTCATTCAGCTAAGAGGCTTAAGACTCGCTCGTCAGTAGCTGAACGAAACAAATAAAAGTAGACAGGAATCAGAAGCCCAAACTCAGGCTAACTGACCCATCAACCTGCAACATCTAAAAGCAATAGCCGGGACAGGGAGCTGTAACATTAAGGGATTATTTTGATCTTTCCACAAAATGGAAGCCTATTTACTAACTTTATCACTAATCCATAAACCTGTGATAAATCCAAAACGACTCTCAAAGACTTAATATTTTTGCTATTTCCCCCCCCATTATATAATCTAATGCAGCAAAAGTCAAAGCAAAGCAAGTACTTACAGGGTCTCTTAGCTCTTCATTGTCCCGGGGTGATGTTCGAGGTATTTTCACTGGGATTTCATCTCCACATTCAGTGTCTGAAGCATTTGGAGACTCTGCTAAATCAAGGAACTCATCTCTCTTGTGACCTCTGAACCTTATTTTGTCCAGCCTCTTTAGCATGTTCAGCACTGAGCTTTTCTGCTTTACCTTAACATGACGGTTGGAGTCTCTGCAAGAAGCAAGATATTAATGATGCATTAGAAAGCTTGCAATAACCCAAAACACACACATCCTCATCTCAAATTTGCCATTAACCGTTTTCAAGACCGTTTGTGTCGCTCCTCCCCTCCCCATAATAATTATTGCTTCTCTCTCACATCTCATGGTGATTTTTAAGTCGGAACAAGCACAAGCTAACAACCCCATGCCCCTCAGGAAGAATGAAAAGTTAGTTTGCAATAAATCACTTGAAACAAACACAAATGGGTCCTGTTGGTAAATCCATGCTCTTCAATTTGGTGGTACTTCTAGGTGCACATGAAAGTCCATTCATATCACAACTGATCATCACATCCCATGAAGAATCAAAGCAAAAGAACCACCAGGCTGCCCTACCACCATGCTCCTTCGACTTCACACACTGAAAGCAGCTTTACTGAAGAAAACCATCAGACAGATCTAGACAGAAGAACCCACCAAAAATTTAAAGAGCTGCTGATTTCACCACAACTCATATTCAAATCTACAGTGCAAAATCCTTAAAATTATCACTGCCAACCATCTTGTATATACAGAGAAGCAAGCTCACTGCATACAGGGGCAGCATGTCACCACTCTGCTCTGTATCCTTTACAGTGTAGAAGGGACCTGCTGGATCAGTGGGATCCGGTGCTGTACTTACGTGCACCGGCATGTGCCCAAGGTCACAAGCTCCATTTTAAAACCAAGTTTAGTTCCTTGCCCCTGCCTCTCCTGAAGGGACTGCTCTAACTAGCAACCTAGCCCACAAGCAGCTAGTGCTGAATCACTGTGTCCTGGTGCAAACTCCGTGTCTGAGCCCAGGGAGCTCCTTTTCCTCTCACCCCCACGATGAACACACAGACGGCGACTTAGCCTGGACCTTGCTGGAACGAGTGAAGCTTATCTGTCTCCCTGCATATGGAGACAGCAAAGCCACATAAAATCCTGGCAGAAGCTCATCTGTTTCACCCTGTGTTGACCACCCACGTCTGCAAGGACTCACTTCTCTCATTCTGCTAAAACTATCACATGCTACACTTCTGTTTGCCTTTTTCAAAGGTGAACTAAACCAAAACCCCTGGCGTCCCACGGACACTTGGTTAAGACCCACGTTGAATTGAGCAATCTGTTTGATCAGCATGTTTAAGCTTTGGTGCTGAGATGAGTCTTTAAACACAACAAAAATAGCAATCATCTTTCAGATGTTACCTTGGTAGCAGATGAAGAAAGTTTCCTGCAATAGTGTCTGCCGTGGCTGCACCTTTACAAAGCTTCTACGGGCCTTGGAATTTCTCCACTAATCCATACCTACTATAAGGCATTTAATAGTATGCTACATGGGCCAGCTAGTAAAGCTATCCAGTTAAATCAGCAGGGCATCAGTTTGGGTAAGTCCAGACCACATGTAGAACAGAATTCAAAAAGGAAAACACTGCTGTCTTAGGAGAGTACTGAGAATCAAGGCTTTCAGAGGCTCAGATGACTATTACTTCTTTCATACATAAAGGTATACAATATTTGCTATCTTTAGGTCACGTGGTGCTGCTCGATAATTTAGATTTCAAAGAACAGGGACAAAGAACAGGAAACTCTAAGTCTCATAGCAACAATTTTAAAGCACAAGTTGTTCAAGACACATGCAAACAGAATCCACTTCGAGAGTCCCCTTGACCAAATGGACCTTTGCTGTGATAAAACTGTATTGAGACACTTATCCCCTCCTCTTTTCCTCATGGTTCACATGCTCCCTCCTGTTTGTTAAAAGCAACGTTTAGCTTCATTGCACACGATCCCAGGAACCGATGTGAGATGGAAAAAGAAGGAAAAAAAGCCAAAATAGATCTAGGCACAAGTTACACCAGGCATATAAAATAAAGAGCAAGGAAGATTTTTCCTTTGGCTCCAATAGCCTTTGCAGGACTGAAGGGAACAGCGCTTCAGGCAACTCTCACTTCCAGTACAAACCTCAGCCCAGGAGAATTTTTCTTCTTTCAATGAAGGTTCTCACCAACGCTTCTGCAGTGACTGTTCACACCGAGTTCCTTGAAATTCCTCCTTAGTTTGCACCTCGGCCAAGATTTATTAGCACCCTTAGCTTAAGCATGGAAGACTGAAACTAATAAAACAACCTACAGTGCAGATGGCAAAAAGAAAAATATATATAGAAAATAAAAGGAGGGCTAGAGGAGGGAAATAACTCTCTCTTGCTTATCAGAGATCCTTAAAGTTGTAGTCCTGCATTTATCCTTCCACTTAAAGAGAGTCACTTGTGATAATTCACATCAAGGTTATTTTCTGCGGACTGCTTCTCGTCAAAGTTCTATTACTTGTCAAAGCTGGGTTTAAAATAGAAACACTTCTTGCTCATTCATTGACTATTGGATGGAGAAACTTGTCAGCTATCACATCCAGGAATATCTCTAGGCCCTGCTATTAATAGCAGCTAGAGAACAAATGCTATCAGGGAAGTTTAAGCCTCTGGTAAGCACTGGCACAGTTATCTTGTGCTCCCTCCAATATCACGGATCTCTATCTGTGTTCAACTGATTTTACACACCAGGCCACTCAGATCTACAACGCAGCAGTTATGAACAAGGCTCACTTGGCTTTTATGTTTTGGCATTAAGCCATGCCACAAATGCTAAGAGTTATATGAAAAATAATAAGGATGAACTAGTGTTGGGACAGCCTGGGAGACAGGCTGTCCTAGGCTCTAGTTTCCCCCTGGGCCAGTTCACATATTTTAGATCTATTCATAGATTAATTTGGCCAACAGATGTAGTCCTGAGTTGCAAACCTGGCTTTAAAATATTAAGAGTAATGCTGGTAAGTAGAAAAGAAACATCATCTTAGCCATCATTCTTCCTAAATATAAAGCAGCACTGAATGAGCTCTACATTAAAAGAGGCAGCAAGGAATCACATTCCTCAATAGCAGGACAATACTGCAGTGAGCAGTACTTGCTTATTTGTAATTTAAAATCCCTAAACACTTTTTGTCGAAAAACTGTTTGCATGTACCAGGCTTCCAGCTCTGCAAGACTACTTACAGGTATAGGAGATTTATTTAAGCGAAAAACCACGCTTGCCAACAAGCTCCTCTAGGAGCTCATTTGGCCTCCAGTCGAATGAGCCCTCTAAACCCAGCTGGTTTTACGTTAGCACCTCGTGCCGGCACCTAACTCCTGTTTAGTTAGGCAACAAATAGAGAAGCTCTCGCAGCAGTTTCATGGTCGCTATGAATAAAACTTCTCAGAGATTTTGTATTCCAAACCACTTTGGGCAAAAATAATATGCTTGAGAGAGCAAATGAGTCTTCAAAAAAAAAAAAAAAAGAAAAAAAGACCAATTTATTGAAAAATACAGTAACTAAAAACCAAACCCCTTCTTCACACTCACAGCTACTTCATCCCTCCTCTCTCCCAGTTAAGCCACCCTCTAAGCTACTGGTTTCATGCTGTTCCTAGTAACTACCAGCAAAACCAGAGGGGAGGTAGGGGACAAAGTGTATGTCAAACTCAGAGAAACTCTGCCCTGCTTCTCCCTCTTTCAAACTGATCATAAATATAACTATTTTAGCTGTGTTCCAAACATACACTGCCGCCTCCTGACTTGGTCAGACATATTCCAAAAATCTGGGGTGGAATCATACTTGTAGTTAATTATTTTAAACAAAGTAAAATCAAATTCACTCCCCCTAATTCAGATTATTTCTGCATATAAACACTGTCCTATTAATGAAAGAGTCTGGAGATGTTTTTTGCCACGTTCACTAATACAAAGTGGGTTAGAGCACAACACTCGGACAGCAACCAACTCCTCTAAGTCAACTCAAATACACCTCATCCTTATTTCCTAACGCTAGAAGATCCTGTCATATAATAGGGATGATCTCATATTAATGTGCTTATAGACAAGACTATTCAGGCACCTAGGTTTTAAGCAGGTGGCTTGTATTGCCACCAAGGCAGTAGCAGAGACCAGATCAGCAAGATGCAAAAGCTCCCTGTCAAAGGTACAGTCATTCCTAAAGACCTTCATTGTAATTGCCCTTAGTATTTACTTGTTAAAGGAAAATCTTTGAGGCTGAAATTTTATACCTTTTACAGAGAGGTTCTATGCTCTTACAGAGGGCCAGAGAAGAGATGACTTTATTTGAACCTCATAAAAAATCCTGCACTCCAAAGTAACCATCAGACACACAATTTAAAGTCACATAACAAGATTCAAACCTGAAGTTAACTGCATGCACAAATTCCAAACTTCTCACAATGGCAGAAATACAGCATTTCCCAACTTCTGCTTAAAAAAAAAATCGTAAGGAGATTTTGAACAACTTTTTATGGTTGTTTTGAAGGTGACAGAGCCCTGGCACAGGGAGGCTGTGGAGTCTCCTCCTCTGGAGATCTTCCAAAGGCGCCTGGATGCCGCCCTGTGCCCCGTGCTCTGGGTGTCCCTGTTGGAGCAGGGGGTTGGACTGGATGAGCTCTAGAGGTCCCTTCCAACCTCAACCATTCTGGGATTCTCTGTTTACAGTGAGGCTTCTTTCTAGGAAACAGACAGAAACGACAAGAGCCACCTGCCCGACACAGTCTGGGATAGGATCCACTACAGGGCTGTCACTGAGGAGACCCCCCAGGCCTTAACAGGCAGGTTCCTACCACAGCCCATCGGATTTATTCTCTCCACTGAGCATTAGGGATTCATTTCATCATAGGTCAAAAATCCCACACAAGGCCTGCACGTCACAAAACCACCTTCAAAGCACACAAGTTTCTTTTACAAGCAGTATTTTAGGAAGTTGAAGACAATGTCAAAGTTGACAAAATCTAGCACAGCCTTAATTCTCATGTTTACATTCCGTTTTCCTTCACATTCTTCTCTTAATCGCAAAACACCTTTCTGCAGAACTCTGCAGTAAGAGTTCTGGTATTCAAAAATAGCAAGACCGTGGCCATATGAACATACTCAGCCACTGTCAACACCAGAAGCTTTTCAGTCTGTTGTCACGAGGGAGTGACACACAACGTGACAAGGCCATGGAAAGCATCAGGATTACATTAAGTATTTATTACTCCTTCATTAAAATGCTCCTGTGTATTATTTTGAAAGGACTGATGTGAAAGGAGGAATACAAGGTATTCAGGCCATCAACATATTGGCTGATATTTATGTTCTGAAAGCAAAGTCTGTTGTGGGGTGTTTTTTTTTTTTTTTTTTTTTTTTTTTTTTTTTTTTGAGGTTTTTTTGGAGGAGGGATATGTCTAAATAAACAAACTGGCTACTCTGATAAGTACATCTAAGCCTACAATAGATCAAGGCCAGCTCCATACTAGTGATCTGCACAAAAAGTCTCATCCTGCTACTCTGAATTTTTTCCACTTTCTCTTTTTAATAGAATCTCATCTCGAGTCACTGTCTGAACATTTTGTACTTATTAATATTTTAAAACCTTTAACCAGATAAAGATCAATTGACTGCCCTTGACAGCTCCTGGTCTGCTCACTTCTTTCTGCTAGGCACTCAGTGCTCCCAATTTTCCTGATGGGTCATATATATATATATATTATATATATATATATGTATAAATTAAAAAAAAAAACCCACACAATATGCAAATCTCATTTGCACCCTCTCTTCTTATGCAATAGGAAGTGGCTTTTGTGCAAATAAAGTTGATATTTTGCAGCCAGTTGGGCTGGACAGGCCTATGGCAGCTCACACACATCTCCCTGGAAGTTGCAAGCGTTGCACAACTGCCCTCCGTTTCTGCCACTAATAGACACGCAGGACTTGACCTTCAGAGCTGAGCTCTCCCTGCTCTCAAGCTGTCACAGACCCATCCTGGAATTAGTCACTGCTGTAGTGTCACCATCTACTCAAGCCTTACTCAAATTACATTAACTTTGGCCTTAGGGTTGTAATATGATGTAATGAACATACAGAGCAAACTGTTTTTCTGCTTTTGAGTAACAACTTCCAAAAGTTCTCAATTCTGTCAGGCTGAGATATCCTTTAGAAATCCAAATTGGTAAAGGGATAGATTTTGTTAGGATTTTTGTTGGTTTTGTTTGACAGCTGAAGTTATGAGTCCAAGTTAAATAAAGCTGTAGAGAAACTTTACACCTACTAATTCACATTTCTTTTCTCCTTGAGTTAAAAGAAAGAGTAACAAAACAAATCCATCCATGAATACTTGTGTGTATTACAGGCTGCTTGCAGGAAGAAAGCAATCCACTTCCAGAAGCCACTTCCAGCAGACTGTCAGTCAACACAAATTGGAAACAAGAAAGTTGTGCTCAAAAGCATTGTAAGTCTCATTAGCTGCAGCTAGCAATCAAGAATTGAATCTGAAACAATTTGCATCAGAGAACAAGGTGAAAACTCACTTAAAGGGGAAGAAACATGGAAAGATGCATAATACCCACTGTGGCCGTGGAATTTTAAAGTTCTAGTGATCTTAATCTTGACTGCCAGAAATAAGGTTGCCACAGCAACCATAATGCGGCTCCATGAATATGAATTATATGAAGATCTATTTTCTTCCCCTAAAGACTGATGTGTCATTCAGCCTACAAGAGGAAGCAGCACGGTGGTGAACAAGGGCTGTACAACCAAAGTGGCTCGTCTCCACGCTCCTCACCTTTGCTGTTGCAGGCTAAGGTGGAGGCAAGGGGATGCTCGATGAACGTGGCCTCATTTTAAGGTAGCTGAATGCTGCCTTAGGACTCATTCTATCCCCCTTCAGAGGTATTAGGCAGATATTTTAAAGCAGAGGTTCTCCAAATGCACATTGCATAGCCTGAAACTCTGAGCAACTATGGGTGTGCTGGGGAGCGGGACACACACAAAAACAGCCCAAACTACACACAGACCTGCACCAGGGGCTCAGGAGAGAAGACAAGAGCACCGGCAGTTTCAAGTGAACAACTGTAGGAGCTGCACTTTGCACATAATCCCTCCCTTGCTGTTGCACCTGGAAATACACACCTCCAAAACACGCCCTTTCCACAAGGACATGCCCATCCTGCACATGTCCTTCCCTTCTGCCTCAGGAAGCCTGAAATGAGCAAACTTTGCTGGATTAATCCTTCTGGCAAGCAGTTAAAACGGGAATTTTAACTCTCCAGATAGTCAGATACAGCTTCCAACTTTTTTACAAGAATCTGGTATGAAATATATATATATATATATATATATATATTTACAGTGCTGTTTGGAAAGCATTATAGAAAGGGGGAAAGAAAAAGAAAAAGAGAGAATGACTTTGCCACAGAGCAATATGTGCACACAGGAGGAACCCACACATCTCAACCACAAGACAGCAGTTAGTCGCTGTTTAGCCACAACTTTCCGTGACAGTGACAGAGAGCATTGAGGCCTGAAGGGATTCAAGGCGTCACAAAACGCTCACTGAAGGGAGCTAGCTCACACTGCACGGGTCGCTGCTGCTTCCTACACCGCCTGCTCGCTGTAGCAGCCTCCGCATTGCTGGTGCCATGGTTTAGGTCTTTAAAAATGGGAGTTCAGAGGAGCTTCGAGTGTGCCTGGTGTCCCTCCCATCCTGAGGTCCCTGCTGCTCCTCAGCACCACGGTCCCACCGGCTCCTTGTACTAAACCATGTTTGGAGCCATGGGACACGCGGGCACCGTCCACCCCGAGGCCGGCGCGATGCCAGGCGGATACCGAGGGGAGCAGCCCTGCTCCCTTCCGCCATTCCCGTTACACCACTTGACCAGCCACGCAGGCTAATCGCTGGCTGCTGACACAGCCTGTTTTGCCTCTCTTTTTGGGGGTGGCGAGGTCAGTTTAATCCGAGCAGACAGCTAGTCAGCTCACGGGTGCGGAGCCATCAGCGGCGCTCTGACAGAAAGGGTGTTTCTGGGCGAGAGCAGAGGGAGAAAACAGCATTTACAGTGGCTGCCCATGGTGAAAGCGAGTTAAGCAGCTGCAAAGCCTCCCTCTAAACCTGGCGTATGTGAAGCTGCCAAGTGCTGCAAAGCCAGGCCTGGGCCCAAGCTCTGGTGCCACCTCAGGAGGAGAGGGACAGGCCCATCATGGCCTACATGTGGGCAAAGCCTTTTCCGCTGCTTTCCCATTCCAGGTGGTTTTCTCAGCTAATCAAGGAGGAGAAAAAAAAAAGGAAAGAAAAAATGAAGCAATCACTGCTGCTCCTTTTCTGCCATGGAAATGGCAGCATGAGGAGCCCACATAGGTAAAAGGCTCGGAATAAAGTCAGCAACTTGAAATCAGCTTGAAATAAACACTTGGGATCAGACAGAGACCTCCATAGACACATGGGCATCTAACTGAGAGAAATAAGTTTTAATGAAAAGTAATCATTTATCTGTTTAAGTTTATATACAGATATAGTGTATAGAGAGAGAGATATGTGTCTTTTTAGCTCTGAAAAAAAAATTAATTCTATCCCTCCAAGTTAAGAAAAGGGCAAATTACTGAGGCCCAATGCAGTTATATCTGCTGAATCTCAATTGTATGTACTGTCATTTGAAGCATCTTAATCAACTTTGAACGAATAATACAGCTAAACTGGGAAGCAGACCCTGTGGAGGGATGGAGGCTGAGCAAGGGAGGGATGTGGGATGTGGGGAAGGGGCTCTGCAAGGACCAGGCAGAAGGGCTCTCAGAGAAGCAGCAGGTACCCAGGAACGGCTGCCTCGAGACCCCAAAAAGCCAATATCTGCAAGAGAAAAATGAGCTGCTTCCTCCTTGCTCACCAGGCAGCCCCAGGCCTCGCTCATATTCCCCCACATTCAGGGACTAGGGGCTTTCCTCAATTTTTGAAGACAGTGGAAACAACAGCCTGACATATGAATAACAAAAATCACCACAAAACCATCTAAATGTCAGTTGTCACAGGAAAATTTGAAGGTTGTGGTGCTTCAACATACAACATTAGCTTGCTTTTTCTTGCTTTTGCCATTCCATTACTGCGTTGAGAATCTGTTAAGCATCTGAAATTAGCAGTGTTGCAAAAATAAAAAACAACATATGAAAGACTAACATGTGGTGCCTACAGAAGTCAATTATGGACAGAGCTGAGGCAAGAAACTGGGTCTGCTAACAAAAACCTCTAGCTTTGCCATAGCTGACACAGATTGATGGAAACATTTGCAACAAATTAGAAATTTTATTCTTCTCATCATTATTTTAAAATAAAAAAGAAAAAGCATTTCTAGTATATAAAATCTAGTTAGCCCATGTAAAATACAGCTACCACTATAACAAAGAAAATATCCCCTATAGTTAGGCCTTGGGCTCGTACAAAGAATGAATACCATGCAAAACCCTGTATTTTCCCGCAAGAACTAGGGCTACTGCTCATCCTCTTCCTCCTCCCTCCTTCCTATTTCCCAATTTATCCAGGTAGCTTAGAACAAAGGGATATCAAAGAAACAGTAAGTTGCACACAGTCAGTTTGGCTGCAGGCATCAGTTTAATCTCTGGCATAGTCTTTACTACATAGCAGCTCTTAAGAGCATCTTGTAAGCTCTCTTGAAATCTTGTCACAAAGTAAAGAATTCAAGGTCGCACTCACCAAAAATAGATGGAAATCTGAGTAGCAGTTCTTTTGGACAGAATTTAAACTCTTTGGAGAAAGCATGTCCTCCTTCCTCACTCATGCAGTTTATTTGAATATTAGAGGACTATTTACTCCATGTAGTAGAGTTTGGAAATAAGAGAGCAAATTGTATTACCGAGAGAATCCTACCACTTGTCCTCTAGGTATCACGGGTTCCTTCTCCATTTCTCCAGAGTACAATTTTTTCTTATGTAAGTCCGTTTGTGCTGCTGGCACATTTGCTATTAACAGAACTGAATCACAGTACCCAAAAGACAGTTTTTTATTTCTGGACTGCAGTTAGTTGTTTAAATAATTTGGCTATTTAACTGACTCCTCTTAAAATAGCTAAACAGAAGACTCAGGTTAAAAAGACCCTGCTGTCCAAGCTAATGCTCTGCTACAAGAGAGGATCCTCTGTTCCCTCAAATTTCAAACAGACCCTGAATAACTTGCTCAGTATGCAAAATACTTGTTATTTGTACTCACATTTACAATAGTTATCCTATTTTTTTTTTTTTTTGAAAAAGATGTTTAAGTTTAGGATGTTACTAGTTACTATGAGTGTTGACCACAGAGGTAGAGGATCCAACCCAGTGGGAAGCCAGACATGCCACGAAGAATATAACCCCCTATCCCTGCAAGTTAACTCTTTAATTTAGGGATCATCTGTCATAACTATAGACTTTTCATAGCTTATGCTTATTTTAATATACTCTGCACAGCAAAAATAAGTGGAAATGTTTGCTATTAAGCCTGATTCCCACAAGAGTTGCATGCAGTTTGTGCTTTGGCAGCATCTCTCAACACCCTCTCAATAGCTGTTGGGCACCGTACCAGCTGCTATTAAAAAGAGCCAATTTTCGGGATACCTCTAGTGCTCCGAGGGGAGGACAGAAGATGGACACCCGTCCAGCTCGGGAGAAGGCTGCCCAACATCCACTCTCCCTGCTAGGCTGCCGTGATGGCCTAAGCAGCCAACAGGCAGGGAACTACAAGAGCTGAGCCCAGCACATGTCACCCCATCACTCGCCAGCAACCACACGCAGGGGACACATGGGCCCAAATTAATAATAATAATAATTCCACAGTCAAACCTGAAGCAATGCCAGAATCCTGAAATGACCTCAAAACGACCTCAAAATTCATGCAACTCCCACATATTTTCCACATTTTTGTGGCTCGGTCCAGCCCAGATAGGTTTCCACCAGCTCCAGGAAACAACATCCCTGAAACCTCACCCAAACCACACTCATCAGGTTCTTATTACAAGCAACTGTATGTACAACTTCTACACCAAAACAACTCAAACTGTCAGATTCCACTGCCACAACTATGGCAGCCTTATCTTTTTTCCCCAGGATTTCACAGTACTCGTGACAAACGCATTTAATGTGACCATATAAGAAACAAGCATGAATGGATGCCTTTATTTTGAGGCTTCCTTCAAGCATGCATATAGCTGAGGAAAACTGAATAAAAACCTACAGAATTTGAAAAAAAAAACACAGCAAGAATGTGTTACGCAAGTCTCCAAGAGAGTTTCCAACCCTTCTCCTAACAAGTAAACTAGATAGTTGAAACTATTACTGTAAAACAGTCCAGTTCTTACTAATTTGGCTGTATTTGTATAAAATTAAGATTTTAATTGAGCTTGATGTATTCTAATGGTTGGTAACTGCAGATGTTTCTAACGGTAGAACATAAAAAAAATCGTACAGAGCAATTAACAGTTTTGAATCTGATTGAAACAACTAGAATAAGATACTATAGAATGATTCTTTAAGTAAACCAGGCCACAGCAGCATATCCAGCTCCATTCCTGCACAAAGATGGAAACATCCCATTGGAAGCACCACAGGGCCAGAAACAAGCTTTGCCAGGATATTTTTTGGATCCCAAACATGAAGTTACCTAGGAATTTAATGGTGTTTCCATTTGACAGGGCAGCAGGTCACACGGTGTAATGACCAAGCCTGTACACACACCCTGATCTCCCCAGCTTGTCTCAAGCTCCGCTCTTTATTATTAAAAGAAAAAAAAAATACATCTCAAAAGATCACAAATACACTGTGAAGACTGTGAGGTTGCTAAAATTATATAAACCCAATGAAATTAAATAGTAACCTGGCACATCACTTAGACCACTTCAGAGTGGAAGAAGATCAAGTTAATATAAAGAAAGCAGGACTGATAGTTTTCTAATGAAGTCTAGAAACCAAAGTGGAAGGAATTAGATTAATTCAGTTATAATTTCTATCAAGCTAACTGACTTAAAAGCCAGCCAAACGATGGCTTTTACATGTCTGCCTCTAAGCCTGGGATGCGGGCCAAAATTACACTACTTGAGCTGAGGGTGTATTTATGTTACGCTGACACTTTGGCTGGTAATGACAAGGGTCCAAAGGGCAAACTAGCTTGGGAAGACAAGTCACAGAGATACCCTTTACTTTTGTGAGCAGCCAAGGCTGGGAGGGGCGGCAGGCTGGCAAAGGGCAGAGGTTGGAAGTCGTGTTCCTCAAAAACACACACAGGCCAGGAGCCGCAGTAAAACCCTTCTACTGTGCCCGTTTCAAAGGTCACAGACTGGCAAGGGAAATTTCTGTGGACGTGCCACTTTTCTTCATTATCATTTTCTTCATTATCTATACTCTATGATTATAGATCACATTGTCAACCTTTGGGGATTAAAAAAAAAATGAAATCTGTGTCCTTGTAAACGCTCGGCTTTGGGAGTCGGCGTGTGGCATTTCCTCCGTCATTCGACAACACCAGCAACACGTTTGCTTGTTTCTGCTTCAAGATAAGCAGCAGGATGTGGTCAGGCAGTCAGCCTAAAGGTCCAGGCCCTCCCTGGTGTTTTCAGTATGTCAGTTTTTACCTGTTTTTCTTGTGACATTTCCAAGAATACAGTGTTAGCTTGCTACCGACTCTGACATTGACATACATCAATAAATCACTGAATAAAAAAGCTCTAAGAAACACCAGCCCACATAATGAGCAACACTTTGTTCAGCACAAGCTTTTGATTAGGGAGAAGGAAAAAAGCAAATTTCTCCCTTCAAAGTAAACAGACATTAAACAATCCATGATGTGTTTCCGAACTCCACCCAATGCCACCAACACCTAAGCACACACCTGAAATTTCTGTGCAAAAAGTGCACTCTGCTCTGCTTTCTCACTCCCTCTCAGACGTTACGGCTATTTGGAAGAAAAGCCACCCTGAGGGTAAGCCCAGCTGGCATAATTGGTTTCAGATATAAACTGTGTGAAAAGCTTTTCCCTGATTTAACAAAAACAATAAATTTAACACTATGAACTTTCTGTGGCAACGAGTGACATATAATAGTTTAATACTTAAGGTTTATCTATCCTGAAAAAAAATACATTTATGCAATTACAATGTACGAACAGCAGCACAGAAAATGGCTTATGAATATACTCCATCTACTGTATCCCAGATAGCTGGATTCAGCTAAGTGCAATCCAGAGCATACATTTGCATACATTTGGGCTTGCACTTCGCCAAGAAAACTGAACTAAGAACACAGGTCAGTGTTTCTCATTCAGAAAATACACGCTGCCTCAGCAGCACTTCACAAGAGGGCTGCCAAGTGCCAGACAGCTTCGCCACTCGGCTCCAAGCCGCTAAGCAATGCAAATTCCTTATTATCCAGGAAAATATTCCAGGAAATGGCTACCTCACTGCGTGCAGAGGAATAAGGGGTCCAATGTTAAGGAAGTCACTGCTAGAAAATACGGTATTTTCTGGGGAAACTGTAACAATCTTTGCTAGGTTATTTCCCATAACTAGAGGAAAATCCGAGCTGTTGAAATGCATAAATTCATCGGCACCGTAAGCAGCATCTCTGAGGTGGGAATGCTAAACAAAAAAATTACAAAACAGGCACAGGTGCTTGTATGAGTATCCAAAAGTTTACATCCCAAACATTTAGCTGTTTCTAACTAGGAAATATTCCCAGTTCAACCCTGCAGGTTGCTAGGAAGTCCCTGCAGTGCAAGGCACACTGAAGAGCAGCTTCGTGGAGCAGCCCGGCTCGCTCTGCTCGGCAGGTCACGCTGTTCCTCGCCGGGAAGGACACTCTCCGTCGCATGATCCCAGTCTCTGCACAGAGCTGCCGAGGCCCAGCCACGTTTTGCACCGCTCGATTCCTGTGCAAAGGGCCCTGACATCCTGCAGCAGCTTCTGGAGTCACCTCTTTGTAGAGTCACTTCTAAGAGCGGTTTGAAGATGTTGGATAAAAGACACTACAGAGGGCTAAGAATTATAAAGGTACAGTTAACCCAGCAGCAGTAAAGCCCAGGAGCAGCTTTATGCTGTGAAAAGTCAGACTACACAAAGTAGTTGCACAGATTCTACTTATTTCTACTCCATGCTTGCATCATCTTTGCAAGTCGAAGCAAGACTTGGCCCATTAAGAAGCTGATTTTAGACATTCTCTGATATCACAGCCCAAAGGCACCTTCATGTTTGCCACGTGAAGCTGTTTGGGATGCGCTGCCGCTCTCGGGTCCCGCCGTTCACCTTCATCCCATAGGAATGGCTTGTCCTGGGGTCCTTCTCCTACCGGAACAGCTGGGGAAACAGTCCATATCCGAAGCACAAGCTCTGGAGGTGCCAGTAAATCACAGGGCTCAGACACCCACGTCAGTCCTAAATAACTAGGAGGTCCCTGGAACTACAAACATCAGTTGGTTCTTCCAAGGCAAATGGAAGGAAAGACCCACAAAGCTTGCCCAACGAGCAGGATCACAGGCTGCGTGTGGCCTACGGACTGCATTTTAAGGACTCCTTCTCCAAGGCTCCAGGTTTCCCCATCCCTCTGGTTGTGACACTGCTGACAGATATAAACCCACATGCCTTGTGCAGCACAGCTACGTTTCCCCAGGAATTACAAACTGCTGTTAACCTTGAGGAGTGCAGCAAGTTGTTTTAAAACACAGTCGCCACATGCCCACCCAGGAACAGGGATGAGATCCAGACAACAGGAAAGAACAGCAAAAACCATGTCTTGAATGCACAAGAAATTTGGAACTTGGGGCCATAAGAATCCTTGGTACAAGGCAGCAGGACTTTTCTCCTGGAGATGGTTCTAGAGCTAAGATCCTTGTTCACGCTGTCTTTTAAGCTCTTTACAGCTGTATTTCTGACTTAAACTTTGAAAAGTTTATTTTTCCAAGCTAATGAGGAGTTTTACGCTATGAAATAAGCTGCTTTGAGTATATAAAGACACTTGTGTCTCCTCCACTGAGGATTCAAGGGCTCATTTTTAGCCTTTCGGACCCTGTTACTTTCCAATCACTGAATTTAAAGTGCTCTCCAAGTAACCTTATATCTGAAAGGAGCAGCGAAGGAACAACTGGCTTGTGCAGCATGGTAAAAATGCCGAGCATCAGCAACACAGGATTCTAATACAAACCACCGACAGCCCTGCCGAGAGCTGCGATAAGACTGGTTTAGTGGTTGGAAACGAACTGCACTCAGTCATTAATTGCACACATCAGGCCGCCGTGGAGCGCGGGGCTTTGTCCTCTTTAATTAAGATAAATATAAACCTCTCACATTATGCAGTTATTTCCAGGGATTTTAAAATGCATCTATAATCACTGTATTCGGATGTGCAGAGGGCAGGCAACTGATAACTGTTTTTTCCAAGTAATTTTGCCATTTTCTTTACAGCCCCTAAAAAAATTCTTTACCAACTACCTACACCTAGAAATACAGGGCAGAATAATCCCTGGTTGATGACTGCGCGTGTCCCCTTCCACAGAAGTCAGAGGAGAACCCCCAGGACAAGGTGATATCCCTGCAGTCCTTCTCCTTGTTTTCCCCTCTCCCTCGTGCTACAGAAATGCCAGTGGAGATTTAACACTGTTCAGGGAGGTTTATTTTGCACATGAAGTTGCTCACTTAGGAGCATAATCCCCATTTACAAGTTTGGTATTTAGCACTGGCTTTGAATTGTCCGTGTAAGCACAGAAAAGTGGCAGAATAAGGAAACACTGGAACTTCACTCGTGCTTTGCCTCCTGGACACGTTCACCTTCAGGGGCATCACAAGAGAAACCCAGTGACCTCCTGAGCAGCCACCAACCAGACAGGTCGGTCCTGACGAGCACAGAGCAGAGCAGGTTGATTGCTGGGCATCTGCCAGCATAGTGCTTTTATATATATATAAATATATAAAAGTATAGATATATACAATGTATTATATATACACTCTACATATATATAATATACTAACGTATACACACACCAGGAAACCCCTATTTCTTAGTATCGAATGACTGCACTTATTAGGCATGTGCATCCAGCAGAGTTAGTCACAGATTCCTTAACCATAGGTTAAAAACTTTCTCAAAATCTTCACTGACAGGATCCAGAGAAGAGGGCTGAGGTACGCAGGATATTTTCAACAGGAAATATTAGGCCCTGTGGAAGAGCAAGAGTGCTCAACAAGGCTGCATCGTGAGCGACTTAGCGCACCAGAAGTGACATCCAGGAGCTGCATTCAGAAAACTGATATAAAGATTCAAAATTCACTTGAAAAGTGTTTTTTTTAAAAACTTTTAAAGCATAATCAGACACAAAAAGGGCTATTTTGTGTCAGTTGCTCATTAGATAACTAGAACAAGTTCTGCACTAAGCTTTATATACTCTTGTTGATAAATATATCTAGAACAGGTCCTGTGTTCTTAAACAGTACCAAAGAAAAAATGTGCCTGTTGGAACACAGCATTTGTGAGAGATTGCATCTAAATTGATCTTCTGTTTCCATTAAGAGGCAGAGAAAACATTTAAACTAAAAGCAAAAAAGACAATTTCAAGGACTGTACAAGCATGCTTAGAAAACACCATATCCAACACGTTTAGCTGTTTTTTCTCCACAACAACATAGGCAAGCATGAAAGGCCATATTGTGACCAAAGATGCAAAAACAAAGGATTTTTCAAGTCCAAGTGAGGCATTTTTGCCCTGCATATATTTACCCCCCTTATTCTAAGCAGCAAATCATTCAAGACCAACTGAAGAGCTGGGCTCAGCAGCAGAGAACAAGATCTATGACAGTGCTAGGAAGGATGGTGCTAAGGAGCACAGCAGAAGTGAAACAAGACAGCTCCTAACCTCAAGGATGATGTTTTCAGTTTACATCTGGTAATTAGTCTATCAGTTCAATCAAGGCAAGAAGGTTTCCTGCAGAAAAGAAACTGCAGTATTAATGTGAATTAAAAAAAAAAAACTCTACCTTCTGTGAAGGCAAAGAGATTGTCAATATTTATGAAGTCTGAAATGGCTTCAAACACTTCTTGCCATGCCATGATACAAGGCTGCAATAACTCATAACTCAAAAAATAAATAACTCAAATTTCAAGGTGAGCTCACTATGCTGGAGTACAACAGTTTTAATAAATCTGACCACCTCAGTTACAGCCTGACTTTCTTCTCGTCTTCTCAAATCAATGACAACATCAGATTAAAAGAGAAAACTTGCATTTGTTCAGAGAAATATTCAAACTCTTAATTCCCGGCAGCAGGAATGCAACGCATTCCAAAAGCTACTTTGAACATCCAGGTTTTTGTGCACAGTTTATTTCATAGACTAACTTGTCATCTGGCAGTGCCGGGGTGGTGGGCACATGGCAAATTTCTTTTGAAAGACCCCAATTAAGTGACGCTGTCAAAAGCTTTTCCTCCAACCAAATTCTAGACTTAGTTCAGGCTGCGTAATGAGTAACACATCAGAGAAAATCATCGTCACTTCTGCAGCACGTACTCTGTCACGTATACATTATTTAACTGGGAAAAGCCTATGCGGGAAAGAAAACGAAAGAGTGTCACAGAGTAAGGCTAGAAAATCGTGTACTTCTGTTTAGGCCTGGCCTAGTCAGGCTTGGACAACAGAGCCTAAAATTTAGGCTGGCAGATTTTCCGCATGCAGTACCAGAGGTTACAGGAGAGCTCTGGGAAGAGTCACTCCTGGGAAGGCAACGGAACTTAATAAATAATGGAGCAAGGAGAGGAAAAGACCTGGACGAGCCACTGAACAGTGACAGAGCTTCAGCAGAAACAGCTCAGCAAGGTCCACGGCGCCGGAATCACGGAGCAGATGAGTGTGGTTGGGGCTTTTGGAGATCACCTGCTCAAGATGGGTTGGCTAGAGCCGTTCGGGGCCGTGCCCAGCTGGATTTCGGACATCTCCAAGGACGGAGACCCCACAGCCTCTCCGGACAGCTAGTGCTCAGCCCCCTCACACTGAAGAAATGGAAGAGATGTTTTCTGATGTTCAGGTGGAATTTCCTGTGCCCCAGTTTGTGCCCGTTGCCCTCTGTCCTGTCCCTGGGCACCCTCCCGTCGGGTATTTGTGCACCCTGGCGTGATGCCGCCGGCTCCTCTTCTCCGGCTGGGCAGAGGCAGCTCTCCCAGGCTCCCCTCACACGGGAGAGGCTCCAGCCCCTCCGCCACCTCCGTGGCCCTTTGCTGGCTCCCCACAGCCTTCCTCCTCTCTCCAGTAACAGGGATTGTGCCCAGGATTGGGCACAGCGCTCGACTCGAGCTTACCTGTGTAGCACCTATATCCTGAATCTGTACAAAACACAGCCTCAAGAAATGCTGTCTGTGACACTGTAGAATAATACATATATATATACACACATATATATGACATAAACCTCTTCTTGGAACCATGTGTTACACAAAACAGTCCGATACTTTAAACGATGGAGTTGACTTAAAGCCAAACCCAAGTGATGCCTGATGCCTTTTCAGCAAAGCGAGGAGAAAGAGTGTCTTTGTTTTCCAACACATTGTAATCACTTCAGAGGTTAAACAGTTAATGTTTCTGCTTAGCCTTGAAGCCATTAAAGGGTGAATAACTAAGTGTCAGAATGATACTGAGGATGCAACATATGTCTGGTCCCCAGATAACGCTTCCCGCTCCAGCGCTGCACCTGCACTCCAGCCGCAATTGCTAACCAAGCGTCGCACAACCTCCCTTAACCAAAATAAAATTCCAGAGCTCTTCTTCACCTCCCCTGCTCTGCCACTCGCGATAACACGGAGTCTCTCGGCCACCAGATACGGCCGCGGCCGCCCATTCTCATCCGAACTGGACTCGGCCCCTCCGAGCCCCGATGGTCTCGCGCCGGGAGGCGGCGACGGGGTCGGACCAGACGGGATCTCGGCTTGGCCGCCCCAAGTGACCCGGAGCCTGTTTTAGCTCCTGGGCCAAGCGCCAGCGCCGGCTTTCTCCTCCGCAAGGTGACGGGGGTTTCCCGGTGCTCTCTCCCAAGCCGCGGAAGAGCCGGCAGCGGCTTTTCCCAGCTGCTGCCCTGAATTCCTCCCTCCCCCACTGGCCCTTGCGTCAGCAGAGCACAGCGCTGCTTGCCACCCAGGCCAGCTGACGTGGGCAGGGATATAGGTTAAACCCACACCGTGCCCAGGGCCGGATCTGCATCGCACGGGGCGCCGCCAGCGCCTCTCCCGTGCCTTTCCACACGCGCTCCCTGCTCCGGTAGCGCAGCAGGCACCAGCCCCAGCACTTCTGCGCTCTAAAACAGAGCAAAAACCACACACACAAAAAAAAACCAATGTGCCGCCGAGCACAGCTCTCTGCCCATGGGTTCTTGTAGGGCTGCAAGGGGGCAATGGCTGCTCTGCGGCCGTCTCAGCCCAAAGCCACCTTTACCAGCACAGAGTGACCTGCTGACACACATGCAGCCACCGCGTGAAAGATGGGGAAGACTCCTGCACGACTGGACACCACAACTGCATCACCAAATGGATTCAAACTGCTAGTTGGGAGGCTGGTAAAGGTGCGAAGCTGGAGACGGTGACGCCAGCAAGGCAGGAAGGCAGAGCAGGTTTTAGGAAGCTCTCCCACCATGGGCGCCTGGATCAGGTGCAGACGGGGTGCGCGGGAGCTTTAGGATCACGCACCCCTCTAATTCCAAGCAACGCCGCCGCCACGCAGCTCGCGTTAAGCCCAGGGCAGAGCCCGGGTTCAAGCAGGGAGCGGGGAGCCCGGCGGCCGGGATTCCCACCTGAGTGTTTACCCTTCCCGCCCACATCCAAGCCATGACTGCAAACACGAAACCCAAGAGCAGACCCGGAACCCGCTCGCGCTCACGCAAGCTCGCACCCCCTCAGCCTGAAACTTCGCAATCGCGGTAACAAACACGGCACGAGAAGGGGGCAAAAAGCCGCCCCTTCCGCCCGCGGCCAACGCGTTTCGGCCCCGCGGCGGGGTGCGGGCTGCAGCGCGGGCACAGGCGCCGGGCCCCATATCC
>NW_020455688.1:654517-848160 GCF_003342845.1 Nothoprocta perdicaria
GCGGCGCGGGCCGGGGCCGGGGCCCGCAGCGTCTCGCTGCGCTGGGACGGAGGTTTCCTCGGTGCGGAGGTGGGAGCGGGGCCGTGCGGGGCCGCGTCGCGCCGGGGAGGCGGGAGCCGGGCAGGGCCCCGCACGGCGGCTCTGCAGCCGCCTCCCGCCCCTGCCGGTAACGCGCCGCCCTGGCCGGGGCTCCTGGGAGCCGCGCTGACATTCCCGGGGTCTGCCCTGCAGCTTCCATACCGTTTTCGGTACAGCATGTTCTTTCCTCACCGTTTTTTTGTTGCGCTGGGCACATGCTGATCGCGGCAAGAGCCTCGTCCCCGCAGCGCCCGCCCCGCGCTCCTTTGTCCCCTGCTCGACGAGCAACGGGGCCGCAGTTTATTTGTCCAGCAGCATTTCCCTCTCCCATACCGGTGAGATTTGGTAATTGTAAAAGCAGAAGAAAAGCCTTTCCCGTCAGCATGCGCCCCTGGTTGCTTCCCGTTTCTGCCCTCATCCCACTAGTGGTGCCAAACACAATCCTGGCGATTTGGGAGCCTCAGGGAATCTAGGTCTGTCTGCTGACATTGCTGTGACAACCTCTGTGTGCAGAGAGGGCCGGAGAGAAGGGCTGCCTTCACTGGGTGAGGTGTGGGGTTTTCCTCCCTCATGGGGAGGAATTGCTGGGGAGTGTGTGGTAATTAATTAATCCAGCACTGGGAAAGAAGGAGGAGGAAGAAGGATTGTGTGGCAAGTAATTAGTTTCTTAAAGTCTCAAATATCTGAGTGATTTCCATGAGCACCTTGGTTTTTATTTTAGACGAGAAGAGGCAACGTGGAAGCGTTCGGAAGGCAGCAGAGTGGAATCCCCTCTCTTCTCCTTGGCCTTATCCTTTGTTCCCACCCTCCGGAGCTGTAGCCTCCTGCTTTCCCCAGCCTGGCTCTGTCCCTCACTGCGGCAGCAGCACCTTCACCTGCCGCTCGCAGGGTCCTCTCCTGGCAGGTGCCTTTTCCACCAGCAGCTTTGTCACGTCTTCCTTGCTCCACAAGCTCGGCCTTCTTGCGGCCCTCCACACCTCTCTCTTCCGTGTTTTATCGACAATTCAGCATTTCTGCCTTGTGAAACGTTGTGCTCGTTTGTTTTACCTTCCCCCTTCTCACTGCTTTCTGTCTACTCATGCCTCTTATCCCATTTGTCCCCTTCATGTGTCCTCTCTCTTTTTTTTTCCCTGTTTTTTTTTTTTCTCTTCTATCCTTTTCTATTCTGCCTTGCTTTCTCCTTCCTTAAATCTTGTTTTGATCACTGTCTTATTCCACCTTTTTTTTTGGCTTTTTTTCCCCCCCCATGCTGTCTCTTTACTCTTTGAGTCTTTGTCCTACTCCATCTTTTCTCCTTACCTTTATTTATATATACATACATATATATATAGAGAGAGAGAGTAATGAAACATGGCATGAAATATATATGTTTATGTATATAGGTAAGGAGAAAAGATATATACATATAGATGTATATACATGATAGATATATACATATATATACACATAGCTTTACATATACATAAAGGCCTACCTTTACATGCCTGTGTACATACAAATACGTATATTTTCTATTCCAGATCTTCCATTCTCTAGCTGTACCGGTGAAGTGACTCATGCTGATAGTCTGATCCTATTGCATCTTTCTCAGCACCTGAGATATGCTGCTCTCTGCCCTTCCTCTGACACACATAGCTGCTATATGGAAAACGGTCCTAAATTGAGAAGTAGACTCAAGAAAGCAGCTTGTTCAGGCTCAAATTTCCCATTGAAAATTCATTCCTGGGGATGACTGCAAAACCCCTAATCCCATGAATTTCTGAGATAATGGTGTTTTCTTCACATTTCTAAGTTTTTTATTTTTGGCAATGGAAAATCCATAATTTTAGGTAACAGACACCACTTTTATTCTTATTTATTTTTGTTTTAGTTGTCCTTTGTGTGCAGGCCTGATCCAAAGAAAGCAAAGAAAGTGCTTTTCTTCTTCTCCATGGTCTTGTTTTATACATTCGTTAAGCCACTTTTGTGCAGCTGTTGTGAAAGAAATGCTTTTCTGCTTCCCAGACAGCCATGCTCTGGCTCTGAAAAGGACTCTGTGTGGGACAAGCCTGGGGTCTTGGCTATTCAACTGCCCCCTTTTTCTGGAGACAGAGATATGACTGTAGAATTATGTGCATTGGGTGAGAGACAGAAGCATGTATGGAGGTAATAAGGTATTACCCCCAAAATAGTATTTTAACCTTGGGAGTGACCGAGTTGTTTAATACCATTCCTCCTTGACTATCACTTACTACAAAGGGTATCATTGTGGATCAAAGGTAAATGCTAGATTTTAAGTAAGACTTAATGTAAAAAATATATATAGTTTTAATAATTAAATCTTTTTTTTTCTTGTGAAAATCATACCACTAGCTGGCTGGAATGAAAACAGGTCCATCCCACAGACCCCACCTCCACTTTCTTACCTGACTCATAAAGAGAAGGGGGAGGTTACAGGCCACCTACAGCAACTCAACATTTTCCTTTGTGGTGAGAGTTAATCACCATTCTTGTCATATTATTTCACAGACCATTTTCAAGATATGGACTGTCAGGGTGATTCTTTATCTTTCAAACCAACCTTTAAAATCCTTGTAGAGTTAGGTAGTTTGGGGGTTTGTTTGTTTGTTTTGTTTTTCCAAATTCAGTGAAAACACACAGGCGGTCCGTTGCATTAAAATTTTATGGGTTTGTTCTGCTTAAAAAGCCTATTTCAAGCTCAGAGAAGAGAGAGTTTTCATTTGTAGAGGACTCGTTGCTGGCATGAGACCTACCACTCGCACAGGAAAGATGGATCAGCTGAACCTTCCCCAAGGATGTCCATGCAAGAGGTGTCCACTGGAAAAGGAACCAGGAGCTGTAGCCAGGGTGGTCAGGATTTAGGAAGGAAGAGTTTTGTCAGGAAAGGTAACACTTGTATTAGGCCAACATATGGAACTGGAAAAAATGGACGAGCTTTGGGCACATAAAAGCTCTACTTACAAACCCCATGTCTCATGAGGAAAGGGACTTTATTTAGTTGACTGACGTTTATCAAGCAAAAAATCCTGCAAGAAAAAGTCTATGAAGGTAGGAATGAGAGCAAAATACAAAGATGGCCAGACAATAAGTAGAGTCTGCAGTGAAAGAAAGAATGGGAAGAACTGAAAATGCATCTTCAGGAAGTTATTCAGAGACACAAAATGAAGGATTCATGTTACCCTAGAAAGTGAGAGAAAGCTTGGAAAGCAGAGGGTGACATTTTTACAAAGGGAATTGCTGAAATGAGGCAGAGAGAGGGCAGAGGGGAAGAACAGCTGAGACCACTCTGGAATTCAGTGCCTAAAGCAGGATCTTTAGCACAGTGTGAAGACAACAAATGCATTTGGTAAGTCTCCTTATTTCTCTGTTACAAGGTTAGTCAGACTCAAGGAATGGGAAAGAAGAAGGAAAAGCAAAAGATCTGAAATTAACAGTGTACAAATACGGATGAAGGAAGGGGAAGAAAATTGCTACAGGCTGGCAGAGAGGAAAAGGTGGCACCTTTTCCCTGAGGAACTTGGAAAATGATGGAGCATCAAGACATGGGGCAGCGAGCTCCATGGCTTTGGGAGCATGGGAGCACGCAGTCTGGAATGAGTCAGCTCAACACACCCTGGTTATTTCAGGGTCACACTCAACACACCTTGGTTATTTCTTTATGCCTTAAAAGGCATTGAAGATGCAGAAACAGATTCTGCCCCTTCCTGTCACATCTTTCTCTCCTATGCCGGGTTTAATTCCCATAGTTGCTCTTCTCATGCATTGTAGATCTTCAGACCAGTTCTGATCACTTGCTGTCCTCTGCACTTGGCTGGTAATTGGGGCAGAAACCTAAAATTAAGAAGAAGAGGTAGGAGTCACCAGTAAAGACCACCAGAAAATGGATTTCTTGAATCAGAGGCACTAACAGAGAGAAAAAAAAAAGAAACACGTGAGGAAGGAACAAGTTGGGGAGCTGTAACAGTTGGGGAAACTAAAGGTGTTGCAGCCTCGGGAGGAAAGAGAGTGTAGGAGGATGGAGCCACTGAGGGCTGAAATAACACTAGTACCAATCATCTGGCACTCAACCAATGTTTTAAACCTGCAGCCCCTGAAAACCCTTTCATATTTCAAAAACTGAACCTATATTTAGTTATCTAATAGCTAGTTCCTCGCAAGGACTAGTGTCTCTGGGCTCTCACTTTGTCCACCAGCCCCTGTCTTCACCTCTAGTTGACTGGTTGCAAGCAGGTCTTCTGCAGAGAGCTCTCTGCACCCTTGACTGATGTAAATATTGATGTATCCCTAATTACCCTGTGATTTCTTTGGAAGGGAGATTGCCTTTTTTAGCCCATATCGGTATAGCAACCAGCACAGTAGCTGCTCTTGATAATGACAGTAACTGCTGTGCTATCACAATACAAATGATAATTAGAGCTGAATTAAAACAGCGTTCACAGACAGCTTGTATGGCTTGGAATTTGGGCATGGGCTAAACTGGACTGAAACCCAGGGTTTTTTTTTTTCCGGAGTCTGTGGGAACTACAAGCTTTGCAACCCTGTGGCTGTTCAATCAGTTGTTTATTCCTCCCTGCACAAGTATCACATGTTCAGTGAGCCCGGATAGCAGCAAACCTCCCGGGGCTTAGAACCTCCTGGCACTTACACTGGGCATGAGAAGAAGGAGGAATGAACAACAGCAACAGAAAGAATAAAGAAAAAAGAAATGCAAAATGTAGGACCTTTGTGCATTTTGGCAGGGCTTCTTTGGTAGCATAGCAAAATGCAGCAGAAAGGGACTGTCTGGTGCACGTAGACCAGTTACTTGCTATTGCAGGAGTGGAAATGTTTTCAGAAGATTGTCAGATGTTATCTTTATGCTGTGGAAGGTTTCAATTTCTTCATCTATTCCCCCCTGCCCTCTTCTCGCTCCCCAACAATGAAGTAAAGGACATAAGTGAGGTTCCTCCTTCTCATTTCTAGTGTAAGTTTACCATAAACATTTTAACCACTTTAAATTATTGTCAGTTCTTACTTCTATCTTAAGCAATTCTTATCTCCGTAGTGTTCACCCCTGAGCTATTTGTAGGCAGCAGCTACCTCCCCTTTTAGCTGTTCTGCTGGCTCTGCAAGCCTGGCTTCCCTCATCTCCTTCCCTACGATATTCCCTGCTGCTTTTCCCTACCGCCGTGCCTCCGAGCTGACCTCTGGCACTCGGTGCCTCTCCTGCTATGGGTAACGTGATCTGGTGGTGGCAGCACAGAAAGGGGTCAGCAGTCCCGGGTCGTATTCCCAGTTCTGTGATCGGATGATATGGATGTATGGGAAAGAGCTTCTTTATTTCCACATAGGCCACAGTAATAGTCAGGCATCTTCATTACTTCAGGATGCTTACAGTAAAATTGCTACAAGAATGCCAAATTTGTTATTGTTATACATGTTATAATATCTCCAGGATCCTGCAGCAATGAAACTGGACACTGCTGTTCACTTCCTCTTAGCTTGCGGCGCGGCCTGCAATGTGTTTGGATATACCTGTCTGGTTTACAGAATCAGCCCATGAAACCAGCATTTATATTTTACATTTCCCAGCCCCCATGCATCAGTGAGAAAGCAGCTTTCAGGTACTCCTGACTTTTTCATTGATTGCATGTTTTCTGATGCTTTTTTTTTTTCTTAAAAAAAAAAAAAAAAAGTGATTTCTGAATGGGAGGAAGACATAGGTCATGCTCCTGGAAGACTATATCCGAATTCAGAGACTCTCCTTTTGGGGTGATGTCAGTTGGGATGATCAGGTCATCCCGGTCACACATGGCCCTTCTTCCCTAATCCTGCACGTAGAGGGTGAGTTTGTGACACGCGCTGCCCATCCTGCTGGAGATGCTTGTGTTAGACCTGTCCATATGGCAGGAAGGTTGTTGGAAAGCCTTACCTTTCAACCTGTGGCAATACTCGTTTGGGATGGGCCCATTACAGCAGCCCTGAAGAGGCTTAGTGACTTTGGTATTATCTTCAGTCCAACTTGGCAGCATAGTCTCCACTTCATGTTTTTATATCCATTACATAATATTCCCAGCCACGTTTTGGAGCACGACCATTGATCTAGGCCCCATTTTGCTACACAAATGACCTGCAGTTGTGTAGAAAGTCACAGACACCCATCAAAATATGGGAATGGGGTCTTGTAGGAGCATGAGGTGCCTCATGTCTTTGTTAGTAGTTCTCACCTAAATCCTCTTTGATCTCAGAAGGAAATCTCATTTCCTGGGGTCTTCCATCATCTCTCTTACATCCATGCTGCCCTTCTGACCTGCATGTGCTGGACTGTAGCTCTTCATATTTTTGACCACAGCTGAAGTAGCACTTCTTTATTGGATGTTCTTTTCAGCATCAATGAAAGCAATTGCTAAGATTTGGGTAACTCTCCATTTCTCCTTAAAATTCGTAAGAATAACTCATTTAAATGTAATGACAGTTCTTCAAGCTTATTATTATTTCTTAATTTAGAAACCATGGCTCCGCTGTAAAAAGGGATGTTTAGACATAGCAGACTCAGTGAGTGCATGTTCTGCTGTTTTCCCAGAGAAACTGAAAAGATGAGGTCAAAGATGAAGCAATTTTCAAATTTGGCAAAGCATAGAGTTTTTTTTTTTTTTTGAATCTGCACTTTCAGTTGCATTAGGTACCACGGAATAAGTAATGCCCTCTTTTAATATGTGCACTGTACTTAATATTGCAGAAACCGGTTGCCTCTGGTTTCTGCTCTGGCACCCATTTCCAGTCATCTGTACTTTCCAAAATGACAAATTGCCGCCACGTAGCTGGGCTGGTCGATGCCACGTGGCCCTTCCTGCGAGCAGGATGGCGCTGGCTCCGTTTGAGATCATCCCCCTGCACGTGGCTGGTAGGCTCCGACCTTGCTGTGTGGCTGGAGCAACTTGGCTGAATTACTGCAAGGACAGGAGTGAAAGTCACTGCTGACAGGTTGACTGGGGGCTCCAGACAGCTCCAAGTGGGATGTAAAGGGAAAGAAGGCTGTTGTTTAAGGAAAGAACTTGTGGCAGAAGCGGCAAATCTTGATAGCTGTGAAATGCTGAATTTTGCCTTGAAGTTTGTGTTGTGTTAAGGTCATGATTAAAGTCCCAGGAAGAGCCTGGTTGTGTTCTCTGCTGAGTTACACATTTAGCCTGTCTATATTCTCATGGATATAAATTCATTTCCTTTGCTTGCAATAGGACTGATTAACACTGAGGGTTTTCAGAGTGTAGTTATGATAATATACATTTCTCTTAAAGCCTAGCAGAGTCTTTGTGGGAAAGCAGGCCGTGTAATTTTAGCAGATTACAGTATTGGATGTACTCCTTAAAACATTTAAAGGGTATCAATCTCTGAAGATCCTAATTGTGCTAACAGACCCAGGTTAAACCCCATCATTGACTAATCAGAATGAGGACGGCAATATTTAGTCTCCTGGCAATCATTCTTCTTGCAGCACCGTGGCTCTCTGCTGCTTTGCCTTAGGTGATGAATAAGATTTTATTTTCTTTAAAACTTCAGTGTATATTCCCTGCAGACAGCTACTGATCTACTTGCTTTGTGCATAAGCATCTCAGATTGAGAGCCCCACAGCCCTGACGAGTATTTGCAGCTTTAGCAGAAGTAGCACGAGGAATTGCAGCTGGGGCTGGTGTTTGACAGATGTGTTTCTAAAATCTTAAATGCAAATAACCCAAAAGTAAAAGCAAAGAAGAGCTCGCTGTAAGTGCTGAACTCCCAGGTCATGTGTTAATCCAAGCAGTGATACTAAGGAGCAGTCCAGGAGTTAGGACACCAGGCTCTGCTCTGCTTTGGAAACCGTAGATCAACATGGACTCAGGGGACTAAATCTGCAGCATTTCTTTATAATTTAAGGGAGAGGAGGCATCTTCAGTTCTAACTCTTCTTGTGGTCATAATTCATAGTCAGAAATCTCTTCACTGTAAGTATTGCATGGATGCTTCCAGAGTTACAACCTAAATGACAACTTTACAGGATCAGTCATGTAAAATACAGCAGAATACATGGGAATGTGGCTGGTAGGGTTATTATTAAAGTTTGATTACCTGCAAAGAAACCTGGAATTCCAAGATTGATCCATGTACCCCCCATCATTGGAAGAAAACAGGCATTTCAGGTTAGTTTACCTCAGTCTAGTAGCTGCTCCTTGTTACTTCAGAAGAAAACAAATATTACCTCATCAGCACATGCTAGACACAAGCCCAGAGAAAAACTCCTTCCAGTCCAAAATATGAGTGTCAGGTTTTTCACATGAGGAAGCATCACCAGTGTCTCACTGTGAATCATCACATTTCAGCTGTTTTATTACCTAGGCTAAGCTTAACCATAAAATACCTGCTTGTTTTCTCAGTTAGCACTATTTAATCACATGGATTGGCTGAGAGAATTCTCAATTAATAACTTTAAGGTAGATTGTCACACATTTATATAAGGAAGAGGATTTAGTGTTTGCAGAAATAGGCTCTTCCAACAAGCAATACTTGCTGGCGTCTGGCTATTTGTAAACTCTATTTAATAGATCTTCTGTTTCTGCTTTTGGAAACAATTTTGAGCAGATGAAAGAACCCATTAGAAAGGCCTTTCTTCTCCATGGAAACATTCTGTCATTTGTTGCCCTTTGTGTTTGAGAAATAGTAAAACAAAAAATAGCAGCAAATTTAATTTTCTTGACGTGCAGAATTAAATCCAGATTTTCATTATTTTATACAGCAAGAAAAATTAAAGAATGGGACAGTAATCAGACAGAACTAATAGGACATTCTTATTTAAGGACAAATAATGAGGCCTAGAGGGGAGACCACAGAGCTCAGCACTGCAAGGGCACCTTTTAATAGCAAAAAAATAAATAAATAAAAAAAAATCATTCCTATCCCTGCCTGACAAGCAGTCTGAAAGGACACATCGTGGTCCTCCCGTTGTCCTCTGCATGCACCATTGCCACCAACTTGGCACTGGTCGTACAGACTTAGCAGCAAGACCGATTATGGAAAAAAATGCTGAAGAAGCTTCTGTCTGTCTGTCTGTCTGTCTGTCGATATGTTAGGCCCAGAGAAAGCAGATGTAGAAGCAGCCCTCACATGAGCTTCCTCAGCAGCAGATCATTTCAGATCTGAGAGTCTGCAGTGATTTATATCTATAAATATGTTTTCCGTTCATTTTGCTTTTAACGGTGCTGAAGAAAAGGGAGTCAACTTGAAGCAAGATGCAGCTGACATTCGCTCTGGTTCTCTCAGGTGGGAAGACAGCAGCAGACAGGCTGCTGGTTAGCGCTTAGAGCTGCCAAGAAAGGTACTGTTGTTGCTTTTGTTGAGGTTTTTCAGAGGATGCTTGTGAGGAATTAAAAAATGCCAAAATGGATAATTGGGTTGGTTCACAGCACAAAAAGTAGCCGTAAAGCAAAAACACGGCCAAACGTTTTCCTCAAAACCTCAAATATCACCTCGATGCTTCGAAAGGCCTCTTCTTGCATGGGCTGCCCCTGCCTCCCAGGGACCTGGATGTCTGACCGACCCCATCTTCCCTAGTGCAGTGCGGTCTCCCTCAGTAAGGATCTTTGGGAGAATCCCTGGCTGAGGATGCCATGGAAAAGGTCCCTTTGGGAGCAGAAACATCCTAAAGCATTTCAAGGTGTAAGTTACCCTGCTTCAGCTTCCAGGAGTCACAGGATCACAGCACAGTTGAGGCTCAAGCAAGGTCAGCAGGAGCAGGATGCTCAGGGCCGTGTCCAGGAGGATTTGAATTTCTCCAAGGATTGAGCATCCACAGCCCCTCTGGGGAACCGTGACCAGGGTTCACCTGCCCTCACAGTAACAAGGTCAGGGATCTTGGCAACACTTCCTAACACAGTAGTTGTGTTTGATATTTAATTTTTAAAAAGTTAGTTAAGAACAATTGTGAAAGGTTTTCTTTTGGGGGGAAAAGGAAGGGAGGGAGGGAGACATGCACAGCTATTTCTTGTCTTGGAAAAATGCCTTTCCATTGGAAAGGATATCTTCAAGACTGCAAGTGAAACTGGTAGGGGATTTCTTTTTTACCCACATTGGTTTTCCATAGAGAAGAAAATGGGCTGTTTGGGTAGGCAGGTTGCAGAATTTCAAAGTATATTCAGCGCTTTCAGGTCAGCTCAGAATTTAACATGCCAAATCCCTCCACTGTGAACAGTGCCAGAAAATAAATAAGAAAGGGAATGAGGTGGCAGAGGTGAAGAAATAGTTTGGGTCAGTTCCAGATTTTAGGAGCTTGTGAAAACCAAATCTTTGGAGGTCTTCAAGAAGAGGGAAGAAATTAGTCTAGCAGGGCATGTCTAGGGGTATCGAGTCCTCAAAAAAATGGAGTGGACCTCTAGAGTGTGGAGCTCCGGAGGGCCCTTCTGGGCACATTTCCTATTTTCCAAAAGAAGTTTTACTGTTTTGAGCCTGAGAATCCCTTTTTTTCCTCTAAAAATCCACTGTGGCAGACTGGACCTGCCCATATTTTTGCACGTGGTTCAGATTGAGCCATGGGTCTTTACCTCCTGTGAGTTCACCTGGAGGAAAGCTGCTCTCTCTGGGTGTGCTCATCTCCTTTCTCGTCTATCAAATTGCTTTGCTTTGAACTTAAAAGAGGGTCAGTAAAACATTTGCTTATGGTCACCAGCTGGCATAACCACATACAGATAAAACAGATACAGATTGTATCTGTATAAAAATACTGACTTCCTGAAACAGTTATTCCCAGCAGTAATAGCAATAATGTTGATAAAGCAAAACCAATTAAAAGAAAGCAATAACAGCTTTCAGTCTGTTTTCTTTCCCATCCTCCATGCATTAAGATGATGACTATTCCATGGACTTGAGGATGATTTATATGTATTTACCCTCCTTGGAATGTTTGTTTGTTAGTTTTAGTTTTGCATGTTTTGTCATGAGCATTTGAGATTGTGGTGCAGTGAGGAGTTTGTGCTATCCTTGTGACCTGATGTCTTCCTATATCCCGCCCTTTACTGTCTAGGTGCAAAATATCCCATGTTAGATTGACAGAATACTCATTTTCTGCGTGATGAAGCAAAGGAAACTCAAATATGTCTCATATCTCAAAAGGCAAAGCTACTACTAACAGTAAGGAAGAAAGTGCTTCGCTTGAGCAAAACCTGAATATTGAGGACGTCAGTGTCTCATGTTAGCTTTTAAACAAGCAGGCATTTTGGAGGGTTTTCATGAGAGCAGAGAGCAGACAGGGCAGCTTTTACTCATGACTCAGAGGGGCTCTAGGCTGTTTCTGTATCCCCAAGGTTATTGCACCCATCCTTATCCTCGGGGCCGTTGCACTGCTCCATCCCCTGCAGCCTGTCCTGGCCAGCACCTCGCATGCAGAGGATTTGTAGCCACTGAGGTTCCTCACACAATTTGGACCCAGGAGGCTGATGTCAATGGAGACATGGGCATGTAAATCCAGCTCCAGTCTTTTAAGACGTCTGCTCTTTCAGGTAGCAAGGGGATCTTTCTATGCACTTTGTTTGCATGAGATTTGCATTTATTTCCAAAAACTGCTAGTCTCACTCATCCCAATGTGGACAAGAATGATTGAAACCAGGTCAGAGTTAAGGTAACCACCTCGTTCCTCGCCAAAGGAGAGAGCAGAGCAACTGGCAGTTGGTGCAGCAGGTTGGGACAGGGGCCCATTTGGGTCTGTGTGTACGGCCCATATGCTACGTTCTAGACTCCTTTCTCCTGTTTACTCTCTCCATTTTCATTCACATGTACCATCAAGCTCCCCTTGTCCTCTAATAGCCAACAGAGTGTCATCCGTAGGTCTTCTTCAAAGGAGATGCCCTGAGATGAGACTGGAAGCTGGAGATTTCCCTTTCCATGACACAATCAAAGTGTCCTCCAAAACACCAAACCCTTCATATCAAAAGCCCAGGTTGCAGCATAGTTATGCCTTGGACCCCCATGTTGTAAAGCTCGGATAAATCCATAGTGTAGAGCAGGCATTCAGTTTTATGATCATTTATGTATTGTCTTTTATTACTGTTCTTCTGGATTACAGCAATGATTACAGCAGGTCAGGGCTCTGCAAGTTATGGCCTAGTGAAGAAAAAATCAGGGACAAAGTGAGGCACTTTTGATGTAAACTGGCCAAAGGAGACCTGCTTTCCTGAAAGCAGAAAGAAACAAATGGCAGAGACTGTTTCAGTCCCTATAGTTTCTCTCAATCAACTTGTAGCTCAAAAGCACCTTTTTTATTTATTTATTTTTTTTTATAATTTCTTGTCCATCTTGCTGGTTTTATGCTAGGTTCTTCTTGCCACCTCCTTTCAACTTTTCTGCCTTTTGGTATTTCTGCTAGCTAACTGGAGTATTGGGAATTTCACAGAATCCCAGAATGGTTGAGGTTGGAAGGGACCCCTAGAGCTCATCTAGTCCAACCCCCTGCTCCAGCAGGGACACCCAGAGCACGGGGCACAGGGCGGCATCCAGGCGCCTTTGGAAGATCTCCAGAGAAGGAGACTCCACAGCCTCCCTGGGCAGCCTGTGCCAGGGCTCGGGCACCCTCACAGCAAAGCAGTTCTTCCTCACATGCAGATGGAACTCCCTGGGTTTCAACTTGCACCCATTACCACATGTTTCCATTACTTCAGTTCACCAGCTTAAAGTTTGTTTTATGTTCTTCTGTAACATATATTGTAAGACATTAGCCACAGAAATGCAAACACGCACAAGATAAACGTTGGCCCACATGCAACAAACGGGGTTTACTAGAGTTTGTAATAACTTTTAAAATAATTTTAAACAATCTAATATAAAGGTGGCTGCAGTGTTCTCTCATAGCTGTATCCAGGCCACTCCAGAATGATTTAATCCTTGTTGTAACAATTGTTTTCTTTCTCAAGTACCATTTCCTGTCATATAGTCAGAAAGATGCTCATCCCCAGCCCATATTTGCCAAGTAGATACTAACCAGGCTTGGGTTCAGCAATACTTACTACAATCCCAGTTTGATAGGAATTTAAACAGAAAACAGCACACAAACATGTACAAAACAGAGCAGTTCTCATTGGCGATTCCCAGATGCTTGCGGTGAGTCGCGGGACGTTCATCTCACACGTCAGAGATGTCGTTGCGTCTCGCGTCTCTGCGTTTAGCCCTTCCTTCCTCCCTTGAATCAGCCTCCTGTGGTCAAGTAAAATCAGACTGTGCGAGACTCAAAAAGAATCTGATCTTTTGCTCTTCTTTCCAAGCAGCTCTAAGCACCGGCGAAAGCTTCCAAGATGCCAGAGCCAGCCAAATCCACCTCTGCGCCCAAGAAGGGCTCCAAGAAAGCGGTGACCAAGACCCAGAAGAAGGGGGATAAGAAGCGCCACAAGAGCAGGAAGGAGAGCTACTCCATCTACGTGTACAAGGTGCTGAAGCAGGTGCACCCGGACACCGGCATCTCCTCCAAGGCCATGGGCATCATGAACTCCTTCGTGAACGACATCTTCGAGCGCATCGCGGGCGAGGCGTCGCGCCTGGCGCACTACAACAAGCGCTCCACCATCACCTCGCGCGAGATCCAGACGGCCGTGCGGCTGCTGCTGCCCGGCGAGCTGGCCAAGCACGCCGTGTCCGAGGGCACCAAGGCTGTCACCAAGTACACCAGCTCCAAGTAGCTGGCGCTCGTCGCCAGCGGGACTTGTAGGTGGACAGGGGCGACGGGGGGCAGCTGCTGCACGGAGAAATGTCACCACCGCTACTCCCGTTTGTGGGGCATGGGCATTCGGAGCTGCCTCCTGAGCGAGGGGGCGGTGAGCTGCACGTGGGCTTGTTTTCCTGCCGGGACACGCTGCGGGTTTTGTGCGTCGCGCCGCAGGCAGAGGAGGCCTCTGCTTCCCCATCTCACGCGGAGGAGGCCGCGCTCTCCTCCGCGCTCGGAGCAGACCCGTGCCTGGCGCTCGCAGGGCGCACGCGCGGTGTTGGCACGCGGGCTCTGAAGTCTCCCTGGGGCCGGCCCGTCTCATTGCCCTCTCACAGGCTGGGTTGCAGCAGGTGGTGCCCACTGCAGAGCACCCATAGCGATTAAAAGGAGGCCTGTGCTGGACCAGGCTGCAGGAGGCCTCTGAAAGAAGCAGCCCAGGGAGTGGGCCAGCACCATGGGACACATCAGTGCTAGCATCCCACTGAACTGGCCACAGGGTGTGGGGCACCTGGTCCCTGCTCACCTCAGGACAGCCCAGATGTCTGAGCTGCCTGTGCCGAGACCTGGGAAAGGAGAGGGAGACGTTGGGTGGCCTCCCGCCCCTGGCTGCTGCTTTGCCTGCTTCAGGATCCTGCTGTGCTCTGCAAGATGCTGCTCTTTCCACCGCTGTCCGAGACCTCCTCTGCCGCGATGCTGCTGGCGCTTACCCGCCTCCCAGGGACACTTGACATCATTTTAAACAACTTCAGATATTCCCCATGCCTTCTCAAACATCATAGAAAGGTGAGCAATAATAAAGCCTTGTTAAAAGCCATAGAGATGGGTGGAGGAAACTCTCCATCTAAAATAGGTCTTGGTGGAGATGCTGGGCAGCACGGTAAGGCCTGGGTAGAACTGGTGTGAATCCAAAGCTTCCCGTTCGAAACACAGCACAGCCAATGGTGAAAATAAATCTAAATCTCTGGTAGGCTGTAGTACCTCAGATCAAAAATGTCCATGTCTTTAAAATAGCAACTGATTGTTATTCTGTGAAGGAAAGGGCAGCAAAACCAGGAAAGCCATTAGATCAGCTTCACCCCAAACTCCCAGACTTTCTTTTTAATGAAAATGTAAATTAATTCTCCAAAATAATAACCTTGTACTACATCTCTCATTTATCTGTATGCTTTTTTGTTTTGCACTGTGGGAGTGATGAGGACCCTTGAAAAACTGGTTGCTTTTGGAACTGCAGAATTCTGCTGTTCCAGAATGTTCAGTTGCTTCTTGTTTGTTTATTTTTTTAAGGGTTGTAGTAACTTTGCAGTTGGTCCTGAAGCAGGAACTGCACAGAACTGCACAGCCAAACGCATCTCTGGGAACCTAGGGCAGCATGGGCCCCTCGGTGGTGCTGTGCTGGAAAGAAGTGCAAATCCACACCTCCCGTTTGGATCGGTCCTCTGTGGTACAGTCCTGTGCCAACCAGCTCTTCCATACCCACCTGCAAGGGCTGAGCATGGAAGGCCATTGCTCCAGAGATTTCCTTCCATTCCCATGGAAGGCCATTGCTCCAGAGATGTCCTTCCATTCCTTTCCTGAAATGTGGAGTCCCCACACCAGGAGACAGGCCTTTCTTCCCATGCTTTGCTCACTGATCATACACACCCCGGGGCTTTCAGCTGCATTTAATGCAATGACCCCAACAGGAATCTCTTGCAGTATCTTGCAGCATCTCCTGCAATCAGCACCAGCATGGGTTCCCAGTGCTGGTGTCTATGTTTGGTGGCCACAGTCCATCCCATTTGGCCATGACCCTGTGGAAGTGCCAGCTTAGCAGATCCTTCTGTTTTCCAATCAAACAGCCAAAGGCAGGAACCAGACATGAAAATATACCTGGACTGGACGTAAAGCTGCTGTCATTGACCCTCCTTCCACCAAAAAGAGAATGGCACAGCAGGGGAATGAATATAAAGTGGAGGGCTACTTGGCAGCACTGAAACTTTTTCCTCCAACCCAATGAGTCAGAATTCCTCACATCAGGATTTCCCTGTGATACAGGAACAGAGGGGCAAACAGGACTGTTCAGTTCAATGCTACATGTGCAAGCCAGGCTGCTGCTGGGCCTCCCCCAGCTTTACTCAGCACTGCTTCCCAATCCTCATCACTTCGCAGCAGCCCAGAAGGCTGAAGCTCTACTTCAGCCTCCACGGGCAGTGCAGCCGCCCGCAGCAAGGAATCCAGAAAATAAAATTAAACCTTCTTGCTGCTGAGTCTCCTGGCCCAGTACCGCAGCAGGGGGAGCAAGGCTGGGCTCTCAGACAAGAAATTCTGGCCCGTTGCACAGAGTCACAGCGAGCGTCGGGCTCCTTTTCCGCTCTCTGAGGTGGCACTGTTGTCAAATCTATTTTGGGGGATTGTTTTGGAGAGGAAAAGAGACAATTTAAGGAGGGTTTAAAAATACTTCAAGTCTTGGAGAGGATTTTTGTATCGTTTAAAGAAAAGTCACTGTGATTGAACATCTCCATCCCTTTATAATTTAGGCTGTAGCTTGGCACATATTTTGCTCTTTGCTCTCCCCTCTCAAATTCTTTGATTTTCCCCTGACAACACGAAGAACAGGACCAAAGAGTTGATCCATTAAAATGAACCTTAAAACCTCTCCTATTTTCTCCTCGCAGGCTTCATTTTAAGCTAGGTCTGGTCCTTAATCTGGACTGTCACCATCATGCAAACATCAGGGACAGTCACTGGTCCCACCAACCAGCATAAACTAGGGCTGCCTCTGAAGATAGTTAACAGCACTTGTGGAGTCGTGGCCCATGTGTGAAAAGACAAATGGAAAAGATACATATGTGTGTGTGTCTTGAACTGCTGCCTGAAAAGACACAACTTCCCACAGTTACCTGCTCGCACTGGCTCCTGGTCACGCCACTTTAATTGGAATTATTGTGGCAGTGACAGGCTTTGGACTGAGGCTTAAAAGTAGAGATAAGAGAAAATAGTCTAAACATTCAAGGATCAAAGTATTGATTGCCCGCTTAGCAGACAGAGTTGTGGCATGTTCCAAAAGTCCCTTGCCATGGGATTTTCTGCAAAACCTGCTTTTAAAGAGGTGTATTTCCAGTTCTTGGGGTTGATAAAATACTTTAAAAATGTGGATAACGCACAAAGCCCCCCTCTCCCCTTCCTTACTCCTACGACCACCCCAGCAGCATCTCTGAGATACCTCTGTGCTTTGCCAGTAACAAACCAAACGCAGGCTGCAAGTTGGCAAAAGGAAACTGCAGAAGACTAATACAGGTCTTGGTTACCCCCATAGGGGTTGCTGCACAGGGGCAGTGTTGAGGTTTACTCATCAGGACGGATAGGTCCGTAGTCAAGCACTAGGCAGAAAGAGTAGCAGCAGCAAGTGCAGGACGAGTACAAGTGCAGGACGGGTTGTGCCTGTCCTGGACAGCACCGTCATCTGAGGAAGTGGCACCCGGCGGCCAAGAGAGCCCTTCCCGGGGTAGCCCGTGTCACTGCGTGTCCCTTTGCCCCCCACAGACAGCAGCATAGAGGCAGTCCCAGGTCCTGGCGGCCCTGGAGCCGAGCCTGGCATGGCCTTTGCCCAGCCTCGGGCATCTGTCAGCATCGCAGCATTTCCTCGGGCTTTACACTGAGAGCAAATTGTTTACAGGAAGGGAGGAAGGTGGAAGAACCCATAGAAAAATCACTTGCTGCCGGGATTTGGGGAGTTCCCCAGGACGGCAGCTGGGGAGCAATGTCTCACACTTGCTATCCATGCATGGTATTTGGCAGGCTTGCATACATGGAGTTTTTCTGACCATAAGTGTTACATAATGTATGATCGATGCTATATTACTGTTGTTTTATGACATATCTTACAGCTAAATTACCTGTTTTCTGTTAAGTGTATAAATAAAATGTAAATGCAGGCCTGCAGAGAGAGTCAGGCGGTACCAAACCCCACAGATGTCTCTGTTTCTGTCGTGTCAACGAGCCCTCCATGCCCCGTGTTTCTCTTCCCTCAAGCTGCTTCCTCGGGGCCTCAGCAGCCTCCCGTCCAGCAGGGGCTGCGGCCTCGGCAGCGCTCGCGGCCCCTCAGCAGGAGCTGCGAGGCCGCCTTCCCCTCCACCCTGGCACAGCAGCGCCCGTCGCATCCTTTTTCTCCGCTTCCCTTTTCCCGCTTTTCCTCCTGTCCCCGCGTTTGCCGCGGGGGCCGCTCTGCCCACAGGCCCAGCCTGTGGTTGTGAGTCAGCGCACGGGCTGTCATCGCGGCGGGGATCGTCACCAGAGCCACGGGGGCCTTTTCAAGCGCTCCCACGGAGCTTCCCCGCGGCGGGGCCGAGCTGGAGCGCAGCCCAAGGCTTCTGACTCACCCCTCATGTGGGGCGAGCGGCAGGAGGAGGGCAGCGAAGCGGCTTTGCCTCCCACAGCCGCTCCTGCCACCCGAGCCAGATACCACACACAGCTCTGCACATGAATAACCTGCCCTGCCTGCTGCACGGGAGAAACGGGGGTGTTACGATAAAGCAAGTGCTGCCGGTGTCGATGCTTGGCGCCCAAGAGGCAGCGGCACCTCTGCCAGTGACAGAAGTTAGGCTCAATGTGGCTCTCCTCGCCGTGGAGGACTGCACGGAGGGTGCCCATACTGCTGCATGGCTACCTGTGTAGCTGGCAACTCGTCCTTACCCAAATCCCTATATGCGGTGCTGTCCATCTGGCAGGTATTGCTTAATTCCAAAGTGCCAGCACTCTTAATGTGCACAAACTGCAGCACTGTGGGTTGGAAAAACATTTCACACACATTTAGTGTTTCTGTTTAGTTGTCATTGCCACTGGAAACACCTTTGCTCGGACTAGGATAGGTCTATAGGTAACAAACATAGCGTAAGGTATAGCATCCAGAAACCCCAAGATAAAAAAGAGCTTCCTTTTAAAGAGTGACTAATACCTATGTTCAGCTGAAAGCTTATCTGCTGGACACCCACCTCGTGGTGCATCCATTGGGGTGGGAAACGCACGTGTCTTGCCAAGTGCTGCATGATGGAGAAACGAGCTCAGACTTGCGGTGGAGATCAGAGCTAAAGACTCTTTTCAGTCCTTAGGGAGGCTAAGGAGAAGGGCACAGGCTTAATGTGGTTTGGGAAAAGCAGTGCTTGTAACTAGCTGAGGTGGAAGCAGAGTGATTCTCTCCAAAGCAAAGCTGTCTTCTCTGTTGATTTCCACTTGATTCCCCTGTGCAGAGCAGTGCCCACAAAGCGTCTCTGTGCCAGAGATGACATGTAGGCCTTGGGAATCCCCAGGCCAGGATAGATGAGGTAGAGCCTAACCAGCACTGATCTCCTACAAGATATGGGAGACCATATCAAGCACCATTAGTTGGCACACAGCTACCACATGACCTAATATATTGGCAGAATCAAATATAAGGACTTTGGACCATCAAAACAAACTGGTAGAAAACAGTTTTAAAATAAATAAAAAGGAGCAGCACTCCATGCAACAGGTGGTTCACCTGTTTGAGCTCTTTACCAATGGATATTGGAGATGTTAGAAGGAATCCTTGATTTAAGGACAAATGAACAGGCAAGAAATCTGTTAAGAATTGCTCTGTATATATAAAATATGCTGAGAACAATTAGAGACTGGGAGAGTATGAGGGGCAATCCCTACTATTCTTACAGGATTTCTCATATGGCCACAGCTGGAAACAGGCTATGGGCTGGCTGGGGCAAGACATCCTAAGTGTCTTAATATGTTCATATAATACCTGCCTTGCACCATCCATGAACTGCAGAGACGTTCTGACAGTGTTTTATTCGGCCTCTGAAGCTTAGAAAAGAAGCTTAAATTAAATCTTCCTATTGTTCTTTTTTTTCCTGTGCAGCTCCTCTACATATATAGATGGTTATGTGGATTGTGTTAGCTTGGCTTACATAAAAAGAGATGTTTTGTGTCTAAAACAGTTAGAGTTAACAAACACAGATGGCGTGAGAGAGAGAGAGGAATGGGGCTTTTGCTTTCCCATGTAAAAGAAAGCTGTTCTCAAAAACATTTCTCATTTTCTCCTTCAAGCAGCTGTTCCTGTTCCCTGCCTTTTAATGTCCATAAGCCTAATATCCCCCCAAATCTCTTACAAAACCTCTCACAACATTCATTCAGAAAAAAAAATCTCTTACAGATTTAACTTCTTCTGCTAAGAGAGCTGCAATAGAAATTGTAAGACTGGAGGAGGAATGGAAATGTCTGTAAGACTGGAGGAGGAATGGAAATGTCTGGAAAAGTCCCACAAGGAGCAAATTATAAGTCCCACAAGGGAGGAAATTATAACAGAAGGTGTAAGAAAGATGGATGTCGATGGGCCCTAGATGAGAAGGTCATCAAGATGCCAGTACACACCACTGGTAGCCTCTCAGGACACTTGGATTAGGAAAAAAGGGATGGTGGCTCCTCACTCATGGAGGTGGAACAGCATGGAGAGAACAAGAGCCACTCCCAGCTTCTGAAGGGTCCAAAAAGCAGATCCAAACCCAGCATCAGATCACTGATCAAAGGAGAACCCAGGAGACATGGCAATAGCTTGATAGGCACCATCTCTTGTCCTGCAAACCATTGCAAAGGTGGACATAGGCATCCTGGTGTGTGTGCACGAGACATGGTGCAGATACCCCACCTTGGTGCCTGTGAGCATGTGGGTGTGAGAATATGAGCACGAGTGAGTCAAATCAGCTCTGTTTTAAAATAAAATCACCTGCCTCTGCTATAAGATGTTGCTTTGAGTTTGCCAAAGTGTTGCCCAAGGTTGTAGCATCATTGCCTGCTCCTGGGGGCTGCCTAGAGTGACCCCCAGCCACCACCAGCTTCAGTGATGCCCACCTGGTTGCCCACCTGGTGCCCACGGTACCCGCCTGGCTATTCCTACCTGCTTGTAGAGCTTCTCATCCACTATTTGCTTTAAATGTAACCTTGGAGCAGGAAGAGTTTGTTCGTTCTGTGTGCAAGTTATGTGAATTAAACCTCCTCCTATGCTGATGTGGGAACACAAGGTTTATATTGCAAGGTAATATATGAAGTATATTCATATCCACTACCATTGTAAAAAGTGTCCAAGCATAACCTTTGAAATAAGTAAAGACCTGGCCCATCATCTAGGACATGTTCTGATGAATCTCAGCCTGAAGAACGTGGCTACTGGCAGGAGAGCAGTGAGTGCTGCCCATGTAAGTGCTCAGTAAGTGCTCTTCCCACCTGAGACCGCCTGGGAAGGCCAGCAACAGGAAGGAAGGTAAGTGCATCACATTCAGATTCACTAAAATGAGGGAAATGTGAGGCTTCAGTTTTAGGCTTTCTGTTTCCTGGAGCCCTGCAGCATTCGAGGGTTTGCAGAAAGCCGGGTTGCATGGAAAGAGGCTGCTGGGGTTTGCTGTGCCCACCTCAGCTCCCACGACCCGGACCTGCTGCAGCAGGAGCTAATTCAGGAGGAGGACAGTGATCCTCCTGCTGAGAGGTTACTTTGTTGGGATGAACATTTATTCTACAGCTGCTTCCCCCACCTTGCAGGTGAGGAAAGGTCACACTGAAGGGATGACTCTGGAACTGCAGCGTTCCCTTGTCTCCTCTCCTGCAATGCCCCCTGCTCCATCTGCAGCCACCTCAGCCTGGACTTGCCCTAGGCCTGTGCTGTCACACGCTGACTTGGGCTCCAGCCCCATCCAAAGTAAACCAAGTGCTTCCTCAGTGGAGAAACTCAGAAATGTGAGGAAAAGGGAAGAAAACTCAGAGCAGACCCCTCCTCTTTACAGCAGACATGACATGCAGAGAGCACCCAGACAGCTCGTGCCACAGCTGGTATCAAAAGCCATAACGCCAGGGCCATGGGCAGTCCCTGCCAGAGGGATTCAGCATGAAGGAGCCTTTGGAGCTCAGGCACAGGCATCTTGCCCCTCTTCTCATCACGCCTCTTCTGAAGTTTTAAATATAGAGGACAAAAGATCTCCCACCCCCCCGATTCTGTCAATTCCTCACACATATGTCTATAGTGCTGTTTTTGGCATTGAAGAATCTTTAAATGGAAAAGATAGATGTCTTCTTAGGAATCACGGGATGCCACGTGCACTCTCTGTTTCTGGCTGCAAGAGCCACGTGTCCCCTCGCATTTTGTGTTTATAGCGCAGGACAACGAGGGGCAGCGATAACGAAGGGCAGCGATAAGGAAGGGCAGCGAGCAGGGGTCAGGGCAGGTTCCGCGCACGCAGCTGCACACACGGAGCATCCAACAGGAGGTCCTCCGTGCCAGAGGGTATTGCAGCAACCAAGAGCTCAGCGATGTTTTCAAGGGATTAGAAGTGTGGGAAGAGCAAGGAGAATTTTAATACTGAGACACTTAATGCACATTTGCCAGGAAAAAGAGTATTCCTGCTTTATAGGAAGCTTCATGAGAGAACAACGGGAAGGAGCACTGCCCGATCCCACCCGCTGCAGTGGGGCTGTGCTGGGTCCTCTGGAACAGCCCGTACCTTGCAGCACTGACAGGGGTCCTGCCCAGCTAGAGGCAAAACGGAGTTTGTGCCTTAAGTGTCCTATTCAAGTAAGTTCAGACAGTCCAGAAATAATTTTCAAATTTTGGAATGTTTTGGGGTTTTTTTGGTAATCTTCCATTTAGATCACAATTTCATATTTTTTTCAGAATCACACGGCTTAGCCCACTGTAGATAACTTTGACAGATTTGCACAGACAGACAGCTGCAAAACCCTGTGTGGGCAACGTGTCTGAAGTCAACCTGGAAGAAATGTGCAGTCAACTTTTTGCTTCTAGACACAGAGACACCAAAGGGTGGGTGTTTGCACAAGGCTGAGCAGCTTCAACTCTCTAGCAAGCTGTCTTAGCAAAAGCATCAAGCTCCTAGGCTCTCAACCCCTAGAGAAGGCTGATTTCTCTCTTTCTCCTGTTTGGAGTACTAGAAATCAGGGGATTGAAACAATCCTGCCAGCTATTGCGAAGAGCATGAGAGTTGTCGCCTATCTACCCATTCACAACCTCTAGCTCCAAAATTACTCCTATCAGCTAATCAGGTGCATGCGTTTTTACCTCTCTTTCACTACTGTTTGGAAAGTAAATCACAGGAAAATAAACAAAGGAAGCGGGAAGCCTTTCTGGAGTAAGGAATAACAGATGAGTACCTCAAAAATGCTGTTTGAGTGTTTAATGGAAAAGGAGGCAGTGGCCCAGAGCCCAAGGCCATTCCCCAGTGACTGCCTTCACTTCCAGGCTCAGCATCAGGAACACTTTCAATTCCTTCCTATTCATTTGGATAAGGAGCCAATTTTGGGGAGCAAGGGTGAAAAGTCCTTGGAAATTATGCACAGCAGAACTACTTAATCCCTTGTGCCTCTCTTTAGCACTGCTAAGTACTGTACACTGGGAGAAATCCAGTCTTCACTTCTCTTTCCAAACTGAAAGCAGAAACCTTCGTCTTAGCTGGCCCCAAAGATCCAAGCACTGACATTAGCAGCATGAATGGTCATTATTATTATTATTGACCTTTACAGAACACTATTTATTGCTCTGAGATGATCCTTCTCTGAGCTAGGACCTTCGCCTGCCCCTGGAGGCTGTTGGACAGTGGATGCCTTGGGATTATTTTAGCCCTGCAAGCAGTCTCCTCTGTGTCACGGTTACTTTGCATTCCTGCACTTGTCAAGATGAAGACTGACCCAGATGAGCTTGCTGCAATTTCAGGCAGTATTTTCAGTCCCCTACAGACAGCCAGGTATGGGGTTTGACTTGGTATTATAAATGATTTATTGGAAGACATGTGGCTGAGCCGACATCTCAGATCTCTCGTGGGATTTTTTGTCGTAGCACATGTCAAATTGTGCTTCGCTGTGAGGAACTGCTCTTCTCCTTTACTGATACCTTGCTAGTTGTTGCAGGCACTGACGTGGATGTGTATTATCCAAACTATATAATGCTCTGCATCCTATGTGTCTTGCTGCAAGCCTGGTAGCTGTGTCAGTAAGTTTCAGTATAAAATGTCACTTAGATTCTCAGTATATATATATATATACTGAGTATACTCAGTATACTGTATATATATATATACACAGTATATATATATACTACTCATATATTTATGAGTATATATATTTATATTTAGTATATATATATATTTATATATATGTGAGTAGTATATATATACTACTCACTAGTAATTGAGCTTAATTTTACTAATGTGGAAAAAAATCATTTTTCATCTTGGAGTCAGCTCTCTCCTCCAAGTCAACCAGTTAAGACATCCACGTGGATGCTAAGTCGAAGACTCATTTGGCAGTACCTTATCCTTACAGAAATCCTCGAGTTGCCGTTTTGGTTTCTAGCCCTGAGCTGCAGAGGATGAACATGCCATATTGACAAGCAGAAGCCCCAAGGTAGCCACAGGAAGCTGTTTTTGCCTTGGGCTCACCAAATATGCAGTCCTGAGTGAAGTCCTAACCCTGAAGGGCAACACATGCACAGCTTCTTCCAGCCCCTCCTATAGCAGGAGCAGACATAAACCTGCTGCTGACAGCAATTTTGACTCTTGTAGATAATGATAAGCTGTGGATGTAGTAGAGCAGTATTCAGTACAACCAGTTCATTGAAACTCAGCCAATTTGTGTCAACACTGAAATAAAACTGAAAAGAATAAATCATCCATCCCAATTATTTTATCTGTATTTCAGCAGTGCTGAAATAATTCCAATGTCTGTAAGAGCACAGAAAGCAATTTCTGTTCCAGAGACCTCACTCACACACACAGGAGACAGACTGGCAGAATGGCCTGGAGCAGAAGGACCGAAAAGGGCACTTGGGCACCAGGAATGCAAAAGGAGCCTGTCCCAGACTCCCTATTCTGCCCTGCATTTTGTGGGCACTTTGCAGCCTGCTCAGTTTTCAGCAGATGCTGATGGAATTTTTGCTCAGTTTTCAGCAGATGCAGTTTAGCCTGTGCCTGCACCAGCTCAAAGTGAAATGCTGTTGTGGTATCTCCTTGTGCAGACATTTGTAGGTGACTTTAGATAGTGAAGATTTATGCCTGAGAACTTGATCTGCTAGGCATAAGAAAAAAATGGATGTTTTCGAAACAAAACTAACCCTATCGAGTGTTGTCCATGACCTTCACCTCTGTGTTTCTTTTTCCATAAAAGCAGCAGACTGCAAGAAGAACCCAGCAGGCAGAGGGCTATGGTTGCTTGAGTTTGCCACTAAAGCCAAAGGAAATGTGGAGTCACATCTGTGTTAGCCTTGGGAGATGATCCTTTCTGACGTAGCACTGAAACGTCCTGCATCTTCAGGAATTTTCAAAAAGGATTTAGGCAGTAACTCAAATGCCCCCAAAGGATCCTAGTGACTATTCTCGAGAGGGTCCAGAGAAGACCAACCAGGATGATTAAGGGAGTGGAATATCTCTCGTATGAAGAGAGGCTGAGTGAGCTGGGCCTGTTTTCTCTGGAGAAGAGAAGGCTGAGAGGGGATCTGATTAATGTATATAAGTTCAGGAAGGGAGAATGCAGGGAGGAAGGAGACAAGCTGTTTTCACTGGTGGCCAGCGATAGGACGAGGGGTAATGGCCACAAGCTGAAGCACAGGAAGTTCCATCTGCAGGTGAGGAGCAACTTCTTTACTGTTAGGGTGACAGAGCCCTGGAACAGGCTGCCCAGGGAGGCTGTGGAGTCTCCTACTCTGGAGGTCTTCAAAACCCGCCTGGATGCCGCGCTGTGCCACATGCTCTAGGTGTGCCTGCTTGAGCGGGAAGGTTGGACTAGATGATCTCTAGAGGTCCCTTCCAACCTTAAATATTCTGTGATTCTGTGATTCTGTGATTCTGTGATTCCACTTTCTGCAAGGTTCTGTTGGTTTCTAGACATGTGCACGACACCACTTTTCACTTTGCTTTAAAAGTACATACATGACTAGCATAGATGCCAACATCTATACTGGAATTGAGGAATTTCAAGGGTGTGATCCAGCTGCACTGCACTGGGATGAAGTGAACTACACCCTGAAAGTGCCCTTTTGCCTCATTTTACAATGGAGAAAGTGTAAAAAAATACTTTAGAGATCAATATGGAAGGTTAAACAAGAGAACTTCAGTCGTTTCAGATCCATCTGCAGTCTGTTTGAGCTCAAAAAGCAATATACAATGTCAGTGCAACACAAAGTTTGTATCTCCTGATAAAGGAATTAGCCCAGTCTGTGCCCATGGACATGGCAGGGGAAGCAGCTCCCAGGCTGTTCTAGACTGTCAGAAATGTTCTGACTGGCCAAGATGACGACCTTCCTCATGCCCCCTGTTACCTAGTGCCACCAAGGTGACGGGGACCTGCTGGCTGGCAGAGGCTGAATATAAACTCCAGCCATGGAGCTGCTTCTGCCCAGTGCTGCCGGGTCCAGGCTGCTTACAGCCAGCCCCTGTATGGGTCGTGTGCTTCTGCTATCCAGGGCATGAATCAGGCCTGCACACACCAGGAGAGGGTGATGTTTCCATGGGTGCACACAGCAATCATGAACAGAATCCAGGAGGACTGCAAGGAGACAGAAAGGGTATATTTGCCCATAAACTTTGGTCAAAAGCCCCTACTATTCTATGCTACCCTTCATCACCATCACAAGGCCCATCTTTCTATATTTTAAAGCATAAGTTCTGCCTCCATCATCTCTCAGGAGCCAGTTACCCGACAGCAGCATGGCGAGAGCTGCGGCCTGTGCCCTCTCAGAGAGCAGCAGGCCCTTGAGAAGATGACACCACCTAGGCCTGCTCCTCATCGCCCTCACAACCGGAGCGGCGGCCCTGCCGTCCCTGCACGAAGTGTAAAGGCAAAAGCACAGCACTTACTGATAAGTCCCATGGAAAGCAAGACAAATCTACTTGTGGGCAGGAAAAGCGAAATACAGCATGAGAGTTTTCCAGGCAACTTCCACAGATACCCGACTTTGGTCACATCTCTGCCCTGCCAGCAGGGTTGGCCAGAAAGGTTTCCAAAGCCATTCTGGAAGAGGACATGTCTCGGCTGTTCAGAGGTGGTGGGGACAAAGGGCTCCTGAGAGCAGTCTTGGGCTCCAGAAGCAGCAGCTTTAGCAGCCCATGGTCTAGAGCTGATACCAAAAGGGACCCTTTTGGTCACCAGGCTGTGCTTTGCTTGCATTGAGAAACAACAGGAGTGGCACAGGGTCAGGGGACCTGCCAAGAACTGCTGGGGCCCTGAGCGTGTTCTCAATGTATGGCTTGGAAACGTATGTTCTGGAAATTCCTCAAGGCAGATAGATCCGTGCACATGCACAGAGGCAGCAGGGAACATTATTTGAAGTCCATGGCACTGTTCCTGTTGTTACAGGGTTTGCTCTCATTGTACCAGTGTGACAGAACGCACAACATGACCCTGGATTAGGTTCCGTTAGCACAGGGAGCATGGAGCTTTCCTCCAGTGGCAAGCAGTGTTCCTTCTTCTACCATTAGGCCCCTGAGATAGAGTTCTTTTTTTATTACAAGTTATATTTCATATTTTACAACTTATTTCACAATGTGCTTGTGCAGAATGTGACATGCTGCAGCTCTCCCTAAAATTAGAATGATGCAAATATAGTGGGAGCTTTGGGGATTAGTAGCCCTTAATTATGTTGTTCGTTGAATAGCATGAATCTCCTTCTTATGCAGTTTAGAAGAGTCACAGGCTAATGACAAATATTTGTTCTCTTTAACTATGTGTAGCAAGAGGGACAGCACAGATTCCTCCAGCTTTCCTCCTCCATTGCTCTGACAGCTTTGACACCACCTGCTCTTGGAACAAATGAAAGTAGACACGGGAATAAAATCTGTGCTGTGTTTTGGACTGGTTATAACAGCCTTGTAATGTGAGAACATGCACTTTATTTATGAGTACCAGTAAAGAACACGAGTACACCTCAGGCACTGCTGACCTCCCAGTTTGCTTGTCTTGGGAAGCTTTCCCCCTCTGTGACTCAGGTGAAGCAGCGAAGCAATTCATTATTTCTGGTCACTGGAACATTTCTAGATGTTGTGGAGCTTGGATGAGTCACTGCTGTTCTGGTAAGTCAGATAGGGAGGTGGGGTTGGAGACATCCATCAACTCTAAAATACCTAAGCAAAGGCAAAACCCTGTTTGATAGCCCATCCATCCCCCCAGGCCTGGCACCGATCAACACTGATCAGGTTTGGGCATCTGTACGGTGAGTTTCAATGACCTCACCATGGTTCTATGTTGATCCTGCCGCTCTTCACCCTTGTGTTGCATGGGGCAGCTGAGTGTCAGCCCTGTTACTGAAGCAAGCTGCTGTGTGATGTGGCCCTTGGGGCTGCTGCTGTGAGGAAGCTCTGCCTCACAGAGAGGCCTCTGATAGGAGATGGCAACTATCTCTGGCATCTCCATCCCTTCTTCTGCAGCCCTTCCCCAGGCCTCCATGTTCACAAGTTTCATTGCTGAAACTCCTCACAGGTCCCAGGAGCCCTTAGTTGATTCTTGCTGCAGACCTTGCCACACAACTTACTTTTCAGACTTGCTAGATTTCAGCTATAAGTGATAAATCCTCTATCTCCTCCAGCAAGACAGATCAAGAGGAGATGGAACAACAGAGCTTCCATCTCATGCCAGGGGAAGCAAGTGCTGAAGGTTGCTCTTCCATTCAAAGGAGGAAGGAGGTTCCTTTGAAATGTAAGGAAGATTTTAATGTTGAAAGCTCATAAGCTTTCCAGGAGCTGAGACTCTAAGTATTGATCTTTGGTACCTAAGTCTTAGTCTGCACCACTGTGCTGTGTCTGAAACAGTATCCTCGTTGTGGGGATATTATTAGTTGCAGGCTATTATTTTTGTGTAATTAAATATTCAACAAAAGCTAAAACTGAAAAAGACCATACTTTGGATGGAGCTGGAAATGCCAAGGTGGCCTTACCTTGTGCCACTGAAATCCAATCCCTGCTCCCACTGCCGGGTGACATTTGCTGACTCATGGCTGTCTCACCGAGCTATTTTCTGTTTTCTCTCTCCTAAGCGATTGGATGAAGAAGTTCCCTCTCTCCTCAAGTAGCCATCACATGATGAAAAATTTGGACAACATATTAAATCAAATTGTAAAAACAGAGCACAAAGACAACCGGATTGGCTGGCCCAAGTTTATCTCCAAGACAAGTTTGGATTTCAGGATGATGACCAGCAAATGGAATAAAATGCAGGTAAAGCTTCAGTCATGGGCCCATGTGGCTGAGGAGCCCCCTGTACGTGTTCCTAGCCATCCTTCAGTCTCCCAAACATGGGACTAGCCTAAGTATTTACCCGCCCTGCTCTGTGGGGCTGCTGCTGCTGCTCAGAAGGACATTTTCAGGCCAAAGTTTGCCAAATGCTGACTCTTCCCTCTGCAATCATTCTGCGAAAGGGAAGGAGTGACCCAAAGAACTGCTGGGCTTTGAATGTTTGTTTCCTAGGAGAGGTTTCCCAGCTCCTATTGCCCAAATCCCTCTTGATTTTGACCGATGGCTTTTAAGTTTCCAACCAGTGAAACCAGCAAATTCTTCAGGCAGGAGGAAACCTCAGGAGCAGAGCCCTGCGACCTTCAGCCCCCTCACCAGGCCACCTCTCAGCAGGCTGAAGAGAAGAGCAGGCCACCATGGGGAACAAAAAGCTCCCCAAGCCTCTGCCCCAACCTGCTGCCCATGGCCATTGAGGCTACTCAGGATCTGTAATATTAGACTGCTAGTTTGGGATAACATAGTGCTCATTTGGAATAACATTGACCTAAAATTCATTACTGGAGGTTTCAGTTTGCATATAGCAAACTGCTTCTCCAACATATTTTAGGAAACCAGCAAACATTACACTCTTATTCAAGCTCTTATTCAAACTTTTAGGGCCAAAATCCTATTTTATATAACTATATGTATGTGTGTGTGTGTATATATATATATATATAAACCTTATCTAACCTTTATATACGTGTGTGTGTGTGTGTGTGTGTGTGTGTGTGTGTGTATATATATATGCATATATAAACCCTTGAAGTATCCATCAATTATCCCAGTTGGAACATTGATGTACTTTAATTGCAGTTTTAATGGAGATTTTTAAGGCTATCAAACACCTTGCTCAAATGTATGCCCAACGATGGCATGTTTTTCTGAGGAATGAGCAGTTCTACATGCTGTAATTGTGGGGGAGAGTTATTAGCTGAACATCCACAGTCCCACTCTTTCCAAGACTAACAGCTAGGTTTGATTTATATGTTAGGAACAATCTCATTCACATTTTTACACACAGTGTCTTCAGTATAATAGGCTCCTGATTCACATCAAGAGCTCCATGGGGCCACAGCAGTGCAAATAATAATAATAGGTGCAGCTGGTTCATAAAACTGGACATAAGTCCAAGTCTAAAGACACTGAAGCTATTGCTGTATAGAGAATGAACTATATAAATATATTTTGTCCACAGTCAAAAAAAAAAAAAAAAAGTTTTTTCTTTTAATTTTCTCTTCCTTAAAAGACCTAGAACGCTCCTGAAAAGTCTAAGAACAGATCACAAATACTTCTGCATATTTTTAGTTTTTAGTACCTTTGAGCTCTAGTTCTAAGAACTGGATGTTTTTATGGCTCTTTTTTCATAAGGCAGCATTTCAAAAGACTATGATTTAGAAAAATTCTTAATAAGGAAATGATTAAGTTTTTCTATTGAAAGGGAAAAAGAAGCCTTCTAAAATGCTGCACTGAATGTTCTTTGAGATATCTAATACTTGCTGCACTGTTTTGATCATTGTCTTAAAAGGTAGCACAACGCTGCCATGATTAATCTTTTATGTCTTGGGCAGGAAGAGATAATTAGAGCGTGCTTCATACCGACTGTCTGCAACTGCTTTCTAATTAGCTAATTGGCTACAGAACTAATGAGATTCAAATTTAATTTTTATATTTGAACTTGGCCAGACCTATTTTAAGAAGCATGAAGATAAATTGGCCAGAAACTTTCATTTGATGTCCATCACGCTGGCATTTTGGAAATGCTGTTATATTGTTGGCTGCATATCTATTTTGTAATGGCTTTTGCCTCTACCTAGTGGCGGGAAGGAGAACTGCGTGGCTTGGCATGGGAGTCTTTGGGTTAAGAAAACATAGAGAAATTTAGAAACACTCTAAGTTATTGCAGTCTCAGGACTGTATTTTTCTCAGGAATATTTTTCCCCATTACACATTCTGGCAAAGACGCCATTGGGAAGAACAGATGTTGTGGACATGTGAATAAATAGGATATATGCATCACGGTTAGAGTCATCCACAGATTCTGCACAGGGCAGTCGTGACTCACATGTCTATGAGAGCACTTGGAAAGCATTAGCAAGTGTATGGACAAGACAAAAGAGCAGATACAGTCAACCTGATTCTCTAAAGGCCTTAGGTAAGTCATAAAGAAGCTCGTGGATTAAGATGGACAACCCTCATATGAGCTTGAAAGTGGCAAAACCAGGAACCAAAAATACAAACCAAATGCTAGCTTTCACCAGACTCTGAAAGCAGCCAGACAAACCGGTGGGACACAAGTCCATCTGGCTCTACTAAAAATCAAGGTGTCATTTCTGGCCAGGAAGACTCCAAACCAGGCTCTGTGGCCTGGGAGCACTTTGGGGACGCATCCCTGCTTACAAGTGTCCTGTCCTTGTGCTCTTCCTGCAAGACTTGCCACTGCCTCCTGTCAGAGGCAGGTGGGCCTTTAATCTGCTTCTTAATTTTGTATATTACTCAAATCCAGCACCTTCCATATCTGAGGAAAGCCCCCAAGTCTACTAAGTATTTGCCAAAGCATATAACCCACAGTATTTTATTTATAACTTCAATAGGAGCTGTTAGTTTAAAGGGTCCAGATAGCAGTGAAGAACAAGCCAGAAAAGCCTCAACTATATATGAGACGAAGCAAAAGTTGTTTCTGTGATCAAATCCACCACATACAACTGACTGACAAATTGCAACATATTCCCATGTCCTTCAGTAAAAGTGTAATATGGGATTAAGGCTGCATCTTCACTGCATTTCAGAACATAAGCTTTCAAAGAGCCCTTCATCATAATTGTAACCCTTGATTATTGGCTTTTATTTTGTGAGCAAATTGCAGTTGCTCTGAGGCTGAAAACGTCTGTATCATAATATCTGTACTTAAGGAAGCCATACAGCATGCACGCCTTAATTCTGACATCCCTTTACTCTTGAGTGCTTGACTTTGCAATGGCAATAATGTTCATTTACTTTTTTGAGTGCTTGTTTTCATGTTAGTAACCAATAGGAAACATTTCTAAAATCAGAAGCACTTTACACTCATCCTCATTTTGAGATGACTTTCCTTTATCAGACCTTATGTGGTGCAAGTTGCCTGATGCGCAGCTGCAAGGGGAGGTGAGGGCTACGTTGCACAAAGGTCCTGGTCCTTCAGAGCACATGTGAATCGGAGAGATTCCCTTTGGAGGGATGGGTCCTGGATCCTCTCAACAGATTGCATCTTGGTGCCTTTGGTGCCCCCATGGTGGTGAGCAGGGTCCAAGCTGTAGGCTGCACTTTGGCTTGCTCAGCCTAAGGGATGCTGAGAACCTCAGCTGGTGGGAGCCCTTGTACCCTGATTACATGGCCAACCTTGATGGCATCAACATGAAGAAGACTGATGGGTGCCAGATATAAACACTTGCAATGACAGCAGTAACAGCAGTAACACACTGGCTATCCAGCCAAAGCAGGGAGAGCGGGATCAGACCCTCCAGCAGAGATCACGTCAGTCATGATTGTCCCAGCCCTGCATATCTCACTTCACAAAACTGCCAACAGATAATTCAGCAATTCAAAACAGAGCAGTGAGGACTGCGAGAGGGACGTGGGCAGCTCCCGAGTGTGGGTGGATGTGGCAGATCAGAGCTGCAGTGGCACATGCTGCAAGATCCTGCCCCAAAGCAGTGCCTGCCACGGGGCTTTGGACTCAATGGAAAGGGAAAAAATCACAGAAAAAGGCTTCATTATGAGCCATGTCTCTTGGATCACCTTGCCATCCCCCTGACACCCACAGGAGACCTTTATGTTTATAGCCAGTGTGGGCAGATCAGTGCAGAAGAAAAGCAGGGACAGCAGAACCATTGCAGAGCTTTGTTGCAGCTCCAGGGTTTGCTGGGTCGGTGTCACAGGAGGCAGGCCTGGCTTGGCACGCGCCGCCCACGAATGTTGGGCACTGTCCCCAGCAGCTCTGCACCACGCAGGGCGCGTGCCAAGCCAGGAGACGACTGCCACCTTTCAGTCTGCAGCTAGTTAGCACCGTCATGCTCTGTCTCAATAGCTCTTAGGAGATCTGCTTCAGACAAGGTCAGAGGAGGGGGAATGCTCACCAGGGATCCCTTGAGGTATTTACTTTCATTCTCCACATCTGTACGTCACCTCACACTATCTATCTTTCTGCCCCTCTTTTTTTGTTCACCGTCTTGACTCTTATATGTCCTGGCCCTGACCCAGACCCTGTGCACAGCAGGCCAAATTCTGCTTTTGGTTGTTCCCATGATTTAAGAAGATTTGCTGGATCAGGTGGAATTTGGCTCCATTAGCCAGATCAGCATAACAGAGCAGGCAGAAAAGCAGAGATTTTCCTCTGAGCTCGTCCCATCAGACTTAGTCTGTTCTGCCTTGGACAGAAAACATTTGCAAAACCTCATGAAACCACAGTGTTCCTCACCAGAAGGAGCAAAGTACATGGAGCAATGAAACACTCCACAAAATAACAAGCAGAAATTGTGACCAACTCCAGGTGCCTCCGCAGCACAGGATTAGAAGGGCTATAGGATTCATATGGGCATAGAGGTGGCATTTAATGTACCCTAGTGGCCACCAAGTTCCCACCTAATGAATCAGCAAGACAGAGCCCTATAACTATTTCAGAGCTGTCTTGGGGTAGATAAAAGCTACAGAATATAAGAAAAGGAAGAACTTTTGAAGAGAGTCATATGCAGTACAACAGAGGGGACTGGGGATTAGTGGAGTAATTTGGTTGTTTTAGGATAGGGCATATATTGTAGCACCAGCTAGTCCATCCCCAAATGCCCTAGCTTCAGCAGCAAACATGCAATGTGCAGTGGTGAAGCAAAGGGAGGATGAGAGGAATATTTCTCCCAAAGACAGAGATTGAGCACTTCCTTTTGCACCCCTTTCCAGGGAGGCAACCCAGGACTGTCCAACAATTTCTACCCATGAAAGACCCAGCATCCCAGGACTGTTCCCATGAATAACCCAGGACCCTCCTTTTCCCCATATGAAACCCCTGCCAGGGCTGACAGCTTGGTTTGCTTGTTAAAAAAAAAAAAAAAAAAAACAGAATAAGCCAGTTTTGACAACCTGCTTCATCAGTGACAGTGGCAGCTGCAGGAATATTTTTAGTTCTGAGTCTCTCGTCCTCTTCATAGTTCAGAAAAATATTTCATTTTTGCACAGTGGGTGGAAATGGAGATCAGTGCTTCCTAATGTTGCAGCGATGCTCTCTGGGTGAGCAGCAGAGATGGAGGTGGGAAGCCTGATACTTCCCCCACGGCATGTGAAAGCAGAGGGTGCTTTGTGCTTTCCTCAAGTGGCAATGCCAGGAGGGGCAGATAATTGTAGAAACGGCAGCTCAAACGGTATTGCAGGCCCCAAAAGATATTTTTACATCTGATTTTTTGCACCTAAAAATGTGCTTTATGCCCTTGGTGACAAACAAACCATCCAAGCCAAGTGTTTATCTTGGTGGGTCAGATCTGCAGTAGTAGGTGGGATGGATGTAGTGCCTTTTTTGGCTCTGCAGAGCCCTGCTGGATGGTGCATTAATGTGTTCTTCAGTGGGGAGCTGCTGCTCTGGCAAGAGCCACGGAGTCCTTGCAAACTGAACCATCCCGGGAGAAAATGTCCTGTGTGGTTCTCTCCTTCCTCAGACCTGCAGGACCTGTGGTCTGTCCGGGCATGAGACACAGCTTGTCAGCAGTGACAGGGATGGAGCAAATGATCTTCCCACTGCCCAGCCTGAGCAACCGATGATTATTCTTGTCCTCTTTCCTCCCTGTAGCTTCCAGGCCAGAGAGCCTCAAGACCAGGATGATCCTGGGAATACYGGGGAGCACCAGAGGTGACCCCTGGTCACACCTGAGCAAGGACCCTCATCTCCTTCCTTCCACGCTGCACATCCTCCTGCTATCACTGCAGAGCTGCCCATGCTATTTGCAAAGGGGCTCTGCAAGGAGGGCTGTACAGTTTTACTTAAAAGAAAAATTTGGAAAGCTTCCCAGATTATAATTACCTATATATAAATATAATGATAATTATACTCCCAAAGTGAGACCTCAGAGCACAGAGCTGGCAAGCGATGACAGCTAAATTCATTAATGGCACAAAGGTTCTTCCTTTCAGGAAACAAAAGTGAGTGATCCCTCAGGAAGCCCAGCAAGGACAGATGGCACTTACAAATGTGTGCTAAGCCGGGGACAGGTGACCCTGCTGGAAAGGCAGGACAACCAGCGAGGCCCATCAYTGTTTTATTGATGGTTTCCAAAAGGATTTTGTATGCTGGCATTTCAAAGACATTTTATTTTTTCACACTTGGAGGTGGCGAGCCGCAGTGAAGCTGATGGATGCTCAGCTCGGTGTGTGACCAAATGCCTTTACAAGGGAAAAATTGCTCTTTCTAGACTTCTTGAAAAAAAAAAAGAAAGAAAAGAGAAATAATGGTGATTGTGGAGCAAAGCGTGCCTCTGGATCTGAACTGGAAATCAAGGCAGAATCTTCCCATAAAACCCTCGGTAGGAAATAACACTAAGAGAGAGGAGAAAATAGCAATACTGTAATGCATCATGTGCAGAAAAGGCAGTGACTGAGAGAGGTGCAGAGCACCTTCATGTCACACATTCCCAGGCTTTGTGCTGGGACGGGCACCAAGCCTCACGGAGCTGTTATCAACCTGCCGCGCTGACGTCACATTCCCATGCTAAGCATTCYGGTTATTTTATTATTGTTTTCCCAACAGTTTCACGAATCCCCTGCCTGAAAGTGTTTCATTACTGCCGTGTGCTTCCTCCCATAAGAGACTGAAGAATGCATGTGAAGTCTTGGAATGTAACTGAACTGCTGGAAAAAAAAATAAAAAAGAAACAGTTCTCGCAAATTTAATGGTGTTCTTGCTTTCACTCTGTCTTGCATTACCATGCTGTTTAGGTGCTCATTTTTAAAGAGTTCAGAACTCCCCAGCTGTTTTTTTCCTATAAATGCAGCCCTGGTGAGTGAGCACTGCACTGAGCAAGAAGTCCAAGCGTGAACGTTAGGTTTGTGCTATCACACTGTGTTATCCCACTGAGACTGCAGAGTTAGGAGCRGTTTTCCTGCTCCCGGCAGCAGGGCATCCCAGCTCTCTGCCTTCCGAGCTGCAGCCTGGCATTTCTGCACAGCTCTGCCCTCGGCCCTGCTCCGCTGCRCTCCCGAGCTTCCTCCTCCTCCTCATTTAGGGGGCTCACATAGCTGGAGGTTCCCAGGTATGAAGCAGGGTGGCAAAGTCTGCAGATGTTACTGAAAGAGGCAGGACAGGCGAATCCAACAGTGTTTCCAGAGGCTTGGAGAAGTGTCCTGTGCCGCCGCGGGAGGGGATGCACGGGAATGGCCAGAGGGGGAACCTCAATCCTGCCTCTCTAGACACCTGCGAGTGTGCAGGGAGCTGTGTGGGTGCAGGCAGGTTCTGCAATCACTGTTAATTACTAGAGGGCGACATTTCGCTGCTAACGGGGTGCCAGAGGGATAAACAGAGCACTGGGAAGAACCAGGGAGAAGTGGAAAAGGGCAGGGAGCAGGAGGTGTCCCCCGACACGGAGGCATCGAAGCCACTGTGGCCGGCGGCCCCGGGGCAGCAGCAGCTCCCGTGCAACCCACAGCACCCCCTTACACGTCACCCCCTTACACGTCACCCCCTTACACGTCACCCCCTTACACGTCACCCCGTTGCCACTAACGCTTCTGCTCGTGCCACTGTCCATCACTGCTCCTTGGGGCTGGATCTGGGCTTATTTGGACCAGGACATCATCCTCAGTTTTGAGATAATGTTTCATTACAGCTTTGTAGGACCACGTTTATGATGCACGAGGGTTTCGCCTCTCCCGTGAATCAAAGTTGAGCCACATTCAGGTTTTATTTGTTCTTCTCCACTGTGCGGTTCCTGTACATGAAGCTTGCTCATCCACTGGCTTACTTGTCTCTTGCATGTCTTGACAGGTTGGATGTTTAGCTAATGTAAGTGAGGAGAAAAAACATCAACCATATTTCGAGTGAGGAAATTCACAGCAGTGTTTGAGGAGGGTGGAGCTGAGYTCCTTAGGGTAAATCCAAAGTGGATGGTATTAAGTCTAAGGAAATAAACAAGTTACAACACCAAATAGCTCCCATCTCCACAGAGGATTTTAAAAGAAGCATGGGCAGGATTGGTTAAAACGAACTCACTGTTCAAGAGCTCTAAATGGTTTCTTCTCTTACTGCCTAATAGCAGCTCCGTACAGCCCAGGAGCCTTGAACATGATCCTGGCAAGAAGGACTGCAGCAGTTTGGCGGCTGCTCTTGGCTTCACAAATAATTAATGTCAGCAATAAAAGTACATTCTGAAACCTYTCCAAACCCATGTGGTTCCTGCCATAGGTGAAGGTTCAGATTGCATCTTATGGAGCTCCAGCGAATTCTTCCATTCGCAAAATCAACTCCCAGGAAACGTGTGAGAAAATATAGCAACTTTGGCTCACCTGAGCTTTCCTGGATGGCAAACGAGACAGTCAGGTGTGAATTAGAAGTCCAGGTACCTTTTCAATAGTGACCTCTTATCATGTGGATCACCAGCCGTGCAGCCTGCACCTCATCTGCCACGTGTGGAAGCAGCGGGACCCAGCACACCCAGCCTGAAACTCCAACAACTTGTCTGTAATTTAGATTCGCTCCACTTCAGTAAGATTTTTTTTGGAAATCATGGATAATAAATAGTATTCCCCTCCAGAACCTCATTTTGTTCAATTCTAATATATGGCACAAAGCAACTGTTCTCTTTCCAGGTGTTGGAAAATTGGAAGGTTGAGAAATAAGATGTGGTTACAGGCTGCGTTCGTGTTGCCTGTTGTGGTTTCTAAGGTTGTTTTCGTAACAGGTTACCTGAGCAGGAATAGATCACTGTCTGTGAGTCAAAAAATGCAATTACGAATACATCACGCATACAAATTTGCAGCTAACACTGCAGGTATAAATCTTATATAATATTGCAGATATGATATGTATGTGTGTTCGCAAATTTCATACCTATGTTTGTATTTTGAAAGTTGTGTTGCATAGATGTGTGAATTTGAGCATGATTTCTCTTCTCAGGTAAAAACAAAACAAAACAACAAAAAGAACCGAATAACTTTAGAAGATAAAAATACCATTTTTTGTGGAGGGAGGAAAATTTGTGCCTTACCTTTTTATGGCACTGAAAAAGCCCATGACAAAAGGATTTTTGCCACTTCTATTGCAAGAAGTGAGGCATTTGCAGTACTGTTCTCCTGCACAGCAGCTTTTAAGCTTTTCATTAAAGTTCTGAGGGGCTGTGAGATGCCCGGGCTCCTTCCAAATTTCTTTCGCAAAGGTGAATCACTTCTTTCCTGCCTCAGAAATATTATCAGATCTAGACACAAGCAAATCTAACTCGCCTTTTATTTTTCCCTGGCCTAGAAATGTTGCAGTACAGTTTAAGCTGAGGAAATGAGTCCTCCTTGCCCTTGTAAATTTAGTATTTCAAGAAAATCTCTTGATTTTTCTTTCTGCATAGCTGAGCTCTGAATGGATCTGGGTAGTAATAATATCCCTTCATTTTTTCTAACCTCCTTGCTTTTATTTTAAATACACTTTGGAAAGAAACTTGAAATACTTCAGTCTTGGACAAGATGAAACAGGACTTTTTGAACAGTGAAATGAATGTGTCATTGATGGCTACCAAGAACACAAAGGACTGGGCAGAACCYCGCCCGCACGTGTATTTTCATGGAAATCACCCATCTTCTCGGCATCACTGCGATTTCTTGTATAAATAAGGGCAGTAGATAGCAGAAAGTCAAAGGGAGAAACTAATTTTCTCTGAAAGATAATCCCTCATTGAAGAGTTGCCAGTTAAAACATCAGGCAAACGGAATTCTGGCTTTTGTCCCCAACTTGAATTTCCTTCACCAGCTATTTGGTTTTGTCAATATCTTTGTCTCTGCTGGAGAAAAAAAAAAGACCCACAGGAGCAGCAGCGAAGAAGGATCAATCCAGATCCAATTTCCAATCAAGCCGAGATCTCAATTTCTACAGAAACACCCATTTAATGGGAGTGATATTGAAATAGGTGCAAGTTATTTGACCAGGTCCAGTGTCTGAAAACTGACTTGAGCAGCCCATGTGTTTTCCAGACAACTGCCTGGTTTTGCCTGGGCAGCAAGTCAGCCCTGTGTTTGAACACAAACAAGGTATTTACAATTATGCCTTTGAAATATGTATTTTATGGTAAAATAATATGGCAGGCAGTGTAAAGCATGACAGGACCTGGGAAGTGTAGAGACCATGTAATTAATGAAAATAGAGTAAAACAGGTCAAACTAACAGCTCCGTGAGCAGTGCTGATAAACGGCAGACGAGTTACCTGGGCTGGAGCAGATGCTCTTTTCTTGTGGACCTGGTACATCTGCTTAAAACTTCTGAAACAAAGACTTGAATCTCAGGTAAAAATAATAATAATAATAATAAAAATATATAGGATTATTTTATAACAAGCTGTTTTTTTAAAAAAAAATAGGGGCAAAAAGCATTGGGACCAGAAAATGGATCAGCGAAAAATAAAATGGACTGAAAGTAGAGGGGTTTGCACAGAGCCCAAGTTAATGTTATTATGATTTACAACAATCACAATGAGGGTAAGTTGCCTGATTTTTGTGAACGTAAAAAAAAAGATCATAATATCCATTTGGGCTCGAAAATGGCGAGGTTATATCTAATTTGTTTTTAAATCTATTTCCTTCTTCTTTAAATGAACTATTCAGTTTCATCAGAGGAGTCGAAAATGTAACTAAGCTTCCATATGCCATAGAAAAGCAATCTAACTAGGTAAGGCTGAAGCAGCTTCCAAAACTTCATGACGGACATACTGGCATTCCCTTTTTTTTTTTTTTTTTTCCTCCTGGAAACAGTGCCGTTCCAGGGATGAGAGCAGTTTCAGCCATGTGTGTTTTCAGTGTCTTCTTGCCCTTGCTGCATACACTAACGTGTCTAAGAGCTTAGAGCCTTCTCCAGAAGTTGCCTTCCAGCTCGCATGGCTGCTCAGCTGCTGTTCCTGGTGGTACCTGTGGCACAGGCTGTTGCAGGGTATTTCACAGGTTGTTGCAGGGGTGTTGCACAGGCTGTTGCAGGGTCCCACAAAGGCTGTTGAAGGGTGTTGCACAGGCTGTTGCAGGGGTCCCACAAAGGCTGTTGCAGGGTGCCCAGCATGCGGCCCCTGCAAGCGCAGCGGCCGCGACGGGCCCCGCTTCCCGCCTCACCCAGCAGAGGCCAGTGCAGCCGCAGGGATGCAGCGCCGCAGCGCGGGACAAGGCGGCGCGGAACAAGGCCACGGATGCGCGCCCCGCGGAGCCAGCGCCGTCACCGCGGGGGAAGCGGCGGGCTGCCTTCGCTGGCACCCGACCGGCAGCGCCGGGCAGGACTGCGCGCGGCTGTCCCTGCGAAACCTCCCGGCGACCTGCCCGGGGCTGCGCGGGGAGCAGCGCGGCAGCCCAAAGGGACGGCTGGGACGCTGCGAACGCTAGAGCGAGGCACGGAACCTGCGCAGCCCGACTGCCATCGGCGGCCGGGAAACCCAGCTTGGGGCGGGGGGAGGTAGCGACCACCTGATTCTGGAGGGAGTTTTATGGGTTTGGCTTTTCCTTTTTTTTTGCCGGGAATACCGAAACGCCAACGTTGCCGACTGGCGCTGCGGCGGAGGGCGCCGCGGCCGGATCAGGTGCCGCTGCCCCCGCAGCCCGGGGGGCACCTGCCCCGCGGCGCCGTGCGGGCCGGGACCGGGGCCGGGACCGGGACCGGGGCCGGCACAGGGGCCGGGCCACGCGGAACCGCGCCGCGCGGCCGGGGGGCTCCGCCGCGCCCGTTTGTTTCTTCCACCCCCCGCTGCCTTCTTTTCTTTTCTTCTTCTTTTTTTCTTTCCTTTTTTTTTTCTTGTTTTGTTTTGTCTTTTGGAGCCGGAGAGGAGCAGCAGGTTTATGCTAATCACCCTCCCGGGCTCCGCGGTGGGAGGAGGAGGAGGAGGAGGAGGCGAGGAGCCATTTTGAACTCACTTCAAAGTTTAAGGTGGAAAAGTTGGAGCTCTCCAGCGCGCTGCCCGGCGAGGGTGCCGCCTGCGTGTCCTGCGCCGCGCTGCTCTGCGCGCTGGGCCGCGCGGAGCCGCCGCCCGCGGGAGCCCCGCGGCGCCCGCGCAGCCCCAACAGCGCCCCGCAGTTCCAGCTGCCCAGCTACCAGGTGTCCATCGCGGAGAACGAGCCGCCGGGCACGGCCGTGATCGCGCTGCGGGCGCACGACGCCGACGGCGGCGAGGCCGGCCGGCTCGCCTACTCCATGGAGGCGCTCTTCGACGAGCGCTCCAACGACTACTTCTCCATCGACGCCGAGACGGGCAGCGTGGTGACCACRCGCAGCCTGGACCGCGAGACCAAGGACACGCACGTGCTCAAAGTGACCGCCTCCGACCACGGCTCCCCGCGCCGCCGCTCCGCCACCACGTACCTCACGGTGACCGTGAGCGACACGAACGACCACGAGCCCGTGTTCGAGCAGCCCGAGTACCGCGAGAGCATTCGGGAGAACCTGGAGGTGGGTTACGAGGTGCTGACGATCCGYGCGACCGACGGCGATGCACCGGCCAACGCCAACATGCTCTACCGGCTGCTGGAGCCGGGAGCCAGTGACGGCGTCTTCGAGATCGACCCGCGCTCCGGGGTGGTGCGGACCCGAGCGCCCGTGGACCGCGAGGAGGTGTCCGAGTACCACCTGGTGGTGGAAGCCAATGACCAGGGCAAGGACCCRGGGCCTCGCAGTGCCACGGCCATGGTGCACATCACTGTGGAGGACGAGAACGACAACTACCCGCAGTTCAGCGAGAAGCGCTACCTGGTGCAGGTGCCCGAGGATGCCCCAGTGAACAGTCAGATCCTGCAGGTGCAGGCCACTGACCGGGACCGGGGCAGCAACGCCCAGGTGCACTACAGCATCGTGAGCGGCAACCTGAAAGGGCAGTTCTACATCCACTCATTCTCTGGCGCCATTGACCTCATCAACCCTCTGGATTATGAGACTATCCGGGAGTACACGCTGCGGATCAAAGCCCAAGATGGGGGCAGGCCTCCCTTAATCAACTCCAGTGGCATGGTGTCAGTGCAGGTCGTGGATGTCAATGACAATGCCCCCATCTTTGTCAGCACTCCCTTCCAGGCCACRGTGCTGGAGAACGTTCCTCTGGGCTACTCCGTGCTGCACATTCAGGCTGTGGATGCTGATTCTGGGGAAAATGCACGCCTGGAGTACAAACTCATAGAGATGACACCGCCCGCTGGAAACGCTCCCGTAGCGGGCGACTCTGCGTTCCCTTTTCAGATCAACAACAGCACCGGGTGGATCACGGTGTCGGCAGAGCTGGACCGAGAGACTGTAGAGAACTACCACTTTGGGGTGGAGGCCAGGGACCATGGTGTGCCCGTCATGACCTCCTCAGCCAGTGTGTCCATCACAGTCTTGGATGTCAAYGACAACAACCCTACCTTCACCGAGAAGGTGTATCACCTCAGACTGAACGAGGACGCCGCTGTGGGCAGCAGTGTCCTCACCCTGACRGCTGTGGACAGGGATGTCAACAGTGTGGTGACCTATCAGATCACCAGTGGCAACACTAGGAACCGTTTTGCCATCACCAGTCAGAGCGGAGGGGGACTGATCACCCTGGCCTTGCCCCTGGATTACAAGCAGGAGAGGCAGTACGTGCTCACAGTCACTGCCTCGGATGGCACTCGCTTTGACACCGTCCAGGTCTTCATTAATGTCACAGACGCCAACACGCACCGCCCAGTCTTCCAGAGCTCCCACTACACCGTGAGCGTGAGTGAGGACAAGCCCATTGGCACCTCTATTGTCACCATCAGTGCCACTGATGAGGACACAGGGGAGAACGCGAGGATCACGTACATTTTGGATGATAACATCCCCCAGTTCCGCATTGAYCCCGACACAGGCACCATCACCACCCTGATGGAGCTGGACTATGAGGACCAAGCCTCCTACACGCTGGCCATTACAGCCCATGACAATGGCATTCCCCAGAAGTCTGACACTACCTACGTCGAGATCCTCATCCTGGATGCCAATGACAACGCGCCCCGCTTCCTGCGTGACCGCTACCAGGGCTCGGTGTTTGAGGATGTGCCTCTCTCCACCAGCGTCCTGCAGCTCTCTGCTACGGACCGTGACTCGGGCCTCAATGGCCGCCTGCTCTACACATTCCAAGGTGGTGATGATGGAGATGGAGACTTCTACATTGAACCCACTTCTGGGGTGATACGTACACTGCGCAAGCTTGACCGTGAAAATGTGGCGGTCTACAGCCTGCGGGCCTTTGCTGTAGACAGGGGCAGCCCACCCCTGAAAGCCTCTGTGGATATCCAGGTGACTGTGCTGGACATCAATGACAACCCTCCGGTCTTTGAGAAGGACGAATTTGACATCTTTGTGGAGGAGAACAGCCCCGTGGGCTCTATTGTGGCACGGATCAGTGCAGCGGACCCTGACGAGGGAACCAATGCCCAGATCATGTACCAGATTGTGGAGGGCAACATCCCTGAGGTCTTCCAGCTGGACTTGCTCAATGGTGACCTCACGGCCCTGATGGACCTGGATTATGAGAGCCGGACGGAGTATGTGATCGTGGTGCAGGCCACTTCTGCCCCTCTTGTCAGCCGAGCTACGGTGCACATCCGCCTCCTGGATCAGAATGATAACCCACCTGTGCTGCAGGACTTCCAAATCCTCTTCAACAACTACGTGACCAACAAGTCCAATAGCTTCCCCTCTGGTGTGATTGGCAAGATCCCAGCTCATGATCCTGATGTGTCTGACAGCCTGGCTTACACCTTTGTGCAAGGCAATGAATTAAATTTGCTCCTTTTGGACTCTGCCACTGGGGAGCTCAAACTCAGTCGGGATCTGGACAACAACAGACCCCTGGAAGCCCTCATGAAAGTGTCAGTCTCAGGTAAGCAAGTGTGCAAGTGGTAACAAAGTGTAAATCTGCTTGTGCAGGAATGGGCTACATGCAGTTTGCAATGCAACCTTCTGGTTACTGGTGCAGCAATTTGTAGAGTTCTTGGAGAGGAACCACATAAATGTGTCAGGGCCGGGTGCCGTGGTGGTGCGCTGGAGCTGTTGAGTAAGTGTGGCTGAAGCGATGCATAAAGGTAGTAAATGACCTAACTTGCAAAGGTATAGGGTATGCATACTATCTTTAATGCTTAAGCTTGGTATCAACACCATGACTTTGGAGAGCTTTCCCCCACTTTTAATTTCCCCATTTATTTTAAGAAAAAAAAAAAAAAAGAAAAGTTGGAGTTTTGTATTAGTTTTTAACGACAAGATAGAGCTCTTTTTTAAAAAAATTTATTCCAGCCTGTGTACTGGGAGGTCTGGCTGACAAACCTCTAGCCCCGTTGGTGAGCAGTGGGTAAATGTGAAGCTGGTGGAGCTGTGCTCGCCTGACAGGCAGAACATCTGGCCTCCGGTTTGCACGGCCGGCGTGCCTTTCTGTGGGAAAGGCCTGCTCCTAGGGCAATGAGGTGTAGCYGTGTAGTAGCACTGGAACAGCTAATTGCTCAGGAGGAGCTTTATTAGGGCTAAAGACAGATACTGGCCAATGCAGCACCAAAGTCAGCGCTGAAAGAGCTGCTGGGGGTGGGCAAGAGGACTGGCTGGAGGGTATCGTAGGATTAAATTACTTGGAAAAATCACTTGTGCGTGCGAGGACTGTTTCTTCTGTTAAGCAGACTGTTCCATATTACTCGATGTGTGCTCTTATATAAAGTTTTAGGAGATTATTGTTTTTCTGCTCAGCTGCTTGTTTATTGTGGAATTACTTTTTATGTCTCTGACTGTAGCATCAATCACGCAATGAATAATTTCCTTTGCAGGTGCCACTTATAAAGTTTACTGTGGACCTGATCCCATACTTTTGTTGACTTTCAGAGGTTATACCCAGACACGTTCCTCTCCCCATCTCTGKGCAAGCTAAAGCTAATATTTGTATTCTTTCTGCAGAAAATAGCTGGAAGCAGTTAGTATATATAATGACACTTTAGGAGATGCTTCTCTTTGGGAGATTGTATTAAAAAAAAAAAATACCTAMCTGTGGCACTAATCCGGGCAGCTCTTGCTACTGTAAATCGTCATTTGGAGAGCGGTGGGGCCCCAGGGTAGTGAGCAATCCTCTCTGTTGTGTTTGCAGGCTTGAGCCTCTTTTTGCTTCAGGGAAATGGAAGTGGCATTAAGTGAACTGATTGAAATTATTGTGGTGGGTCGTCTGAAACGGGCYCCAGTTTCTTGCAAATGCTACGAGGCAGGTAAAGTGGGAAGTCAGCTCGTAAATGGTGTTCCTGAGTGCTGTGAGGACCTGCCGAAAAGCAGGCAGTTGGCTTGTGACCTTAAAAAAAAAGCCCCAACATTTAGGTTAACATACAGGTAACTGCGTGGTCATTCTCTGTCTGAAGCAGCAGCGCTTTATCTAGCAGCAAGAGATAAGGACTGGGCACCAGGCAAGAAGCTTAGCAAAGTCGCTTTGTTAGACGACTTGAGGAGAGTGCTCGGGCCAGAAAAACAGATTATACAAAGTAGTCCTGTCTTCTTGTAATGACGTTGAAGCTCCTCTTACAGTTTAAATGGATGAAATCTAAGATAGGAGAATGAAGGAATTAAAACCTCAGTTTTGTTAAGTAATAGGAGCTTGACGGTTAAGTGCATGATTTTCATATTTGGTGCGGATGTGAACTTTGACAGTCTGCCCTGATTTCRATCAAAACTGTCTGCTGCCTGCTTGGAGGTGTTTGAAAGGAGAGAGCTTTTTACCAGTGGGATTTTGAAGTAATTTTGACAAGCACTGAGCTCCATCYGATGTTGATTTTGAAAAGTTTGCTCTGTGGGAATTGGAAAGGGTGACGTTTTGTAGAGTTTGGGATTATGTCCGGGAAACCCTCCCCTGGCTGCTTTCTCTGCTTTATCTGATGTAGGCAGAGAAGRAGCTCGGACTGAAATACTCTGTGTGGTTATCTCTAGGTGTTGCAAAATACTTGTAAATCATCTGCTAAAATGACCTGCCAGTTAACTGAAAAACGTGTCTTTCGAGTAGCCCTTAAGCTCTCAACCCAGACAGAAAGTCCTGCCCTAGTCACAGCTGCTGCTGAGGTCAGTGAAGAGCTTGAGCTCTTGGTGAACTTGGGGAATTCGACCTACACATGAGTCGGAAGTGACATTTCTGGTAAAAAATGTAATTTTCACCTAGTGATGATGAGGCCTGCTCTGAAGGCACATGGATGTGTGTGAGGCCAGTGAGGAGATACGGTATTTGGCTAAATTTCTATGAGAGTTTGATGCTAAGTGAACCCCAGTTTACTTTAATTTGATGTGAAAATGATTTGAAYGCGCGTGGTGATTTTTGGCCTGCTGCATTATGAAGAAAGCAGTAGGAATTGTGGACAACAAGACTGTAACAATTGATTTAGTAAAACTCGAGAACGATACACTTGATTTAAAAAAAAAAAGAAAGAAAAAACAAGAAAAAGCAATAAGCAAATGAGGTGAATGTTGAGCAGCGCGTGGGCCGTGGGCGAGCGCCTGCGGCAGGCGGGCCGGGCCGAGGGGGCGGCCGGGGCGGCAGGAATGTGGATGGCGGCGCTTCTGYGGCTGGGGGGGCATTAGCATTTAGCTTTGCATCCCGGGGGAGCTTTTGAAGTCAGGCTCTTTTGAAGCCGGCCTCTCCGTGTCCGCCTCTCGCCTCGCCTGCCGCGGGGCAGCCCACGTGGATGAGCCGCCGGGGCGAGACTAAACACCCTGTGCTCTCTCCCATCCTCTGGGATTTCACGTTCTGGAGCAAACGGGAGGATGGATGGAACGTCAGAAACACGTGCGAGCTGGTTCCGAAGCTGGTGGTTCAGCGCCCAAACCCATATTGCCAGCGGTACCTCAGCCTTCACAACCTCAGGTCTTTCCTCTGAGCAGGCCGAGCTTGGCCACACGGTCCTGAGAAGGCTGAGCCTGGCCACGTAGTCCTGAGCAGGCCGAGCTTGGCCCCATAGCCCCTTTCCTGCATGTAGCCTCACTAGGTTTGCATTTTTCAAACAACAGGGATGAAATCTGGCCTATGCTGGAATCCTGCTCTCRCTTTGCAAGAGGGAAGGGGTTTTAGCTAGGACTTCTAAAAAGAGGGGTTGATGGTAGATCCATGTGTGATTTCTCTGTTTTATTAATAAACACGTGACTTAAATAGGGTTATTACAAACTTTTTTTTTTTTTGCCCACAGTTATACTGTACCGCAGGTCTGTATGTCAGCTCCTCCAGGACTGGAGTCTAATTAGAAGGCAGATAAAATACCCAACCTGACCATATGCTGGAGCTTCTGACCGGCCCAAATAAATATAAATTTGGGGCATAGTATTTAGCAGGTGTTACCCTCAGCGAGAGGTAGAAACCCCGGGAGTTTTGAGTGTGTGCAAGTTAAAGGATTTCCTTTTGCATTTCTTTGACTTTTACTCTCTGTGGCATTTAGTGACCTTATTGACTATCAACAAATACAGGCTGAGGTAGAGCTCATTTGCACGGCAATACCCTTTTGTTATGTTGACCCAGAGATGGCTAAAGAAGTTTCATTATTATTGTAATTTGACAGTCATTATGTTAATGATCCTGCATCTCCAGCTCAGTGTGTTCTCCTGCAGGTCTAACAAAAGATATTAGACTTTAACTCTTAACGATGAATTTGAGGCCACACTTGTGCCATAAACACTCAACTTTTGGGTCTTCTTTGGCTGTTTGGAGAAAAAATGGGATTAAAGGAAAAAAGTAAAAGAGGGAAGAGCAATTGAGTAGGCTGAAAGACCCCTGTGGGTGGGTGCAAAGGGTGCATGGGGTGGTGGTGCTGGCCTGGGGCAAGTGTGAGCTGCACAGCTGCGTTGCTGCTGTTGTGAAGGTCTCATGAAGGTCCCGTCTGGTTGGGGCAGAGCAACCGTCTCACTTGTCCGCGAACGTCGCCGCTGCCGCCTCGCGAGGACGGRTGTCTGCCTCCGTGGGTACTGGCTGGAGCAGCAGCCCCGTTGCGGGTGTCAGCCAGGAGGGACGAATGCATGAGCTGCTCTATGTGGCACTGTCCCTGCGGGTTATACAGTTACAGGATTATAGGAATGGGAGGATGCTCCCGCTTCTGCTGGCTCCCCTGGTCGGAGAYGTCGTATCCGCACTTGCTCCGAGAGCACTCCCATGGTGGCAGCGCGAGCTCTGTCCCAGCAAGAGCCCCATGCTGGAATTTCGAGCTCTGGTGTTGCTGCTGATCACAGAATCACAGAATCACAGAATATTCAAGGTTGGAAGGGACCTCTAGAGATCATCTAGTCCAACCTTCCTGCTCAAGCAGGCACACCTAGAGCATGTGGCACAGGGTGGCATCCAGGCAGGTTTTGAAGACCTCCAGAGAAGGAGACTCCACAACCTCCCTGGGCAGCCTGTTCCASKGCTCTGTCACCCTCACAGTAAAGAAGTTCCTCCTCACCTGCAGATGGAACTTCCTGTGCTCCAGCTTATGGCCATTACCCCTTGTCCTATTGCTGGCCACTAGTGAAAACAGCCTGTCCCCTTCCTCCCTGCATTCTCCCTTCCTGAACTTATACATGTTAATCATATCCCCTCTGAGCCTTCTCTTCTCCAGAGAAAACAGGCCCAGCTGCCTCAGCCTCTCCTTGTACGGAARWAGTTCCATTCCCTTAATCATCTTGGTTGCTCTTCTCTGGACCCTCTTGAGAAGCTCCATGAATCTTCTCGAGAAGCTCCACGAATGCACTGATCTTGCATGGCCCTGCCTGCGCTTGCACTGCGAGTGCAGTRCGTGCTGAAGAGAAGAAGATGCAGGCCTTGCAGCCTGTGGAGACTGGGGGGACAGTCACGAGTAACCTCGTTAGGAAAGAGCGCGTCAGGGCAGCTTGGCCAGCGTGCCCGCTGGTCCTTGCCATGTGTGTTGAGTGGGGCTGAAGGGTCACACCCATTTTGGTAGTTTTTGTGCAGTGTTTCTGAAAACTTGTGTTTGTTTTCCTAAAATGATGATTCGATAGCAGTGATTACCTTTTCCAAGCTGGGATAACTCAAAGATCTCCTGTGGCTGATACCCAGCCGATTAAGAATGTTATTGTTAACTTGTTGCTTTCATATGTGTTTCCTCCCATGTAATTCCTGATTTCATAGAGGTGGTGTATTTTTATTTCAAAAGGCAGGAAAACATGTATGGCTGTGAGAGCAACATGTTTAATGGAGAGCTGACTGGCAAAATAACTTTTGAGTGAGATAAAAGATAGCTACTGCAAGCAGATAAGTAAATCAGTGCATATCCACAGCTCACGCTGCTGTCAATGAGGAGTTTCTTCACTAAAGTGGTGATCCCTAGTAATAAAAATAAACTTTTACCACAGCACACTTCAGGGAGTAAGTGAGATAGTTCATCTCATCACTTTGTCAGCCTGGGTCTTCTGCAAAACACTGCTGTGAAGAGCAGCCAGTGCTGAAGATGTTTGCTTCTCCGTGCTTATGTGAAGGGCATGTGCTTTTGTGGCACAGTTTTTGCCAAGGTGTTTGCATCCTGGTGTACCTCCGTGTTGGAAGCAGATACACATACATGGTTCTTTACCTCATCCTGCAAAGTGAGGCCTGGAGGCACAGATTCTGAAGGTTTCTCACCAGCAGCACCTGCACAAAAAGGTTCCTAGGCCAGAGCAGTTTACAGAYCTCCACGTCTAATGGCAAAAGGGAGAATTCAACACTTTTCCATGGCTAAAAATGCAGAAAACTGGCTCTATGGAGCAGGTAGATGGAATGCATGTTTGGTCTGGGTCGGAAGCAAGTCCTGCCTGCGTGGTGCCGGGCAGGTGCTCAGGTCATCGTTGGCTGCTGAGACCAGTGGAGTCGGAGGCAGCCCTTGCACTTCAGCTCTTTGATAAGATAATGTCTATCCAAACCCTAAGCAAACTCCAACTCAGCAGTGCTGCCTAAACCCCCAATTAAGTGTGTGTTTATATTTGCAGAGTCAGGTCGCAGTTTTCCTGTTCAGATTTCTCTGCAAGTTATTGGGTTGCCACAGGGTTTTCAGCATTTTTTAGGGCTGGCTTTGTGTACACTTCCCTCAGTGCAATGAGGGTTTATTTTATTTTWTATTGCCTAAACATGGATTCTTCCCTCAGTGCTGTGCAGAAACATTCTGTGCTGGGAAACTTTAGTACAACAGTAAGGAGGCAWAAGAAAAATAAGATGTTAAAGACAGGAGGATCTACTAGGCTGTTTTTTATAACAATCCCAAGGGATAAAAGCTAGGTTTAGAGAAACATGGAGTTTTTTTGCCTGAAAACCCTTTTTCCCTATTTCAAAGTTATTTGCAAATGGGGAGGTAGTTACAATAATCAATGTTTAAATTGATTGGTAATTGTTTTGTGTTTCTGGGCTCCTTTTTATGCTTCAGGATATATTCATGCTTTTTTTTTTTTTTTTTTTTTTTTTTGGTTTAGTACATCCTTTTTTGTTTTCCTCTTAAAAGTCATTGACATTAAATATTATTTCTGATTATGGATGAAAATAGGAAGAATTCTCCTTTTCTTATCCCAGTCATACATTTCTTTGCTGTTCTGCAGGCCTTAGGATGGGGCTGTGGAGCCTACTGAAAACTGCCAAACACAGTATAAATAGCGAGTTGCTGTCAAAGGTAATGACCAAAGAACCTCTTATTTAGAAAAATAAAGGAACAGCTTTCCGGACTTGGATGCTAGGATTGTAGGAAACCCATCCTAGAAATAGTGACATGGGTAGTGTCAAGTAGGTGGAGTGAGGCAGTGGGATGTTTTGCTTTATTATGTCTAGCATCCCAAGCACTACTTGAGAAAGCAGCTGTCAATAAAGCACATAATTTGATATTTGCTCATTGAATGGACCGCTGTTTTTCAGAACACGGTATCTTAAAACTCCCATTTGTTGTCAAATCCCGTCTTTGAAATGAATGGATTTCCCAGGGCACTTCTGTTCAAAGCTGCACGTCAGATGAGTCAAGGCTGAGGAACGTGACTCTGGGTTTCAGGTGCGGTGGTGCCCGGGGAGCCCCAGCTCAGCAGGGCCCTTTGGCCAGACCCTTCACGGGCTGTTACATGGGAATGTGGGGGCTCTCGCACCACTCAGGACACCCGCGGTATCTCCAGGCTTTGGGGTGGGCCAAGTCGCAGTGTAGGCAGAGCCCTGGATCAGCAGAGATTGATGCAAAGACTGTAGGAACGGGACTGAGCTCAGGACTGGGAGCACAGTTATTGGCTGGGCAGAGAAGAAGCAAAAGTGAAGCAGAAACCTCCTCCAAAGGCAGCTGCTGCAAATACCTTTTCACTATTCAGGAGTGCGGGCAACCCTAGCTGCAACRCTCGTACGTGGGAGATGAGTAAGGGCAGGATCAAATGGCCGGAGCAACGCGCTCCCTCCTGCTCCCTCTGTCCCCTCACTTTTGTAAAGCCTTGGCGTTTTGAGGGCCACTTGGTGGGGTCAGACTTGCCACATCTGAGTGCTTGAGATCACGATGCAATTTATGTGCTTAACTCAGTATTGCCTAATTTGCTGGATCTGGGCACTCGCTGTCGTAGCTTTCTTTGGCATTCTGACTTGCATTTCTGAAAATTTCTATGGTAACTCACTAGGAAATGTGGTGGGGTTAAAAGGGTTGAAGAGATTCAGATCAGATCTAACAACCCCCTTTGGCAGTTTTCCATGTTATAATCATTCTATCCTGGTTTGAGTGGGAATGGTGATGTTTTTAGACAAAATAGTACTTAAACTAGTCTGACATCCACTTTGACATTTCAGAAACAAATGCCAGTGCTGTCTTTCATGATWAGCTGGCTTTTCTGTTGTTCTTTGCCTCTTTTAGGACTGTTTTGCCAAAAGYTGCATAAAGCAGAGTATATAACAAGTTGACAAGGGGTTCAGCTCTTCAAAGCCTTGTTCACAGTAGCAGTCCACTTGAAAGAAAGAACTTCTGATTAAATTCATTTTTGCCACTTTATTTTTCTGTGACAAGCGACAGAATTTTACTGTTTTTTCCCCTAGAGCAGCTCTCTTTCCAGTGTTGAAAGCACTGAACTATTTATAGATGTAACAAAAGTTTCCAAAGGAAGCAAGATGGAATCTCCATGGAAAATTTTGCAACCTATTATTCAGAGGTTTCTTGTTTGGTAAAGATTTGTCCAATACATTTCTTAACAAGGCATGGGTGTGTAAATTCTCTTAGATTTCACATGAACTTGTTGATTTTGTTGGGAGAGCGTAACCAAAGATACAATTTGGTTCCTATGGCTAGGTTGGTGTCATCTGATATTATCCGTAGGAGAAGTCACATGTTGAAGGCTGGTTCCAGCCACGATCAGCTGGTGGTGGGAGGGCAGCAGGGGGTAGATGAGCATCTYACTCCACTGATTAACGAGTGGACAGAGATGATTGACTGGGGCTAATTGCTGTGCTGTTAGATAGATGAAGTTCAATGGGATGAACCTGCCTAAATATCTGCCAGGAAGAAAGGATTGCTTTTCCTGGAGATGACTGTGCTCACTTCTGTTGCAGAAAACTAGCTGCATTAGCAAGCCTGGCAGGCCAGAAAGGGCTGGGGGAGCCCGGAGCTTGCAAATGGGAAGATGTTTTGTCATAAGTAACCTTGGGATATACTTGAAATACTTTCAGGAGTTTGAGTAAATGAAGGGGAAAAGTATGCTYATGTGGGAATTTGGCATTTGACAAAGAAATAAGATTCAAAACTACTTCATAAAGGTGATCTTGGGGAACTTGATGCACTTGGGGAACAAAAAGCTATWGGACAGAAAACTGGGATTTGCTACCAGCGGAGAAAGGAAAGCTTCAGGACTCTGTTTGAACAAGCCGTTCCAGCTGCTGATCTGTAACTGCTTTCATATTTATTCCAGTATTTACACTTGCCAGGCACACACATGCACACACAAAAAAAGCAAATAAATGACACGGTAAAGCTGCAGTAAATCCTACACAGGCCACTTAATAAGCACAGACACATTATGCTTATCAAATACAAAGAGAGGCATACAGGGCCAACCTGCTTTCAACACCGCCGCGGGACACGCGATGGATGCTGCATTCCAGCAGGTCTGTAGCACTTTTGGAAATGACACATCTGGTCAGAGTATTTCAACGCTTCCTGAAGAAGGGAGACCAGGGAGAGCCCATTGCTAACAAGCAGTGTCAACACCAGCTCTCTCTCCTAGTGTGGAGTCCGTAGTTTATATCCAGTTTTGGGGGAGAAGCGCGGCCGCCTGGACCTGCAGAAAGGGGCAGAGCGGAGCAGCTCTATCCAGCCTGAGGTTCATGGACATGATGGCCAGCATCTAGCAGTCTGTCTTTACAGTTATATCCCAAGGGATCTAATGGGCTTGGACATCTTCCTGAGAGTTAATAGCAATAAATTAGCAAATTTAATCAGGATGATTCTCTGTAGCTACACTGCCTCTGGAATAGGTTTCGTGGGCACAAAGAATTGATGGATCTGTTGGCTTTGCTCTTTCATTTCATTAGCTCCAAATCAGATTCCTTGACCCTGTTTGAAACTGGTGTTAGCAGCTCATTCAGTTTCCTTGACTGAATTTATGCCATAGCACTTGGGATTTTCCAGGGAGGCAATCCAGAGCACCTCTACTTTATTCCTGTGCCGCTGTCATTCATTGTACTAGGTCTAGCACTGAAGGAGAGCCTGAATTGGGCTTAAATCCTGCAGAAGTTGTGCCATGCTCGCTGGGGCTCCGGTTGCTTTAGCAGCGTGAGGTTTCCAGCCGCTAGACCCTGCTCGGCAGAGCCCCCGTTGCTCGTGGCACCTCACGCTCTACCTGGGTAGGGAGAGGCCTTTGGCACCTCCCGAGACTTGGATCCCGTGGGGCCAAACTGAGGCCACAGCGCCCCGCTTCCCAGGTGTCTGTTCTCGGGAGTCCTGTCCTGATTTAGGCAATTAAGTGTCGCGTAAAGTGGGAGCACTTGAAATACCACCCGGCTGCCGCTTAGGTACTTCACTCAGCATAGCGATGGGGACACTTATCTGGGGCAGAGATGGGCTGGGCTCCAGGCCTTGATCTCAAAGCTCTCGCTGTGCTACACATTAAAGAGAAGCCGAATATGATACAGAAACAGTTTGGGATTTACGATTCCCATCTCTGAGGTAAGCGCCGTAAGCTCCCGAGTCATGCTCGCACTTGCAGCGYGCCGGGAGACAGCTCTCCGGATCCATTTGTCTCCTGGCTTTTGCTGTGTGCAAATGTATACCTCAAAAAAGCCTCCTGGGCCACACATTCCTGTGGAGAAGCCCCAGATGGACTRAAGGGTCGGTTACAATGGGATTCTGGGATCAGCCCAACGGGCCGCTGAGTATCTCCAGTTCAGTGCCCCTCCACCTCCCGGTTAATCCCCTGCTCGCTCAGTCTGTCGCAGTGACAGACTTGCCGCAACTGCCGGCGTGTTAGTGCCTGCGCCGGGGCCCGCGGCGGCTCCGCGCGTCGCCACACGCGCTGGGGACCCCCCAGCGGTGCCGCCCGCTCCGCTCTGCCCCGCTCCGCTCCGCGCGGCCTGGCTGGCCCTGCCCGTTCCCTCACGGACGGGCGCGGTGGGCTGGGCAGCGGGCGCCCTACCCGAGGAGCCCTCCAGCTGTGAGGCCAAGGCTGGCTGGATTGAATCCCCGCTTAAGTTCCGCGCCTGGGCTTCGCAAAACCTGCCGCGTGGTTCTGCACTTGCAGCCTGTTTGGGAAAGGATCCCTTCAAAAGGCTCAAATCCGTGTTTGAAGAATGCATTTTTTGGCTCGCTGTTTAAAAAGTGAAATAATTGGTTTGGGAAGTTTACAAATAGCTTATTTCAGTAGTTTCCCAAGGCTGCAGAGAGTAAGCTAGAGGAGCTTTAGAGGTTTGAGTAACAGTTGCACATAGTAATTGAAGAAATTGCGTGTGGAAAAACTCAGAAGATGATAGTTTATGCTGTGTTTGAGTTTTAAGCAAGACACAGATTAAAAAAAGAGACAACTAAACAAAAAGAAGAGAAAACTCCAGGCTTTGCATTGCCCAGAAGGGCAATTTGGAGCCTCTTAGAACATCCCATATGTGTAAAAAATGTTTTAAAAAGGAAAAAAAAAAAGTTGATGTAGGAAAAAAATCTAAGTCTTTTTTTTTGCCAATGTTTTGTTAAACACGTGCAAACATCCTTCCTCATTCCCTTTCCTCTTTCCTGTTGGGTGGCAAGGCAGGTTTCTGTTCTATCCATTTCCCTTGTTCTGGCCATTATGCTCTTTCCATCCTCGCTGTGTCATGGCTGTGTTTGCTCCATGGTGATGGGCAGGATCCATTTCTTGTAGGGGTGCCCCGAGAGAGGGTTGTCTGCATGCAGGGCTCCCAGGGGGGCATCCTGGGACACCTCTGCACTCTAGATGTTGGTGCTTGGCATCTTTGCAGTCCCCGGGAGCAAGTGCTCAGCCCCGGAGTGGGGAATTGAGCCCAGTTTGGGCCCAGGTTCTCACTCTGGTTCTTTATTTTCTTTGTGACTGGCTGCATCTGCCGTTCCTGTCAGCTCCAACAAGTATGTGTTGTTACGTCTCTGCGCATCCGCTCCCTTGCCGTTTAGGTGACAGCAGTACCTGTAACTTTGTTCAGGTTTAAGAGGCTTTAAATAAAGAAATTCCTAATTACTAGTAACATTATTGATGGATGTGAACGATTAACAGCAGTAAATTCAGGTGAGAACTGCGAGGTGAGGACATATTTTATATGGTCTGTGGTGAACCTGTTGGTTTGGTATGAGTGAGTTTTACAGTCTTTCGTAGAGTTGCTTTTAAAATACATCCTTTGCCAAGTTGTTGGGTATTTCTTAATCAGAGATGACTAATGGGCTGCTTGGCGCAGCACATGTGTGTCAGGAGGGCTGCTCTGAAGCTGAGGAGCTGAGAAGATCGGATAAAACTACCCAAACTCCTCGGAAGCCTCAGGAGCCGTTTCACACTGCTGGCTGGCTTGTTTTGCTTTGCCCTCCCTTGGGGAGAGGAGGATTCCCCCAGCACTCTGCAGTGCTGCCAGCGACACCCTGTTCTCGCTGGTCATCTCCTTAATCTGACTGGAACTGTCAAAAATCCCGTTGCTCTTGCTAAGGCCTGAGGGGAAAGGGAGGTGACAACTTCCATGGCTGAATTGAAAGCTCCATCTGCTCTAATTACTGGTGCCCGCTTCAACTGGAGAGCGTCCATGGGGTCAAGTTTACTTGCTTAACTTGCACTCAGTGCCTCCCCTGTAACTCCCATAGGATGMCTTCTTATTGTGGTAGTGTTGTAGAAAGGCAGTATTTTGGGCATTTGAAGGTGCTTAAAACCTATATCAATGAATAATGATAAGAAAAGACTAATGAAATTATGGTAGGTTGATTAAACTGAATTTTAGAGAAACAAATCTCTGCAATGTTGTGAAATTCAGCTTTTGCTTTCCAGGGTCTTTATTCTTTCTGCTCTGATCACATTATGTATGGTAATAGTATAGTAATACCCTGAAAGGAGCCTGCTTTGCTCGGTCCCTAGGTGAGGCTCCAGCAAGGTCAGCGAATCCCTCCCTTTCATCATCATCAGCGAGCTCAGCCTGATCCTTAAGTGCCCCATGTGTGTGTTTGCACTTGGAGAGCATTTCCTGCCTTGCGTTTGACAGCTGCTCACAACCACCACGCTGATCCAGTTGGCCCACAGGGGAATTCAATCACTTTTGGRTGCTTAATAAGCCCACACTGACACCCTGCCACTGCTTCTGCTCCCTGGTAGATTTCTAATTTAATTTCTTTTCAATTTTTGCTTGTAGACGTTCTGTAGCATTTAATTTTCTCTTTGATAATTTGTGAGTCACTAAAAGCTCATGGAACATGTAGGCCTACTTGGGTTGGCATTTCAGCACATTTCTCACATTTCTTTCTGTTGGGCTGGCTACTTCTGCCTGTTTGGAAGCAGTGCTGTCTCCTCCCTTCAGAAGGTGATGCATTGCTTATATRTAGTGCCAGAACTAGGATGTGATGATCAGGACTGCACTGTCCTCTCCCTGGGGACTGTCCCAGCTCTCAGGTAGTTCTTACAAGGCTTCTTCCATAGGGATTATTTCCAGCAGATACACAGTCCTCCTTTGGAGTCCTGCTCCCCTGTAGTATCAGTGGCAGAGCAGAGACTGTCCCGGACAGAATCACGTTACCTCTGCGAAGAGCCATGGACACAGTCGCTCCATCATTTTAAGGAGCCAAGGAGAATTTGGAGGTGACACCTTTCCAAGATTTCCACCGGGCAGATACAACTCYGTAAAAATGACCTGTGAACTAAACTTTTAGTAGTCCCTCCAGGTGAGAAATGTGTGTGAAATGCCTGGCTTTTCTGCCTGTTGGGGGGCAGAAAAGCCAAAAGAAAAGTTGTAAAACTCCATACCAGGRTAGGGTCTGATGATCTGCAGCCTGAGTCTGCTCACCCCATGAGGAAAGGAGAGAGAAGGTTTAAAATAAATGATGGCCTCAGGATCCTCTTTCTTAGCTGTCCTGCTGGTCAAGGACAGGTGTCTTGATGGAACTGAGGAAAATGGCATCTTTGCTTCCGTGGTATGACTGAAAAGGAGGAAAAGAGAAGTAATCAGGATTATCTAATACCAGGATGGAAAAATTGTATTCTGCTTTCTGTAATTACAGTAATTTGTAATTCTTGTCCAGGCACCATCGATGAGTTTAAATTGGTGCAGAAAAAAACCAAGTGCCATCTGAAATATTCCCTGGAGATTGGGTCTTCCACTCCAGGGTTGTGTTAAGAGCAACTGTTTTGTTGAAGAGAGGTATCGTGTTATTGTGCTGCTCATACCTCCTGTCTGTAGCATTCCGATAGCTCTCATTTGAGAACAGGTCATTTATCCTGGGAAAGGTGTTCAGAGAACAAGCTGGGAACAGAGAATTTGCTTCATTAGAGGTATCATCTGCACCTTTAATTCTGTGAAGCAAAAAGCAAGGACTATGAATGTCTGTCACCTCCTAAAGTATTTAAGGAAAACAAAGGTAACCACAGGTTACTCTAAAAGAGAAAAAGGAAAATATCTAAGTGAACTGGCTCAGAATAAACAGAGGTGAGATATTAGAAGGCAGTTTGAAATCATTAGAGAAGAAAAGCTCTGGAAAAGTCTCTCTGTAAAGGGATCCAAAGAAGCCCAGACAGGTTTGAGATGCAGCTTGATAAACTAATGAACACTTGAAACTTTATGAGTAGCAGCTTATATATGCAATGTACTTCCTTGAGAAGCTCCCTTGAATAGAAAATTGAACCTCTTCATGGGAAAATGATTTCCCATTCTTTTTTTTTTTCTGCAGAAATTAAATATACATATTAACAAATAGCAAATGCATTGGCCCTTTGAAGTGCCCGAGCTTGTCTAAGTTGTAGGTTGATAACAGCATTGCCATTTGCTCCTAAACATGGTGTCAAAAGAAGATAATGAACCCACAAAGCAGATAAATTATTAAGGCTGGAAGATGCACAGAAATGTCATAGGCTGTGARTCACTCCAAGTAGAAGCCACTGTAGCTTCTGGCTGCTACGGTATGAAGAAGGATGAAAATAGATTAAAAGACAAATTAGCAATAAAAAACACAAATCTAAAGAAACAGCACAGTGCAATATGAGATGAGGTACCTGTGCATGGGGCCATGGCAGTTAGACCAATTTAGGTCAGCTCTGCGCTAGCACCAAACTCTGAAGGAAATTATTCCTCTTCCCTGGGTGTTGGATTTTTTTTTTTTTGAGTTGGATTTTTATTACTTTGTGCTGAAACAGTTGAGCCCGTGGTTGGACAGGTACCAGGAACAGCATAAGGGAGGAGGCAGCGATTCGGCCCGCTTAGGCTCTGCCCTTGTCTTGGTGGGTGCCCTTGCCTCACCTTGCCTCTGCTGCGTGATACCAGAGGAGATTACGGGTGTTTGCCCATACTTGTATTTTTTGTCCCCTCTGGAAGGCAGAAAGTCTCTGGGAAGTCCTTTCAACATACGGATGCCCAGGGGCTGCGCTGTCCCTGCCCCGGGCTTGTGCAACCGCCTTCACTCAGGCTCGGGAGGAACTTGCTGCAGTGCGGCGGGCGCCACAGGGAGCACAAAACTGTAGCAAATCTTAGTTTAAAAATGTGAGAAATTTCATTATAATAAGGGTTTCTATATGGTAAAAGTACTGGGAAAGAGGATGCGTTTATGTGCTCCGGTGAAGTCCTCTGGAATTATCCAGGCACCGCTGTAACTGATAAGCAAATGCCGATAACCCTGTTAATATTTCAAGGAGTCTGCAACTATTGGGGAGCAGTAGGTAGTGATCGCATTCCTGCACACCGCAGGACGGGTTTGCTGTTTGCCATCGTTCTGGTTTTACACGCACAGCGTTTCTGAAGCTCTATTCACGTCGTCTCAGGGCAGCCCCTTGGCAAGCGGCCTCCCGGGCTCTCGGAGACGCCTCTCGCTCGCAGCGCTTGGGCTCGTTGCCTGCCCTGCTGCCGCCGGGATTTGGATTGCAAATTCCTGCCCGGAACAAAGAGGGAGAATATAAAGGGCTGGGCTCTGGCCTCTCTCACACTTTAGGAAACCTTTCTGGCTTCGGAGGGTTGTGCTTGCAACTCTGGCCATGGTTCAAAACAAGTTTCCTTCGGAGGGTTGTGCTTGCAACTCTGGCCATGGTTCAAAACAAGTTTCTATCTCTGCAAAGACTCCACCGGCAGGCACGATGCTACAAAAAAAAGAGGCACAAAGATGATTAAGGGTCTAGAGCATCTATCTTATGAGGAAAGACTAAACGAGCTGGGCCTGTTTAGCCTGGAGGAGGGAAGATKAAGAGAGAATCTGATTAACATGTATAAGTACCTGAGGGGAGAATGTAAGGAGGAAGGGGCCAAACTCRGTAGTGGCCAGTGACAGGACAAGGTGCAGTGGGTMCAAGTTGAAACCCAGGCAGCTCCATCTGCATGTGAGGAAGAACTTGTTTSGTGTGAGGGTGCCAGAGCCCTGRCMCAGGCTGCCCAGGGAGGCTGTGGAGTCTCCTTCTCTGGAGATCTTCCAAAGGCGCCTGGATGCCGCCCTGTGCCCYGTGCTCTGGGTGYCCCTGCTGGAGCAGGGGCTTGGACTGGATGAGCTCTAKRGGTCCCTTCCAGACTCAATCATTCTGGGATTCTCTGAGAGGAGGCCTCAGGGAGATTACTAGTATTTTAGGTGTCATCTACTACTGACTTGAGCCCTGTCCACACTTGTTCCCTTTCTCCTCTCCCCAACTCCTACTGTGTTTCCTCAGCACCCAGGGGCTGCAGGTCAGTGGGTTTGGACAGGAGGGAGGGTGGAAAAGCTGAACATGGGACGCATCTCGGGTGCAGAATGTGTCCAACTGTGTGCCCGGTGCTGTCTGGAAGCTGCCCCGAGCGCCGCGGGAGCTCGCGGGCTGCCTGGGAGCCGCTCGCGCTCGCTGCTTCCACGAGACCGCGCCACGCGAGGAGGTTCGGCCTGTGCTGGCTTGCGTGTGCGCAGCGGGAGCAAACCGAGCAGGTGAGTCACCAATGCACAAAACCGCTCCGTGCTGGGAAGAGGAGCTGCCACCCTCACGGAATCGGCTTTCTGCGGGTTCCTGCTCCCAGAGCGGTGCCGGATTGCGGAGTCTGCCGCGGTCAGAGCGGGAAAGGCGGCTCCTTGTCTTCATGTCTCCTTTACAAGGGGCTGCTGCTGGGGACCTCATGTTACTGTGCTGCGACCACTAAAACCAGTGTCCTTGCACCTAGAATTAGTTCTCCGAGTGCTTTATCTATCCTTAAAGATGACAAAAAGGCCTAAATCACTCTTGCTTTTTAAACATATGTAGAAGACTTTGCACAGTGGTAGCGCTCAGTTAAGCAGCCCACAATAATTAACCAGTTCTGTTTAGAAAGCCGGGTAATATTTGACTGTGGGACAGGTTTGTGAAGCACTGAGAAGGAAGCTGCTTTCATGTCTATTGAACCACATTTTGCTTTTAAATCAAACTCCCTGTTCCTCTTCCCCCTGGCACCCTGTGTTGAAGATCCTCGTCGCACACAGATCTCCACCTTTCCGGCTGCATAAAGACCCAGGTCTTCATTTTAATGAGCTAAGAGGAGCCCTGTGGAAGCAGGGATGGCCAGATGGGCGCTGGTGTTATCCTTCCCCAGACCCCACGGCATTTAGCAGATAAAACAAATCCAGTTAGAGACGCTCCCTGTTCTGTATGGGAAACCCTTCTTAAGGTGTAAGCCTGAAGGTAGACCCAGCTGAGGAGCCTGCTTAGGGAAACCTCATTTGATTTTCAGAAGAGCTGTCTTGAGAGCCAGCTGGGAAGCAGGGAGCTCCTGCGGGGAGATCCCAGGGCTGGACTGGGATCCGCGGCGCTCGGGGCCGTGTTGGGCAGGGCGTCCCACGGTATTCCTCCTGCCAGCGGCTGCCCAAGGGTTTCTCCTGGGCACAAGGTGTCTGGCTATCCACGTGAAATGAGTTCTCAAGTATAAGCCACACAGGAAGAATCAGCGTCTTGGAAAAGCTGTTTCTCTCCAAAGACACTTTAGGGTGTATTCTGCTTTGTAAATCCATGCATTACAACACACCCTTTTTGGACTCATTTGCTAGTCAGAAAAATAAACTTCCTTCTCTTTCAGGAGCAGTGAGTCTGAGGGAGGAGAGGCAGGGAGAGCAGGAGGATCTCCTGGTGCAGCTAGTTCTGGGATGGCAGAGCGGGGACGGGGCCCTCGCTGGTAGCCCCCCAGTTAGCCAAGCATGCATGAGACCAGTGAGCCCAGCTGCAGGACACACGGTGGAAAATAGTCTGGGTAATTTTAACCACTGTTGTGCAGGCGTAGGTGGTTTGAAGTTGCAAAGGAGCTGCCTTGCTGGTGTTTGCAGAGGCTCCTTACCCGGGCAGGGTGGCTTCCTGCCCTGGAGGCTCCATGGCCCTGGCTGYTCCAACATGGCCCATCTCCCTCTTCTCCATCCCTGTCCTCCACAGCTGCTGTCCCCATCCCAGTGCACGTGTTCCTGCTGTGCCACTTCCAAGGACTGTCCCTGGCATGAGAGCTCCTGGTGGCCGTGGCCAAAAGAGCGGCAGGTCCGATGCTGACATGTACAGGCCATGGGGCTCCGTGCCCTGCRCGTGCCCTGGCCTTGCCCGTTAGCTACCCCAGGCACTGCCTGTGAGCCCTGCCGAACTGCACAGGGCCAAGGGACTTGTGACCTCATATCCCTTATTCTAGTCCTGCCTGCTAGCATATATTGGGGAARGAACATGAGAAGCAGGACAAGTATAGACTGGTCCTTCCTGTGTTGTACTGTCCCAGTTCCTGGCAGTTCAACTCCCAAGGCTTTATGGAGCTTTGGGTCTCAGCTGGACTGTGCTGCTGAACGGTTTTCAATGGTGCTATCATCTCTGGGTTTGTATCACCCTTTCTGAGCCTTGTGCAATCCCCAGTGTGCTGTCACAATTCCCACRGTTTAGATGCTTGCACTTCTAGGAAGCATTTCTTCTGAAGTTTCTTCTGCTAGAACGTGCCACTGGTAACGTCACTGGGTGATCCTTGGCTTTGGCATTGTGAGAAACAGGAATTAATTGTCCGTTGGCCTTCCCAGTGCCACGGTTTTGCATGTCCTTATCGTGCTATCCATCTCTGCAGTCTGCAAAGGGTGCTCTCCATTTCGTAACATGCCGTAAATTGGGTTCTCCAGATGTGCCGGAGCTGCCCGGGAGGGCGCAAATCAAAGCATCCCGCTGTGAATCAGTGTGTTTACACCTGAACCATATCCAGGGAAGGAGYGAATTACAGAGGTGTTAACTGGCTGCACAGTTCTCCAAAGGTCCGAGCTTCGTTCTTAATGGAATTTTTTTACAGTGTTTACATCGTTCTTTATAAACCTCTTGCAAATACTGTGAAGCTTCCACCAAAGAAGCCCCCATCCCTGGAGATCTGCTGCTGCTGGCTGCTGTCTGGAAGGTGACAGGTGACACATGGGACATGCTGCTCTGSTCATTCCTCTTGCTGCTGTGTTTTGGATACAGTTAATACCCATTTCAGTACACAAATACTGACCCTCCCCTCCCCTCTCATGTTAGAGCAGAGCTTAGTCATGTATCTCGGAGAAGAATAGAGAACCAGGTGAAGCGAATGTATTTTTATGTTTTTTGTTTGTATCTATTGGCAGCCTTTTAGCTTGTGCATTGCCAAAACAAACCAGTGCTCTGCTCTGCGTGGCTGCCAACTCCTCCTCTTGCTATAGGTGATATAAGGTAGCCAGGACTTGGGGTGGGTTTCTTGCAAAAACTGTGGTGTTTGCTTCTCCTTTCAGGTCGGTGTGGGCTGATCTCCTGGTAATTCTTTATTTAAAATATATAGTTTTTAAAGACCGGGAGAAAGGCAGGAAATCCCCTGGATGGGAGGGTCTCATCACCTTGTCACAGCACACACCTGAGCTGGCCACTGGACTGCGTGTGAGGAGGGTCCCTGGTTACTTCATCCTTAGCAGAAGAGTTGAGTCAGACTGTGCATTTCATGTCAGTTTATTTATTTGTTTATGATCTGGAAACTTTTGCTATTATAACCACATTGACTCTAAGTACATCAGAGCACCAAACTTTAATTGCTTTATGAAGTCACCTTTGAATCGTTAAGGAAAATCCCTGTACTTTGTTTTAGGAGTTTAGGAGTAATGGTGTTTTTCTCATTGAGATTCTGCTTTTGAGAGTGTGATGGGTATAGAAACCTATTTCTGAGGTTTCTTAGTGCACCTTTCCTAGCAGAAAGATRAAGGCCACACGGGTGCTTTACCTTTCCTTCACCCCTTCCTTCTCTGGATAAGGGACTCAGGGCAAAGTGACCATGAAGCTCCCTGGTGTCCAGGCTGGATTTCTTACAGTTCTTCTTCTCACCCAAATCACAACACGCTGCATTTCTTTACTGAGCCTTGATCAGTTTGGGAAGGAGGATTTCACAGATTTAAAAATAAAAATAAAAATAAAACAGTAAGAATATTATCTAGAGCAAATAAAGCATCTGGGGCTCCAGGAGCGGGATGACCCTCGGGAAGAGGCTCTGAGCAGGGGCTGCCACCAGCTCTTCCAGGGAATCAGCCTCATCCAAAGGGGCACTGCAGAGCTCCCCGCAACGTTGGCAACRTTGAAGGCGTGTAATTAATTATTCCTAGGTGTTGGGTTGGAGTTTATATCAAAAAAAACAAAAGCAAAAAAACCTCCAAAACTTAAACAGAAATAATAGTCAACAGCATTGTTCAAAGGACATCAAATATAACGTATTTTCTCTTTCTGTTGTGTTTATGTTTGTAGAGTGTAGCACCTTGGTCTTGGTCCCATTTTGGGTTATAAATCATCACAATAAAAGAAACCCAGCAGTTCTGTTCAGCTGCCTTTTATGGAATTTACGTAGAGCATTTGTTTTATTTAATTTTTGAAAGTTTTTCCCAGCGTGGTTGTGTTTCTACTTCTGCTTTTAATAGGTGAGTCTTTGAAAACTCTCACAGCGGTGTCGCGGTCACAGATGATTGAGCAGGGAATTATTAACCCAGCCTAAAAGTTAACATGCGGATTACTGGAAAGTTCCAGCTTTAAGCAGTGAACTGCATTACTGCAAAAGCTGTGGAAAGTTCAAATCGCGTGAGGCCAAGCCAAGGGGCTGTCAGTGGGGTTTTGTTAGGCACTGCCCACCTCAAACAGGGCTCACAAAGGGAGTGTATTTTATTTAAGCGGAGCTGTGCTGGTTGTGCGCTCTGGAGCCGTAGCGTAGCTGCCTTCCTGTGGGTCACTGTCTTGGATATTCAGCTGGTCACTGTTGTCTTTTCCAAAAGCCTGGTCTGTCGAGCGTTGTTCCCCCAAAGACGCTGTTTCCACACAAGCACTTTTGGCTGAAATTGCACCTTCTTCAGAAAGAAAACTGGTAAATCTTGCACTGAGTTTGAGCCGAAGCTCGCATGGTGCGTGCATGTTCAGATGGTCTGCAGGAATATGTTAGCTGTTAGTATAATTATTTGTGCAACCTAGAAATACTTGTGAGCTCTTAATGGCTTAAATGGGCTCCTTGTTGAAATAAAYTGTTCAGGACACGGGAAGCTCACACACAGGGAAACTCGGGAAGAGGGAAGAGCACAGCCAGGCCATTTCCATGGTGCTGAAACGGAGCGATGTTCGGGACTCCGAACAGCAGCATCTGCTGCAGCGAGGAACAAGGATTTTCACCCCTTCAGTGAATGTGGCCAAACTTTTCTCATCAAGCTGAAGTGATGTTGGGGGTCTGSACCACCCTGGTTTCTCCATTTGGCACTTAAAATGTGCTCGCCATCACCCACTGCTGAAATGATGTCCTTGAAGCCCATATTTATGCTGGATATTAAAWCATTTCAGGAGGAATTTGTTGACATTGCCCAAACTCTGGAGCCGGGGCCGCGGTGGCGGCAGCGCAGCGGCAGCAGCTGCCCCTCGCTTTGGCCAAGGCCACCCCCCAGGAAAACCCTGTGCTGCCCCTGTGCTGATGGAGGGGAACATGGAAATGGAGCCTGTGAGAGGCTGGTTGTGGGGCAGGGCGCTGAGGGGCGGGTTTCGCTGGCCGCAGGTCCCCACATGTACAAAAGCTGCGAATCATCAGCGACTGCCCCATCTTCTGCCTCAGATATCACCCCACATAGCTAAATGTTAGCTAGAAAGTAGGCCCTTCTGGGCTGATATTTTTCCTTGTCGTTAGCCAACCTGCGGCGCTGAGTTGGCCTCTCCCCACGCGAGCTCCACTTGGCCTTGCTRCGGTCTCAGCCTTGTTCAGGTCCTTGTGGGTCCTGCTTTCATCCACTGCAGCCCAGACCAGCTGCATCCATCCGCTGCTGACAGCAGAATACAGAATACAAACCCAGTCATTTCCAGTGGTAGATGCTCTGAGAGGTCTATAAACACCCTGATATTAGTTACACTGCCCATGCTTGCGTGCAGGTGTGCCCCACTGGATCCCTGCAGCTCCTTAGGAGGACAAAGCACTGAGCAGCGCACGCTCCTCGGCAGCGGGAGTAACATGAGACAAGATCTCGTGTTAGTCTGAGCCTTTCTGAGCCTTTCAAGGGCTTTCTGAAGCAACAGATGCTAGTGAGAGCCACAGACAGTTATTCAGTTTTATGAGGAACCTCCCAGAATGAAAAGCTTTTCTCCAGCCCCTTTTTTTGTTCTTTTTATGCTAACTCTTTTCTTCCGATAACCTGTGTGCTGCTTCCAGAGGAGAGGCCTCAGTACCATATTGTAGTCCTAGGAAGGCAAAGCCTATCCAGGCTTTTAATTCAGCAGTATYTTCAGCTCAGGCACTTCTGTAACACTCCTCTCTCTTTTTATTTTTTAACTACTGTATATTGCATAAAACACCACTGTTATAGTGCTGAGATCTCTTTATTTTATGCATAGTTGCACGTGTAGAGAACAGCTCTGCAGTGAAAGCAAACAGGTCCAGGGACGCTGTGCTGTTCCCATCGGCCTCGAGCGGTTGTTTGAATAAGCGTATGGCCTTTCCCATTCCTCACATTTGATAGCAGCAGCTGCGAGGGCTTTTGTGCTGGCTGAGGTTGCAAAAACATTCCCGGCCTGCGCCTTGCAGCGCTGGCCAGCAGTCCCTGCAGCACCTTTTGAACTCCGGGGAGCAAGGAGTTTTGTATGGGATGGCGTTCGGGGATTCCCGTTTGGCCTCCTGTCCTGCTGAGTCACTGTGCCACGTAACCTTCCACTGTTATTTGTCCACAAAAGCAGCAACAGATCAGAAATTGGAGCAGAAAACGAGCATGTTTGCTCATTGGAGCCTGAGTGGGTGTAAATCCAAGTGGGAAAACTGTGCAGCCATGTAGCTACAACCAACTCGTGGGAGTGCACAGCCCATGCAAGGCCTCCAAACTGATGCTGCCCTGGGACTGTGCTCGGGGCATTGAAGAGTCTCTTTTACCAAATTCGGCACCAGGTGCAGACCTGCACAAAGTCCCTTGTGCATGGACCTGCACAAAGTCCCTGAAAGCAGGGAAAAAGCTCTATGTGCTTATTCAGGATGCCAATGCAGTGCAAGAAATGTTCTCTCAAATTAAGCCATGAGTTTGTTAATTTTGTTTTCTCTGATAGAGACATGCGTGTTCCCTTCAGAGATGAAGATTTTGGTGAAGAGTAGGTGGAGATTGCAGACTGCAATTACTGCAGATTGAAATAAAGAGCAGCTTTGGAGACAGTGCCTCTGCCCCTCTGCAAAGCATCTTTGCAGGGCTCCAAGCTCCCCAAATGCCTGAACTGTTAGAGCCTCGGGTGGCTGTTTTTTAAACAAATGATGCTTACGGCACATTGTGTTTGGGGTTTTTTTTATATATTTTTTTTTTTTCCTTATTCACTCTATTGATTTTCTCTTTCCAGCAGCAATCTTTTGGCCGGCAATAACGCAAAATTCCCAGTCCTTTTAGAAAGCTGCTGATTGCCAAAACGGTAACCTCATAGATTATCTTCTTGTCAGCAATGCTTTTAACCACAGTTTTGGCAGAGCCTTGGAACATGCCCTTTCTCAAGAAAGAGTTGTCTGGGCTGGAAAAAGCATTGGCATTAAAAAGAGGTTGTCATAGTGATTGAAACCTCCTCATAGACATTCCTCAGGAAAAGCGGGCTGCAAGATGCACCTTTGTAGTCCCTTTTTTAAGTAAGGGACCCTTTAAATTGAAGAGCCCGTTTCATTGTCTAAATGCAGATTTCTGTGACTTGTAAAACAATAGTACTCTGGAGTGCTGTTTGTGTATCAATGCTTACTTTAATTACTTTCAACAAGAAATGTCTCAATGGGAATTRGGTTCCAATTTCTTGGGATTGCAAGGCCCAGGTTTTCTTAGATCTAAACCAGGATGACAGCTTGGTTCCCTAGATGAAGAGGAAGAGATTCGAGGAAGACACTTAAACTTAGCCCTGAAAGACTAGTTCTGAGAGGGCTTGAAAAGCACAGCCTGGGAAATGGTTCCTCGTGGGTATTTGGTCTTTTGAGCTGACAAGAYCTAATAAAAAGCAGCCTGGGCTTCACTCTTACCTCCCAAGCCRGCTTCTGGATAGAGCTGCCGCCAGATAAAAAAGAGGGAGAACTGCGAATAGGAACAAACCATTCTAATATTAAATAAAGTAATATAGCATGCAATCAATGCGCTTGCATATAAAGTTGTGATTATTCACTGAAGTCCCTACTATTTCTGTGTCATATTTCCTTTTACCAAATGAGTTTAGAGAGTACCTGTTTTCAGGATAAAGGATAGGATAAAGTGCTGTAAAATCTGTCCGTATGCTGGATAATCTGGGAAAAGGTAGCAAGAGTGTTAAGGTAGGAGTAAGTAAGGAGTAATTAGTTCAGAACTAAACTTGTGGCTAGCCCAGAGTCATGATCTTTTTTTTTGTAACCCGATTGCTTGAGAAGAAAGGTCTAATCCAGAGACATTTGTAGATGAGGGCAGCGTGCAAGGTGTTGACACGAGTTGTACGGGATTTTGGTGCCCGCTCCTGCCACAAAACTAACCTCAAATTCCAGTCCGGTGGGGATTAAAGGAAGAGACAAAGAAATAGGCCTTTGGGAAGATCTTGTTATTCCTGGAAGTACCCAAAGCCCTGCTGGGAAGGGGCCTAATAAGAACCTATTATTGTTCTTATTGTTCTCTCCCAAGTCAAAGGGACTTGGGCAATTGGCTTGAAGGGATCAGGACCTGTGAGCCATTTATTTTACTTTCATCCTCTGCAGGAAAGTTCRTCACTCCTGAAACGGTGATTGCAGCACTTGTGGGAAAGTCACCCGCGTGTGCCGATCTCCCAAAACCTCCCTGCGTGTGTGAGAGGGGCTGTCCTCACAAAACCCACCCGTGTGTGAGAGGAGCTGTCCTCCCGTGGCGTGGGGAGCCCTGTGCAGCGGCCACAGGGRCGGCCAGGTTAAAGCTGCCTGCCCTGTGCCTTCCCGTGGGCCCGTCTTGGAGCGCTTGCGCTGGCTTCCTCGCAGGCGAAGTGAATCCGGAGGCTGTTCCTGCTTTGGCGTGGCCTCAGGACTAGGGTAAACCGGACTCGAACCCCCCGAAACGCCTGGGATGAGGGTGTGTGGCTCCCAGTGCCAGCTCTCTGGCCCTCTGCCTCTGTCCCTCCTGCCCGGCCACGTCTCCGTTACCGACCCGAGCACCCTCTTGGGCCAGAGCTGCCTTGGCATGGGGCCATTCCAGCACAKCCCCCTTCCCGTTTGGCTGCTTTTGTCTGAATCTAGTTTCAATCCAGCATTCACTGCACAGGAAAGTTCTTCCTTTCAGGTAAGTGCCTGGTTTCACATGCTGCAGAAATGCTCCCAGGCTGGTAATAGACACGGGCGGCAATAGCACATCATGGCAGCACTCGCAGACACGCTTTGCAAAGCGTTAATCGCAATTAAAATATAATAGTGCAAATGGAGTCACGGTCTGCCCTTTCTTCTCGAAACCCCCAAAGTGAGGGGAAAATAGAGCCTGGATCYAGTTTGGAGTTTTGCAGTGCAAGTCCCATTCCCAGACTAGTACTCGCATGAGCTGCTGCCACCAGCGCTCACGAGCGAGCCCTTTAGGGAGCAGGGAGAGCACCCAGAGGAAGGAGCATTAATGYTCCCTGGATCACTGCTCCCGTTAGTGCTCCCTCGGTCACTGCTCCCGTTACTGCTCCCCKGGTCCCTGCTCCCGGTGCCACGTGTGGGCCCTGGGGCTCCAGCGCTGCTGCGGTTTGGCCGGCAGCGCTGCCCGCCCTCCCAAACCCCGGAGCTCCCAGCCGCTCCCGAGGAATTTTCACAGCTCACGGAGAAGACAAAACTCTGGTAGCCGGGGTGTAAAGGTTATCTGATACAAGCCGCATGAAACGGGGGCTTGTTCTGCTGGAAAGCCAATCTCCCGGCTTCCCGGCAGCAGAGATCTTGGACGCTCTTTCTTTTCATCCCTGGGAAGGCAGATTTTTCTTTTCTTTTGCCTGTATTTCTAGCCTTGTTAAATTTGTTTCCATCGGCTCTAACAGGGGGTTTGGAGGTGCTGGTTGTGGTTTCGTTGTTGTCCGTTTGCATGCGGTGCAAGGTCGCGCCAAACCATCGCTGTGGCTTCTCCCGAGAAAATTTTCCTGGCTCTTTCATAACAGTGGGGCCGTCGCTGCTCAGGGGTATCATYTACTGAGGCCCCAGTGTAATTCACATATTGAATACCCTGAGCTATGGAGCGCACGGACAAAAGAGGAGGTAAAGTCTCTGCCTGTGCACTCACAGTAGGAAAACACAGGAGAAAAGACATGGTGCTTTTAGGTTAAAAGCTTGTGCTTACCTGCTCATGGAAAGATGTTTTCAGACAGGGTTTGCTTTATTCTATATTTCATTTTATTTTCTTTCATTACATTACTTGTTTAGCAGAGAAGATATAACAGAAATCACTGTGTAAGTACTGGAGACATGAAGATGCTGCTGCATTTGCTGCGGTGATTGGTCTTCTGTCCTCTGTTCAGCCACTGCTCCCACAGGAGTTTGCTTCCATGTTGCTTAAAAGCAACTGAGTCGCTGTTGCTTTGTGTCTTTCCCACCTCACATAGTAATTTCCTCAAGKAACTGGAAATGCGGAGTTCCTGGTTCTGGTTCAAGGAGGTTGGAGTTGTAAATGTTAACTGCTGCATATGGAACTTTAGCCTAGTGCAGTTATTCACTAGCTTAGGCGAAAGAGAACCCAGTATTGCTGAATTCTGCCTGGTCCTGCTGCTGTCAGAGGTAAATTTTAGTTTRATTTCTGTTTTGGATGGAAAGCCTAAAGTGGACCCTGTGCTGCTGACTCTCACAGCAAATTGCTTTTGGAAACCGTGTCAGCAAATGGACTGTACTGCAATTCGAGTATTCCGAGCAGGGCTAATGAGGCTGAATTTGCAGGGATACTCAGCATGACTCAGTGCAGCTGGTGGCAGTGGCCAACACCGTCCGAGCCTGGAAAGCTGGAGCACACAGAGTTCACTTGTGAGGGTCACTTTGCTGCAGGGTGTATAGACTGGGAATTATTACAAATAAATTCCCAATACAAAAGTTCTGTTAGTGTTTGGTGAATGTTTTTCTAGGAACTGACACTGCAGGTTCTTAGCACGAGAGCTCTGCTCTCCTACCTGAGCAACAGCCACTCCCAGGCAGGGTCGGTTCTGTTCTGGCTTCCTTTTCCTGCAGGATGTTAGGGTTCATTAAAGCAAACTGTTTTGCCATTTTTGATTATTTTTGAAGGGGATGGCTCATTTTGGTAAGGAGTCCAGGCAGTCTTTGTTCTTTGCCCTCTTTTCATGTCCATTGTGGCTGTCTAGGCAATTCGGAACATTTTTCTCTTGCTGCAATCAGTTTTTTTCTGAATTGTTACGGTGACAAAAGTCGTTCTGTCACAGTTCCTTGTATTCCTAGAAAGCTAAGCTCGCCTGTACTGATTCCATTAGGTTACAAGTCTCATTTACTTGTCTCTCTGTAGGATTAACCATTCGGGTTAGGCCACCAGGAACAGCTGCTAATCTTCTGTACCTTGTCTGGCTGCTTCATTAAGGAGCTCACATGCACATAAAGCCCTTGTGGCTGGGGCCGTCTCTAACTTCTTCCTTGATGGGCACAGCACACTTACCCAGTGCTTGGAAAGTTATAATTATGGGTGATAATAACAACACAGAGCTATTAGGTAAGTACGCGTAGAAAGCAGACAGTTCTCCATCCAGTTTTGGAAGGTTCTGGGAACTGGGCTCTCCCACAAAGGCTGCTGGTGTGGGGAGCACTCAGCCTCTTCCACTTAAAGTTTTCAGTCTCCAGAACATCTTTGTACTTTAAATAAAAAATAAATAAATAAAAAGCCAAATTAACTTGCTGGCTGCAGTTGTCACCAGAAGTTCCCAGCTTCTGTTGGGCTCTGTGGTTTCCTGATGGAAAGGTATTTGAGGTCCTGGCAATTTTATTTGTTTGTTCAGAATCGTCTCGTGRTGACTGGATAGAGTCAGTGAGTTCTTCAAAAGAATTTTGGTTTCACAGAATCACTCAGAGTCACGGAATGGTTGAGGTTGGAAGGGACCTCTAGAGATGAGCTAGTCCAACCTCCCTGCTCAAGCAGGGACACGCTCCTAATTTTTACYTGAGTCAAGGGCTGTTGAGAACATCAGAAGCAGGGCTTGCTCTTGGTGCCTGCCTCACATGGCTGCCTTCCTAAAAAGGAATATCCACATATTCTCCAAAAATCCCTTCCTGTGCTTCAGCTCATATGGTGATGATGAAGTAACTGAATTACCTGTAACTCAGGGGCTGAGTTTCCTAACGGATATGGATGTCATCTTGCAGTTCCTAATGGATGTGGATGTACTCTTTCCCTCCCTAAATCTGCACCTGAATGCTGAAGATGAGGAGCTGTAGCTCCAGATCTCYGTGGAGGTTGCCCATGTTCTTTCATTCCCCTGCAGCTTTAGATGATGCTGTTCTTCATGACATGGAGGTAGCCTSCTTGCCCAGTCATAAACACAGTACAGACTTGCATTTCTGTGTATTTCTTGTACAGATCCTCAGTCTGTGCCCAGTGTCTCACTATCTAAGTATTGTTGCTGCCATAAAATGTTTATAGCACCATAAAACTCTCTAAGTAGCTGATATAAACATCGGTGCTGTCTAGARAAACCCACGTGATGCTTCGTTCTGATGCTGAGCCCAAAGGAGCATCCYCAGGGGTGGATTTGATCGGGCTTCATGGAGATAGTGAATGCATTAGCGCTCCTAAAAATCCAGTTTGTGACTCAAATTCCTGGCACATGCACGAGGACTTTTGACTTGCTGATCTCTCCTAGTGGATTTCAGAGATCCAGCAAATTCTTATGAAGTACTGAAATTATTGGCCTTTCAGCAACCTTTTTTTTTTTTTCTATTTTTTTTTAAATTGCAAATTTCCTAATAGTTAAAAAGTTGGGTTTTTTCATTGTAAGCAAGCTGCTCTTCATTCCCTGCTCTTCATTCCCTGAGCTCCTGGCRATGTAGTCAGGGTAGCGAAATAGGCTCTTTAACATGGGGAGAATACACAAGGCAACTGAATCCGTCTTCCCTGGAAGGAAGCTCTTGTAAGCAATCACACCTACTGCTTTTCCCAGTGCTCTAGCCCTGGAGCTTGGCTATAGCACAAGAATCTCCTTCCCTTTTCAAGAAATGTGGTTTTCCAGAGAAACTGCAGAAGTAATTTAATGACTTAAATTTGTAATGCCTATAGCAATATTTATTATTGTTTGAGCAAAACTTCTCATCCTTTCTGAGGTTTAGCTCCTGATTTTTGCATGATTTGGTTAGGAAACAATATAATAAATATTCTTTTTTTTTTTTTTTTTCCTGCAAAAGAGGCTCTGCAAGCAGGAGAGCTAATACTGTTGTATTATCATGGAAGTGCCTTAGGCCTTTCTTCTTTCTCCATTATTGATACCATCAAGAGCATCTTTACATGATGTTCCGTGTTCATGAAGCTTGGATTTATACTGGTGAGACACTGCTGCTTCTCCATCGSACTGCGTTTCCATGAGTGCAGCTGAGAGCTCCCTCCACAGAAATCTATGGAATTACCTTTTCTAAGTGGTTAAAACTACAAGCACCATTGCACGGGGGCAAGGGACTTTATCAGGCTAGGGCACGATGTGGTGGTGGCARCTAGCAATACGTGAGGACAGCAGCAGGGTCTCCAAGCCCCTCGACCGTGACTCCGCTCCCCTCSCTCAGCACCCGACGTTGTGTTGCACCGGTTTGGCAGTGACCAGTGCAAAAGCTGAACTAMCTCCATAAGGACTGATCCTTATGGATCCCCACCGGGGTGCCTGGGCGTCTCAGGCAGGACCTTTGCACCTTTGCTTTGGGTGTGATTTTCTTCTGGGGATGGAGTGGCGGGGAATGAGTACTTGGCTTCCATCCTTGCTGGAGCGTTACGATGCCGCACGTCTTATACGCATCCTTTGAGCATCCTGGACTAAACTTAGAAGAGAAAAAGAGAGAAAAGACAGTATGAAGCTAATATTAAAGATGTAACTTACATTCTCAAACCCAAGAGGATTTGGCATCATTATCCACGTCTGTTGTGTTGAGGTATTACCGCTGTTGGGATCCCTCATAGGAAAGACTACGAGCCACGTGAGATTGAGAGCTTGGGAGAAAAAAATAAACCACTTCCATGAGCAGATGTTTAATAACTTTAATACAAGATTTCCTAACCTGCTGCAATTTCATAGTAAAATCACATGTTTATTATGAAAAAGCCAGACTCTGTCAGTTATGCCATCTTTTAGTAGCGACCTAGGACCTAATTTTGTCATGTTTGTATTGAACAACATTTTATTGCAGCAGTATGTGGCAATTACCAGGGGTACGTTACTGGAGTACATATTTATGCATAAATGTGTGATATGGTTACTCGGTGGGAGATTCTCCTTAGTGTAAGTGAATTATTGACCTTTCCAACATCTGATACTTCAAGTTTAGCAAAACTTGCGCAAAACTGTTTTTGATAAAAAACACCAAACCTATTCATTGGGAATTGGGAGCTACTGGTGAAAATGCAAAGTGATGAGTCACAAGCAGCTCTGGAAGAGGGGCCACTTGGGCCAGAGCCCGTGACACGCGCCTGGGTGGGAATTCTGCCTTTCCGGGTGGGAATTCAGCCGGGAGCGCGGTGAGGGTCTGTGTGGTGCCGCACGGAGGCTTCCCCGGCTCCCGCGCTGGCCGCTGCCTCCTGCTGASCCTGGCTGCTTTGGAGCAGCCGCTTCAGCGGATCAGGAGTAGGAATAGAGGGAGCTAGTGCCGGCTCAGAACTAATGCCATAAATCACTTAGCCTGATCCTTTATGTGAGCAGTGTCTGTGGGGTGTGCGGCATGCAGGCGTGTTGGGATGTGAGGGATGGGGCATCCTTCATATGAGGAAAGACTAAGGGAGAAGAGAAGGTTGAGAGGGAATCTGATCAATATGTACAAATACCTGAGGGGAAAATGTAGGGAGGAAGGCGCCAAACTCTTCTCAGTGATGGCCAGTGACAGGACAAGGGGCAATGGGTGCAAGTTGAAACCCAGGCAGCTCCATGTGCATGTGAGGAAGAACTTGTTTGGTGTGAGGGTGCCAGAGCCCTGGCCCAGGCTGCCCAGGGAGGCTGTGGAGTCTCCTCCTCTGGAGATCTTCCAAAGGCACCTGGATGCCGCCCTGTGCCCCGTGCTCTGGGTGTCCCTGCTGGAGCAGGGGGTTGGACTAGATGAGCTCTAGGGGTCCCTTCCAACCCCGACCACTCTGGGATTCTGTGAAGTTTATGCCAGAAGGGTGTAGAGGGTGAGGGACAGCAACTGAGTCTGACAACAACCTTACTTGTAAGGACATTAATCAGTGTATATTTTATTASCAAAATTCTCTCCGTAGGCGCTTGCATGCTACAGTAATCGCCTTCCCTCTCATTTTCCCTCAGAGGGAGCAGCAAGTGTCTGCGAAGACAAAGCTTGTCTCAGTGTATCCTGCTTGCAGGTGGCTCAGCAGAAGGAATTACCTGTYGTAGCGTTTATTCTTGTCGGTTTGACTTAAAGACTCATCTACTCGTTGCCCCTGTGGTTCTCTTAATTTTCCTGATTGCCTGATGGGTGGCTCAGTGTTGTGATTTCTGCACTGTTTTGCTGCCCTGCAGATCTCTGTGCCTGTAAAGCTGTCAAGCAGAATTCCCTTCTGGCTGTGCAGGTGAAGCATCTCCGACGCTGMCTTGGAGTTTGGAAGCCAGGGGTTCAGCAAGCCTTGCTGTGTGTTCACACAGAGCTAGGAGGGCTCCTAGCAGGTGCTGGCTGCGGAGGGCACTGCCTATAGCCATAGTATGGCACTGCCTATAGCCTTGGTATGGCTATGAGCTCAGGTCTAGAGAGRCACAGAAAGCAAACCTGGGACCAACAAGACCACTGTGGAGGTTTTAGTCTGGCATGGAAGAGTGCTGCCTCCTTAAGAAAGCTCATTACAGGTAGTTTGCTTCTGTTACTGCAGCTCCTGTGGAGCACTGGAAGGATGTAATGCAGCAGCATGAGCCAATAACATTTAGCAATTGCATTTCCAACAGCGAAATCCTTGGTTCCAGGAGGGTGGAGGCGGGAAGCGCCTCCTTGCCCTGCCTCCTTGCCGGGTCCTTGCTGCTCTGCAGAGGAGCTGGCCTGCCCCTGGGCGCTGTTTTCCCCTCTCCACGTGCCTGTAGCGCAGCCAGCACTGCCCCGTGGCCTGGACATCATGCAGAAGGATCTGGGGACGGGAAGAAGAGGGATACCCGTTAACTGGCCAGCGTTAGACTCCCCTTTGCTTCCCAGATCACAAATCCCGAGGATTACACAATGTCTGACTGGGGAAGTGCATAATCTAGGGTCTGTTTATTTATGGAATACCAGCCCATTAATTCTGTTTAACTTCCATGACTTTATCTTGGCAAACAGTTACCTGTAAAGCTGCAGTCCGCAGTTACCTATAGATGCTGTGCCTTTTTGGGTAGGATTTTTATCAGCACCTTTGCTTGACATTCAATTAAACGCAGGGAGAAGTATTCTCAATTAACCGTATAACATCTATTCAGGTGACATCCTGCCTCATCTGCAACTGCAGTTGGATTCAYGCGCTGAGTTAGGGAGTGCTTTTTAGTTCAGCATTTCCCATATTACCTTTTTGCATTCTCCAGGCAAGCATTTGTCACCTAACCGTGGGTGGTGGTTTCAGTTTGGAGTGGGGCCTGGCCTGGAACGARGGTGACCATCATTTGGACCATCCGGCGCAGTGGGGATGCCACCTAAATCACTGGAGACCTTACAGCAYTTCCCTGCAGTTCCTCCCTGCACTCACAAGGACATGAGATTTTCTGCAGTTCTTTTAGTGGCTGAACTTACCACCATATGGAGGATTAGGGGCTGCAACCTCCCAAATCTTTTTAAGGTCTATAAGGATATCTATTACCAAATTTATAGGTAAAGTTAGTAGGAATTGGCTGTAACTTTTGTGCAGTGTGACTGCCATGTCAAAGATTTATTTGCTCTGCTATAAAAATATCTTGTGATTCGTGTTCTCACGCGAGTGAAATAGATTCCTCATTTTATTGCTGTTGTACTATCCAAAGTATTGAATGAGGAATCTATGTCAAGTAGTGTTGAAGTGTTGAAAAGCAGAGGATAATAGCAAGGAAAAAATGTCCTACTTTATAGCAGGAATCCCTCTGTCTACAAGAAAGAGGGAATTAACCTGTAAATTCCCCTTTAAAATACTGAAATAGAGCTATTCAAGCAACCTGCTCTGGAGAGTTATATAAAGATTTTAATTATGTGTAATGTGGCACTTCCAATTGTTAATAGAGATCTCTTTCATGAATTATATTTTGCTATTTTGATGAGTAAGTGTTTTCATCTAAAGACGATGAGTGAAAGCTATGAAGGTTTGGGCTGAGCATGTTGCTCTGGCAGATGGCCCTGGGGTGCTGCATGTCTGCATCTAAAATAAGCCCACGTTGCCACTGAGCCTGCAGTGAGATCTGSTTTGAGGCAAAACAATACTTGACTTCTAATCCTGATGGCAGCGATGCTACTTTGATGAAGAGTGCAATAAAAGAGCTCATTTTATGTCGCTAAGAATATGAGCTTGGTCATACAAGCCTTACTTCATCATGTGATTTGTCTTATTAGACCAAGACCAGAGGTCTTCGCTTCGCATTTCTCTGAGAAATAATTCTTACAAAGGGGAACTTGAGTTGGCTGCATCTGGAGCGAGCGTCGGTGCTCCCTCCTTTAGGTCATTCACTTCAGAGGGATTCCGCAGATGTGTGAAGATTGCTGGAAAGGGAGGAGTCGATTAACACAGGARCTTTTATTTTATATTTCATCTGGAGATTTATAAACTTGCTGTATTGTGTGTTGAGATAGATAGATGTTTAAAAATAAAGGGAGCACAAATGAGTTGACCTATACAGAATTAGAAAATGAGATCCTGAGAGAACAAACCATTTTGTCCATCCTTAAATTCCTACAGAAGAGGAAAACTTCACAGTTTTTCCCTAGATCCGCCACTTYCCTGAGCTTGGAGGAAGAGACCTGAGTCATCCTCTTCAGTTCTTCCTTCAGGTAGACGTCAGATTTTCAACTAGTGGAGGTTGGTTGGGTCTGGAGAGCAGAGCTGGACCCCAGTGCAGTTGCAGAGGTGCTGGAGTCCCCAGTGTCACCTGCTGCTTGGGTGCAGGCCGGGTCCAGGCCGTGACCCAGAACACGCAGGGTGAAACCACTCTTGCCATAATACCAGCATCCTTGTCCCAGCCCGTCAGCGTGATCGTTAGTTCTAGGTTTAAAATCACCCATGTCCCGTCTTTAGGGGAGAGAAGGGCTGCTTTTTGAGGAGCTATAAAAGCAGCAGTGTTGACACCAGGCGTCGGGCTGGGCACTGTCCCTCTTGGTCGCCGCTCGGTCCCTGCTCGCGGCCTGTGTGCAGACCCCAGGGCAGGAGCACATTCCTGGCTTTGTTGGGCGCTGGCGGGAAAGCAATTCCAGGCATTCTTAGCTTGAGAAAGGGAGAGGGCAGAAGGGCGTGATCTAACGGGAATGATTTATCATTGTTCCCCCAGAAAAGGGACCCTTAAYAAGCCCTTAAACAGCCACGGGCTGGGCTGGCCCAGGCTGTTTTACACGGGGCTGTTTAAGCCCAGCATGGGAAGAGCAGGAGTGTCCTGTGTTAGGGGCCTTCTTGTTTCGAGTCAGAACCATCCTATACTTACATGTTAAGTTTTGCAATGCAGTAACGGGGAAAAAAGGGTAAAAGAAAAAGTATTGTTTGCATTCAGAAACCATATTAAGAACTGGGAAGGTTAAATACCTCAAAATGTTGGCGACTTTGTTCAGTCTGGGAGGTCTTTAGCTTTGTGTTCCTGACAATAGCCTTCTGCAACCTATGCTTTAAGTTCATTGATGTGCTGCCCGGGAGAATGGAAAACTCCCGCTCTGGGATACTGAGAGAATGAAAACAACTTATTTTCCAGAGATTTCCATTTTATTAGATCCCAGGTTAGTTACTGGACATCTAGTCTTAGGATCCTGAGTTATTCATAGCAGAGACCTTGCATTTTAGGTCCTTTTTTCCCCCCCTTTCCTCTGTATCGTCTGTGTGGTAGAAATTAGCTAATTTAAATACCATAGTTGTAAACCTAATATATCAGATGTTTTTTGAACTAAAGTTTATTTCAGAAAGCATTAAAAAAAATGAGATGGGCACCAGATTATATTAATTTGATTATGAAAGCAGTAGAAATTACTTTCATAAAACCACCATAGGTTTTCCTGGACGAGTCTCCTTTTTATTCTCAGCAGCTTTGTCCACCTCAGAAAGAACAGAGCTTTAGCTCCATGAGAGCCATAAGCACCTATTTTCAGCACTTAGATATGCACTTCAGCTGTGAAAATTTGGCTGARGGAGATATTCGATAATTAGAATAATTTATCGCAAGCATTGAGACACATTCCCTAAAAATAGTCGGGAAAGCTGTTCCTCTGTATAAGCAGAAGGGAAGATGAGTGTGAAGAACTGCAGAACCAATCCCACRTGGTGCAGCTCGTTGTTATTTGCAGCTCTGCAGTCCTGGGACGCTGTCACCAGCACTGAGGTTTTTCCTCTTGCTTCTAAGCAGCCCAGGGACCTTTGCAATGACTTCAAACTGCAACAAAAGTGGAAGCCCTTTCGTTGGACCATCACATCCTCTTTAAAAGGATGAATGTTGTGTTTTGTGCCCTTCACAGCCACAGCAGTAAGGAGCACAGCTTCTGCCTCGCCTGTAAAGGTGACATTTCTGCAGCGCTGCCTGCTTGTGCAGACGCGCTCTCCTGGCCGATGGCCTTGTGAGGAGCACTGTGACGGAGCAGGTCGTGCCCACACCAGCTGGTCCACGTCGCCTACGGAGCGCGCGAGCGGCGGGATGGACCCTGCGCCTTCCCGCTCGCCCTCAGGAAGCAAGCGAGGGAATTTCCTCTAGGGAAAAATCAGCCCTGTCTCCTTTCTTTCCGACGGGACAAGCTAGGAGCGGGTTGTGCAGAGGAGCAGTCTCGACGAGGCAGAAGGGTGAGAATTGAGGGAAGTGGGAGGGAAAGGAAAAGGATATCAGCTGTAGGAAGCTGCTCACATTGGATGCACTCAATTAATCTGAAAGGCTTCCCTTTCCCAACAGCCCAGTTCTGTCCCAGCTTGGCTCCCTGCAAAATACCTGACCCTGGCAAAATGTCCATCTCTGTGAAAGCACCGAGATTTCTGCTCGCAGTGCTTGTGGATTTTAGTAAGAGAGGAGCGTAGGATGGGAAGGAGAGTGTCTTCCATTTGTGAGAAATTGCCAGGTATTGCTGGATGGTCTGCTGCAGGAACTGCAAGCAGTCAGGCTTGGTGGAAAACAGTGAGCAAAAATTCTTCTTTTGTGTTGAAGACTGCATTCCTGCACCTGAAAAAATAGCAAAGTTCAGCAGCTGCAGCTGGCAACTGCACYTCCAAACCTGGAAGTGAGAACTCTTTAACATGAAAGAATTGGGAAAAAGGACAAGAAAGTCATAAAACAGAAATGTATCTTGTATTTTAGAACTTTGAGTTTTAATAATCTCAGAAGGTAAAGGTATTTGTGTTTGCCATATACAAACATGATACACACATGTGTATTTGCTTTCAACCACCGTAGTATAAGGCCCTTCAAAATCAATGCACTTACTTGGTGTTAGCATCTGTGAACATGGGAACAGTATTTGACTCGCAATCTGGGTGCCTTAGCTTCTTACCAGAATTCAAATCCACAATAGAACACTCTGATATTTTCCTTTAAAAGTGTGAATTCAAAGGAAAAATAAATGTGTGGAATGATATCACTGTTAAAATTGGATACCAGAGAAGAGTTCTTTAGTCTCCTAAAAATACAGATACGTAGGCTCAGATCTGCTTCCATTAGAGCCAGTGCCAAAACTCCCATTGTTTTCATTGGGAGCTGGATTAAAACTTTTACTGGTATCATGCCAGTCTAAATTCTTTCCCTCTTCTGATCCTGATCTCGACAGTCACTTTTTCCATTACAATTCCATGGTAAAGTCCAGCATAACAAAAGTTGGTGAGGAAATAAGTGAATGCACCTAAACTTGTTAGGCAGCGGCTGCAGAGTCAGATCCATTCACATTGCTGCCCTTCTCTTGCCAAATCATAGTATCCAAACATCTTTTTTTCTTCATTTTCTAATATGTCTGTGGTTTTTACAGGAGTTTCTGGAGCACTGATATAACTGAAAATAATCGATCTTTGAGCTATTTTATTGTTTGTGTTTGGACAATTACCAATGAAAGGGACCATGCACTGTTTTATTATTATTTAAAATGAATGGTTATTCAGTGGCCATGATGAAGAATGCTTGGCCACGTTCATCTCCTTATCAGTGCAGCAAACCTAGATGATAGAAATGGCTTCTGTATTTGGCAGCAACTACAATCACCATTATCAAGTCTCAGAAACGAAGCAAAAATAAGAAGACAGAACGGTCTTTTTTTTCTCCTAGGACAATCTCCTGCAGCTGAGATTTGGGGTACCCTGGCAGTGTAGGGACTGTGGGTGTCGGCGAAATTCGTTTAGTTAAATCTCTCATTCATTTGCTTTGATTTTTTTTTTCCAAGACTGGAGTAAGTGTGTGTATGTGGGGCCACACATAGGTCTGGTTAAATCCTCCTTAGGCCATTTAGATCCCTATGCTAAATTCAGTCCTGGGCAACCTTAGATATGTAAAGTTTTCTTCCATATTATGTATTTTAGAATTCTGAAAAAAATGTAAACTGGAGTTAAATGCTGTAAGGCGGCTAGTGCTGAATTCATTTGTAGAAATAAATGGGTATCAGCTTGAGTTAGTGTTGGCTTTTCATGTGCAGCTTTGCTCTCAACTGATCATGACTTATTTTTGTTTGGTTGGTTGTTTTAAGATTGTTTCCTTATGCTTGTCCTTATGGAAAGAAGCATTATCTGCCTTTAGGATACACACACATTAGAGACGGGATCTTGGGTCAGTCCATGCACCTGTTTCTCCATATGATGCTCTGGACAGACCTAGAGCAATAACGTGGTACTGAGGAGAGCACTGAGCTCAAACTGATGTCCAGGTGCTGGCTCTGTATCAACTGCTACGGATGAGAATATTTTTCATGCTTTTTCCATGTGTGGTTGGACTAGGAAGTAAAAAAAACAGGAAAAGACAAGAATAGATAAAACACGTTGATGAAAATATTAAAGCAACTTTATACCTAGGTTTTTCCCCTTCTTTCCATGCATTCTATTCTACATATATTTCAGTGAAGATGAGAACTGCCAGGAGGAGTGAGTGCTGCATAGACAAGATAATMAGAATTAGAGCAGACTGAATGGCTGGGGATCAGAGGCACAAGCTGCTAGACCAGGTMGACTGGCAGAAATGCAAACAGCATTTAAATTGTGGGGAAAAAAATAACATTTTTGAGATGGATTTTCCTCAGTTCTGCACATTGTTCTCATATTCCCAAGGCATATATTTTACTGTTTTAGCATTTGGCTGAAACTCACAGGGCCAAGTTAGCTTTGCTATTGAAATTGGTGATGCCAAGTTCTATTTTCAGTAACAGCAGCGTAAGCCCCATGCAAGGCAATGGATTTGCTTCATGTTGGTGTTGTTGGGTGCGAGGACAATGATGTTTTGGCTTCCCACCAGAACTCCAATGCACAAATAAAAAGGGACTGGGATTGGGCTCTTTTTCCTTGGGCTCTTTCCTGTCACAAACTAGGCAACTTTTCTCTTTGACTCCTTTCCCTACATACATAAAAACGCCTTTCTGACCCAGGTTAAGTAAATTTAGTCTTTAATGGTGTATGGTGACAAACCTTGCACRTTGCACGGTACCAAAGTGACTTCTACACCTGTGCCTAGAGGGGCAATTTCCTGCTGATTTGACTTTTGGGCAGCAAATGGTCCAGCTGCACGTAAAATAGAGGCCCCAACAATATCACTGAACTTGTCTAACTTACTTGTAATAATATTTCATTATTAGGCACATACCTACACAAAATTCTGTTTCTGGAGAAGGTTTATGGGCTATTTGAAGGCATTCCATTGAAGAGGGAATGGTGGGGGAAGCTCCAATCTGCTCCACGCCCCCAAAGGTGCCTCCCTTGCTCAGCAAGGGGAGTTCCTTCACACTTCTATTTATTTGCAGAGTTTATTGTTATTTCTTACGTAGCAGGAGGCAGGTTTTACAGGGGGACAGTCTGCTCTAGGTTTTAGATGTAATTCTCTTGCATTTTTATTTAACTGTGGGATGCAGGATCCCGCGGGAGTTTCACACCTGATGTCATTTCAGGGTTTCAGACCAACCTTCTGAAGAAAACAAGAAGTTGCTTTATCAAACAGAGGCATTGCGCTAGAAAAGGGCCTCTCACGAAGCTTTCTCTGCAAAGACAGGCAAATAATTTGTGGCTCTAATGGGTATAAAATCACSTGGTCCTTTGTGCACTTTTACTAAGCCGCTGAAAGGCGGGAGCTCAAACTTAGGTGGTACAGGGCAGCTCAAACACCAGCCAGGTGCTTGTTTGGACAGTAATATTTTTTTTATCCTTTCCTTCACAATAGGCTTAATCAAGGCGGGTTACTTGTTAACAGTTCAAATTAAGTAGTGATAGGCTAATCCTTTTCCCTCTATTTACACAACACAAAAAAATCTGGGTTGCTGAAAAAGTCTTGCTAAGGACTGTATAATCAAACGTCTCCACCCTTCCCAAATAAAGGCTTTGCTGGAAAGGCAGGCTGCCCTGTAGAGAACAGAAAAAAAAGAGGAGAACAAAAATGCATAAAAAATACACAGTTTCTATTGGAAATGAGGATCCTGGTTGTTTTTCCTTTGGTGTTTGCAAGTAGATCTGGTGGGATCTTTGCCGAGATGAGGGGCACAGGAGCTGTGTAACACACAGGGCAACCGTTCGTCTGCCYATCCTCGCAGAACCGGTTATCTTCTGAGACAGAAATCTGAGGAGAAACTAGCGCCTTTTGGCTTCCCTAGGAGGTCCTCAGTGCAGATTTCCAGTGGTGGACATATTCCCTGCGGATTTGTGCTTTGCTCTGCCTCGGTAGTGCCCTTGCAGTGCTGATTCTCGTCTTATTTCACGGCCAGTCTGAGGTGTCTTTGCTAGAAGTGCACAAGACWGGCTGCTACAAGGCTCTTTGCAATGTGGAAAGTTTCGGAATTTTATATAGGAAAGAAGATTTCTGTTGCATTAAAAATCTTGTGAAACTTCCATCCCAGGTTGTTAATGGCCATTTTTAATGGAATTATGATTCCAAAGTAATCTACTTGAGGGAACCTGAAAGAACAAATTCAGCTGCAAACTGAACTGGGAGGGAACGTGAGATGAGAGGAAAATAGTCCTCTCATGATTTTTTGAAATTATTTAGTGCATACAAAACATAGTATTTTTTTCCAGTTGTTTGCCAGTATTTTCTTTTAAATATGGTCAGCTTACCTTCATCTTATTTTCCAAAAATGAGGGTTTGTATGAATCCCTATTCAAGATATTCAAGTCTTAGGAAAAAAAAAAAAAAAGATATTGGAGCTCTACATGAAGCTCAGTTGCAGGTCTTTCCCCACAACACAAAAAATCCCAGAAACATTTTTTTTTTCTCTCTCCATGCAGCGCTGCAAGCACTTAGCTTTCTTCTCTTTCCTTGCATTGATAAAGATCTGCAGTGGAGGCTTCATTCACAGAACCTAAGGATGGTCAAAGTCTATCAGGCTAATGATAAAAAGTTTAGTGCAAAGGAGTTAAAGAACCAAACCTTGAAGTGCTCCAGGCAAGGCAGCTTAGGAGTGGCCTGAGCATCCTCACAGAAGTTAGCTGCCTACTCCAAATTAGGCAAAAAGTCTGCAGGTTGTTGCTTTTTTTTTTTTCTTCTTTTAATCCTTTAGTATGTGCTAGTGGAAATAGCAGAATTGTGATTGTCAGCCAAAAAACTGCTGTGAAACAGAGAGATGTTTCACTGTTATTCCTATCTTCAGTTGAAGACTTCATGTGTTTGCTGTGTTTAAATTGACTAACTGCTGTTTTCTATTAAGGCATTACTTTATTCAGTTTATTCTTCTTTAATTTGTAAGGTAAATTTGAATTTAGTGCCTAAAAGTCAATTTATAAACATTTTTAAAGCTTTAGTTACCTGATTCTGCTTTTAAGAAGTCCTTCAGTGACCAGGCTCAGCAGTTTAAGAGTGCTAGTACTCTCTGTCCTGTAAATAATAGTTGAAATCCACTAAATAAAACGAGGAAGAATAAATGTAGCCAAAAAAAAAAAAAAAAAAGTAAGAACTATATATATATATATTCCATACCTAAATACTGGATCTACTGCATCCTGACCCTTTCAGAAGTACTATCTCCAAGAACTTGCTTGTTTTCTCTTGGCAAATTTGTTCTGTGGAAGAAAAATATCATCTGGYATGGCAGCCTTGAACGGCTGCCGACCCCTGAGCTCATGTGTATTCAACCAGTGTAGACAGATCAATGTGCCTCTCGCAGCATGTTTTAAAAATATAGCTAAAGCCATCCAAATACTAGTCTATACAAGTTAACTGTCTCAATTTTCTCCTTCTTTAGTGCTGTGGAAAGGCAGGTTTTGTGTGCACGAGCTTTACCCGAGCCTGGCTGTTTGCTCTGATTTGAACCAATACAGGAGGAGCAGATTATATAAATTCTTTCTCACAAATGTATTATTTTTCCATACTCTTCCTTGAATGAGCTTACGCCAAAAGGCACCGAGATGTTCGCCAGGATCAGGAAGCAGGTAATTTGCTCACTTAAAGTTTCACAAAAGATACCAAATTTTTATATGGTTCTTACCATCTAAAGATGAATATAATTAAGAAATTGAGTCAGTTTACAAATAGGTCATGGATCGCATAATAAACTGCTATTGTTGACTTTTATGAAGGCTTTTTCTCCCCAACATTGTTTATGAAAAGCTGTTGGCAAAGACATTGAGGCAAAAACTGCTGTAGGCTTCTTTTCTGGGCAGCGCGCGATGCCTCCCAAGCTCCTCCTTCCCTCCCAAACGCATCTTTTGAATCCCTGTGTGAGTGGTTTCATGTACGTACATGTGCTGCGATCAAGCGGTGCAGCAGTTGATTTTCTTGTACTGAGAGCTGTGGGATGTTAATTGCTTTTTTTTTTTTTTCTTTAATGGAGCTCACTTTCATTTGAATGCTCTGTTTTCTCAGAGTGAACTTCTCCAGCGCCTTCAGCAATCGGCGTGGGCTCCACCGAGCTGCCCCATGGTGGGTTTCTTGGACCATAGGGCACGCTGCCTCCAAGAACGGCTTGGGTGTCCTGTCATTCCCCTCTCACCTTTGCCAGGGTGGTATGGAGGTCTCTGGCACTTGTCTCCAGCACCATGCATGTTTATGCACCTCAGACTTGGATCAGTGTCTTGGGCTGCTCTAGGTGCATGTATGGTCTTGCTYTTCACACACAAGAGACAGTACATGAAAGTGGTCTGGCTATTGCAGGCAACAAGTGGTCTCAGGGTAGCCAGCAGTGTTCTTGAAGCGGCCTGCCAATTAGTTTTTCTTTATTTCAACCTGCTCTGAGTGCATCCCGTTCTTGTACCAGATGTCATCTACTCCAGTCAGAGGCACCTGATCTGGACTGAAAAAACTCCTGCCAGAGGCAAAATGCAGATTCTCACTTCATTACCTGCACCAGACTGGTGAGAAAAAGCGAAGGCGGAGGAGGCAGATTAAAACAGACCAGGAAAACATTTGAAAGACCTGGGGCTGAGCTGCAGCCTGCTCTGGATTCAGCTTTTCTCCTGTRATCCCATATGTTCAGATTTATGTTTAACTGGCTTCGCAAAAGGTGCAAAAGGGTTAGGCAAGAAATTTTTTGGATTTATACATCTCTAAAGATAGAARCTGGGATACAAATTCTGGCATGGATTCCTTGATAAAGAGTCAAGAAAACAGCAAAACAGGATGGAAGCTGCATCRATGGAGATCTTCTAGGAACAATAGTATCTTTCATGCTTCACAGCCATAAAACGTATGAATCAGCTCACCTAAGGCAGGAGAAGTCAGGAGCTGGTGACATCAGCTTTGGGAGCTCAGTCTCATTCTTTTGATGTTAACACATTTCCTGACTGAATCGGTGCTCCGGAAATGATCTCCTTTCCTCCCTCATGTTAGGAGATAGGTCAGGCTTTTTTGCTAGGCCAGAGGGTTACTCTTGCAGAGACCAGCAGACACCATGGTAGGCCTGGCACTGGCCATCACCAGGGCTGGGGCTGCTTTAGCTTCCTGACATTCGCCATCTTCCTGTGGCCAGGCCACATGGACCCTGACACTGCCACAGAAATGTTTGTGGGATATGCGCCTTCATCCCGGGTGAATGTTCCTGTTGCTGGAAATAACCTTCCAACCTTAACCGTTCTGTGATAACATTTAGGTGTCCAAGATGGCTTCAGATGGTGGTCAAAGTGCTCGGCAGCCATGATGGCTGCAAGGGCTTGGGGTGCCCCAAAGGATGGAGATGAGGGGGATCTGCAGCAAGAACTGTTGTGACCTGCCCGTGGCATTGACCTTCTACCATGTGCAGTGCTAACCTGGTGACAGGCAGGGCTTTAGAGGCATCTCGTCCCCTTTGAGGGCACGTTGGGTGAAGTCCCCAGCAACCTGTTCCTCCCTACAGACAGCTGGGAGGGATTTTGCTTTTGGGATGGTTAATAAGGAGTCCTGCAGTCATATCTGAGAGGCTACTTTTTTCTTTCCAGAACTTCTACAGAGTATTTGCAGTAGAAAAGGGCAACAGAACTGGGGTCAAAACTGTGTCTATCTGTGAGAAAAAAAGACCCAGTGCAAAATCCCCCTGTCTGCTTCACTAGCCAATGTTTGGGGCACCAAGGAAAGCTAGACGGAGGTGAAGTTAAACTCATTCAATCTTTGTCTTTTGCCACCACACTTGGCTTGTTGTTGAAGTTYCACATTAATCGGATTATTTTCCTGTCAGATGGAAGCTGGAGATAGCAGTGCCGGGTGCGCAGGACAGGTTTGAAGGCTCCGATTATCTTGTTAGTGTCAGTTCTTGGCCCCTTATCAAAGGGCCTCTCCGCTTCTCTTCCCTTCGCGGTGAGTTCTTCAAGAAGGAGAGCTACCTAGTAGTTCTATGTTTGCCATTTCTCTTTGGGGAAGTGTCAAGAAGAAAAGGCACCCGAGCTTGTAAAGCAGGAGGTGGAGTGACGGATGATACCTGCTGGTCGGGGCTGCCAGGATGTGTTTGAAGCTGCAATGCCGCAGCGCGAGCGCAGCAGCGAGGCGGCCGCGGGCTTTGAAACGTGGGGTCACGCCAGGGGTGGCCGGTGCCACTCGGGTGCTGGTGCCTCCCGAGCAGATGAAGCTGACAGAGGTCTGCACGCAAGTGGCAGTTGTGTTAGGTGTGAGTTTGTAGCTTGTTTTAATGAAACCCCATAGCTCTTGCTCGACTGACTTGTTTTAAAGTAAATGATCCTGCCTTTGCACTGTCAGCTGGATGTAACTTAAAGTGACTCTTTCCAGGTAAAATGCAGCTTAGAAATAGCAAGTGGATCAAGTGGCTGCAGAAATGACTCTGAAGAGAGGAATCGGGAATCCAATTTTGTAATCAGGAATGCAGCATTTATTTGTTGTCCTTTTAAAAATCATCTCTCTACGTTTCTAGCTTTATCAGCATACAAGTAGATTAACTAGAAATTCAGGTATTTCTGGATTCACTCACATCAAGAACTTTTTGCCGTATCTTTTTGCCATAAAGATATCAAAAAAGTGAAAGCAACCACTTCACATTTCTGCCAGCAGGCAGAATAGCAGCRAACAGGAGAAGGGCGGGACRGGAGATCCCTCAGCGCCGCGTCGCRAGCTCGGGACAGGCGGCCTAATTGAGCTGAACAGACGCGCGCTCGGCGGGAGACCGCGCGCCCGGGCCTCACAAAGCAGGACTAACCCTCACAAAGCAGGAATAACCCTCACAAAGGAGGAATAACCCACACAAAGCAGGAGTATCCCTCACAAAGAGGAGTAACCCTCACTAAGAGGAGTAACCCACACAAAGCAGGAATAACCCTCACAAAGCAGGAATAGCCCACACAAAGCAGGAGTATCCCTTACAAACAGGAGTAACCCTCACAAAGAGAACTAACCCACACAAAGCAGGAATAACCCACCCAAAGCAGGAATAGGCTACACAAAGCAGGAGTATCCCTCACAAAGCAGGAATAACCATCACAAAGTAGGAATAGCCCACACAAAGCAGGAGTATCCCTCACAAAGCAGGAATAACCATCACAAAGTAGGAATAGCCCACACAAAGCAGGAGTATCCCTCACAAAGCAGGAATAGCCCACACAAAGCAGGAGTATCCCTCACAAAGCAGGAGTAGCCCACACAAAGCAGGAGTATCCCTCACAAACAGGAGTATCCCTCACAAAGCAGGAGTAACCCTGGCCATTTGTGGCCGCTCTGTGGGCCAGGCCTTGCCCATGGTGCACAGCCGCGGGTCGAAGTTTTGAATGTGCGTTCCCSAAATGGCTTCACCAAGCGCCCAGGGCCGAGCCCATACGCTGCACTGAGGGCTGGCAGCCACAGCGAGGAATTAAGCGGGGCGAGAAGACAGTTAAGAGTAGTGAGGTGATGGTTAAGAGTAGCAAAGTGCTACGCTCACAACTACCGTTTCGGCAGCGTTCACAACTACCATTTCAAATACAGCACTTGCAAACTCAGTGTATTGTGGCTGTCTCTCAGGCCCTGATGGAAGTTGCTTCTTTAAGTTCACATAAAATCGCTTTTACAATCTTCAGCTTTTGTAGTGTGTCGTTAAGATCGGTATATGAGAAGTGCGCAGTCAGTGAAGTTTCTGCTAGGTTAAATGAGCTTATGTCATGTTTGAATCATGCAGATAGCAGTAGCACTGGAAAGAAAGATCTTTCTGTGCTGTTTTGCAAGTTACTGTTAAACATGCTGAATTCATTGCTAGCTCTAGATTACTAGTAATTATCTAATATGTGGTTGCATCATCAGCTAGTTCTGTTTTTCCTTTCTAAATTATTTGAATCTTGTCATTAGAATTTACTATTTCTACAACATAAAACTGTCTTTAACTTTACTAGAGGAAAGTAAAGATATTTTTATTACCATGTGTTAGCAACTGTGTTAAAATTCCCTATCTCTGCATTTTATGTGGKTTTATATTATTTTATATTACAATATCTTCCTGATATCTGTCTTAATTTCTCTCTTATAGCTGCTTTGATTTTCATGGCATCTATTCACTCTCATAACATTCAACTTCCTCATCTTCTTCCTTAGCGTATTGTTTCTGTTAGCAACCTCTGTACTTCCAGCCTTGCATCACCCCTCCGCCTCCTTTTCTATTACCTCTCACCACTGCAGGTGCCAGAATTGTTGTTCTGTTTCACTGATGTTGCCTAGGTCACAAATTGCATTATTTATTAACCTTTTTTTTCTTTTTGCCAGAGCTTGGTGTTTCCCAGAGCCTCAACCTTATGAGTGCACACATCAATAGAGTTGTCACTGAGTACTTACTTTTACTGTTTTAATTACTATTTTTAATGTTGAGGGTTTTTTTTTAAACCATTAAAACTGCCCCAAAAGAGTGAATTTTTACATTCACACATTCAACTGTTTTCCCCAGGTTTGCTGAAGGAATAAATTACATCGASCTGAGAGGCATGTGTGGTTAGCAAAGACCTATTTACACACTGCGGGGCTGCCAGCCAGAGAGGCAAACAGCAGCTATCAGCGTGCAGCATAYAACTTAGCTTCTTTTAATGTGAATTGCAGCATACAATGAAAAAGTGAGAGGCATATTTATGAAATAAGAAAATAATTAAATTGTTGTTTTATGCGTTACGCTGGGGCCAGTGATGAGACCTCTGAGCCAAACGAAAGCCATCTCGCTTGTTTTTTCCACTTATCTAAAAGCTCTTCTGAATTGTCAACTGTGAACATGGGGAGGTTAGCACCCTCTTTGCTTAAGACCATCTAATCTTAGTACTAGCTTTTCATCGCAGAAAGGACCCGTGAAGCCTGCCAATGCCAGCCCTTTTCTGTAGTGCCCCTGTGTCCTTTCGCTTCTGTGCAGTGTCTGCGCTGACCTTCACTTGGTACCAGAGCAACCTCCAAGAGGGCTTCCCCTTTCCATTCGTTGTCTTAGATTTCTTACGTAATTCTGCATAGTGTTGGCTTCTCTTCTGATTGTGTCATTGGCTATTGTGAAGAAAATTCCCCTGCCGAGATTATTTTGCTTCCATGCTTTTATTGCCTTAGACATGTCCAAGCTCCCAGAAGGCAATAAAACACTATGTGTTCTTTGGTACAGACCTGGTATTACAAGTCTGGTTCCTCACCTGACCACGTCATGGTCACTTATTTCTATCTACTACCTTTTGTTTGTTTCTTGATTATAAATTTGAAAGTTTTTTTGTTTTTTTTTTTTAATATACCTATCTTTTTTTCCATGCTTTTCCATGGTGTAGTTTATATGGAAGCTGCAGTTCAGTCAGTCTGAACAATGCTTAAGTCCACGCAGTAACTTCTATGCAATCCAGCACACCGGGACCATAAATCCTCTTCTGCAGCAAGTCATCTGTTACTCTTATGTTGCTGTGTGACAGCAGCCTGAAGAGACCTGCAGCAGGACAGACAAACACAGGAGAGAAATTTATCTCTTGGGACTGAGAAGGGACATAGTAAATGTTTGTCAGACTCCTTGAGAGTGAAAGGTGGTGGAAGGACARGGCTAACAGTCAGGCATGTACATTTGCTGGAGAGCAGGGACACTTATTTGCATTAGCGTATGGAAATGCTTGCTTGCTTTCACCTTGCTTTACAGGAAGGCAACTTCTCACAAGTGTCTTGAAAGAAAGAGGTGTAGAGTGGGAATGAGAAGGAGGACTTCATGGACATGCTAGGCAAGTGGACAAAGAGGCAGATACGTGAAAGAAGCAGAGGGGAAGGGCAAATTTGGTATTGTCAGAGTGGAGGGAAAGAGGAAACACACCAAGAGCAAAAGCAGCAGAATGCGACGTGGTGGAGCAGAAACCTTGATGCACATTGTATGCAGTAAAACAGGAGCTCTGCATCACTGCGCCCGGGCCTGGGAGGATTGCACAACCACCACACAGCTGCTTTGGGGACTAAACTTGCTTTTGTTGGGGCTCCAATTCTCCTTTCTTTCCTGTATCTTTGGAGTTCCTTGAGATCTTCTGTAAAGGCTGCGCAGGTCTCTGCATCTGCTCCAACAGGAGCATCTGCTGCCGACCAGGCTGGACAAGACCTAAGCCCACACTGGTAGCGCTGAACACCAATACTGTCTAGTTATCCTTGAGTAATTAATTTTSACATCTGTATCCTTGTTTTTTCCCTGTTTGTGTTTCTCTGCCCCACTTCTCTACTGAACGTTGGCGATTTACATTTGAATTAGTTGGCTTCAGTATTAGTAGATGTTTTATTGTAGTTTGGGATGCCAAACAGGGCCCTGATTCGTCTCCCCAAAGATGCATCTGTCTCCTTGCTCTGCTTTGAAAACGTGGCAGCTGAGAGCAGAGGGATTAGCAGCTAGACGGGGCTTTCAAAACAGGCTTTAATTAGAGGTGCAGGATGGAGCTCAGTGATCACCTCCGATTACTGCTGCAAATGCTCGGAGAAATTAGAGCAATGGCGTATTAAGAGGTGGGTTCTCAGATGTTAATATCTCAAGCAGTTCAGTCTTTCTAAGGTGATTTGGGCTGCTTCGCACTTCTGTTGCACGCRTGCAGATCGAGAATAAGGGCAGCAAAATCAACTGTGTTACAGAGCAAATCAYTTCTTTTGTGAGGGGAAGAGTCAATAAACGTGTCCTTCAGTATTTCTGCCTTTTGGTAAAAGATGCATTAGGGTGTTGTTCAGCGCATTACTCTGTATTAGAAAGGAGGGAAGGAAGCAACATGCTTATTTTGTAGTAGTAACTCTTAACTGTTCTATCTTATCCTTCTGCAAGTTTATTGTTGCCACATTATTTATTCCTGAGTTTCTGCTGGAAACCTGGGATTAGGGTTTAGTATTTGCTAGGCTGGCGTAATTACTCAAATGCCACCACCTATAAAGTGTTTTSAAATCCCTGCAGCACACACTGAGTAAGATCAGTAGTGTTAGATCAATTGTAGGAGCATCATTACTTACCTGGAAAGTTAAAGCCTTTATGAAACAAGTACAAGATGCACCCCGAGCCTCGACAAGCCCCTGCATTTCCACCCGTCCCAAAGTACCCTACACCTCCCACACAAGCCAGTCGGAAGCACAGCAGATGTTAAATGATATTTAACAATATCCTATCTGCTTGCCTGGATCATGTCTAAATGTGAGGTGTGGACTTGTGCAGAAGCAAGAGTACAAGTGTGGATGTGAGGTAAAAGCAGTTCTGCATGTTAGAAAGGCAGTATTAAAGTGTTTCCCTTTCGTGGTTACTGGGCTGACTTTAACCACCTGTGACCGCATTTTCGGAAGCCCAAAGTTGTGGTTGTGGAAACAGCAGCGCGGGGGATTATTTCAGCTGAGTGAGAAGCAGGCTGTAGGGAGGTCGTTTTACAGAGCTTGAGGTTTTTAAAGACTGCCTGCCCAGCATGGGAGCCCGGCTCGCTCCAAAGTTTCCTGTTCACAAGAATCACTTTCAAAGGCAAACGCAAAAGGATTTGCCCATTAAACACGAAGGGAGCAGCAGTCCTGGAGGGAGCACCTGGAGTTTCATTTCCATTAAGAGGAAACGGTGAAATGTCTTCTTTCCCCAGTCCATCTCTGAGAAATGGCAAACTGGATTTTTTTTTTCTGAACTAAAGTTTTACTTTGAGCTTGGAAATGTTTTGAAGTTTTACTGCAATGAATTTGAAGAAATTTCATTATGTAAAGATTGGCCCTTAATTAGGGCCTTAAGCTTTTGTGTGTGTGGTTTTTTTTTTAATTTAGATGAAGCTGAAGCAGAAGATATATTTTGCAGTTAGAGAAACCCTTTGCTACTTTTTAAGTCAGATTTAAGACTCGCCATAGGGAAAGAGTGATCCCAAAGCACTGGCTGAGAGCTCAGTCTGCAGACTTTATACAAAATCATGACTTGTATGACTAAGACTCTTAATATCAATGGGACTATACAGGTCAGAACTCCTACAGTGAGAATGTGCAGGTTTTCCTCGATGATTTGCCATCATTGCTCAGCAAGTTCAACATGTGTAGAGTTTGCATTTTAGTGACTTTTTTCTGATGGTATTTTGCCAAATTAATTCAATTAAAGTAAGAAAGATGGGGGTTGTCAAAGTTAGCATTTGGCTAAGTACATCTTGAGCCTGCAGGCTTCATTCACGTAAATAATTTTAACGCACAAAAATTGCAGTGCTGAATTTTGCCTCYCCTTGAGAGCTCAGTGTCCCTCACTGCGTGGACTGACCTGAACTCTGTTTTTTTTTTAATTTTTTTTTTTCATGAAATGCAATAAAAGAGTGAAGAAGGTCAGAGCATATATTAACAGCAATTCAGGGCAATTAGAACTACGGAAAGATGTATGACCATTAGATTCTATAGGAAAGCAGAAAAGTCTCCAGAAAACTCAGTGCACGTTACGGCTTTTCCCAGTGATTTATTCCACGGGAAGCAAGATTTATTCCATGGGTGCTTCTTCCATTGCATCCTTTAAGGCCGCTGTGTGTCTGTATATGTCCTCTACTCCCATGCCGACATTTTTCCTGGGTCAAAAAAGAGAGATGCTGGATGCCAGGACGTCCAGAAATCTCCTTTCCGTTGGCTCCCTGGGAATGAAGAGCAAGTTGTCCCCGTGCCCGTGTGACTTTGTGCCGTGCATAAGACAAGTGACAGGACTGGCGGGACGGGCTAGTGCCAGCCCCGCGTTTGCCCTGGCCTGCAGCCAACTCCACAACCCCACGAGCAACCAGGCTCCTCTCCTTGCGCTCTGGGTGTCCTTGCACAGTGGCTGGGTTGTCTGCAGCCTTGGCAAGGTGGGAAGGAAGGAAACGGCATCCAGAGAGCCGTTTCCAGTGGCCCGAGAGCTCCAGGCAGCGTCTGCCCCGTGCACTGCCGGGCGCGGCGTTCCCGGGCTGCCACGGTCGAGCGTGGCCCGAGAGCACCGGGGTCTTCGGTGTGACCCGGTGTAGTAAATTCCTTCAACTTCTTAATCATCTGCTTRGAGGGATTGCTGGATAGTCTTATATTAATTTTAGAATGCAAAATATTTACTTTACTCCAGATCCATCCTGATCTTATAAAATGTCTGACAGGAAATTTTATCTGGATTTCAAAAAAATGAATCATATAGTTATGCACCCATTTCTAAAATTTGATGGAATAGGAATACTTAGATAGGCATTTGGGATTATGGTATCATTTCTGAAGATCAGTGTGTTTCTGCCTTGCACTGATGGCTCAGAGTGACTGATGCAGCCACCTGAATCCGTCATAACTCGACACAACCTTTCTTGGCATCAGCATTCCAAGACCGTGCACGGAAATTAGACAAAGCGCCTGTGTCCCTCTGGCTTGGTCTGCGGGGCTGCTTTTGTCTTGGTGAGAGTTTTGGAGAGCAAGTTGCGGGAGGAAAACACCCGCTCCGGGTTCAGGTCTATAGAGACAGGAAGCAAGTGTTTTGTCCCTTTTGATTAGTGTTCGGCATGCCAGTTTTCATGGCAAGGATCCAAAAATAATCTGCTCAGTTGACCAGACAGCCAAAAACACGATGATCTCATTGCCAGGCTAGTGAYGTGCAGGTTGTTAACCAGTCAAAGTTCTTCTTTGTTCTTTGCCCTGTCGTGCTTTGAAAAAAATGTGTGGATTTGTAAGCAGAGCACAAGGACAGAATATGTACATATTTTTGGCATTAATATTCTCAGTGCTTGATGGGTCTTCCCCAAAACTGCAGAAATTTGGTGGAGATATTTTTGCCTGCCTGCCTATTTTAACCTTTTGTTCTTCTTTTGTTTTTGATCATATGATACAAGCAAATATTTCTTCTTGCAGATGTGTTTACAGAGTAAAAGATCAGCACATCTGGTCAATTGAAAATCTAGTTAGAAGAAAGAAAGAAAGAAGCATTCTCTTTGAGACTAAAAATGCGGATAAAGTATCTTTTTGTCAAAGAAAATGTTCTCCTTCTGTGGATTTCTGATGGAGCTGAGTTCTTCAGACTGCAGGAGGTGGTTGTGTTCCTGCTTGAGCCTGCAGGATGAACCTTGGGTACCCAACGCACCCACTCATCTACCATATGGAAGGCTCCCCATCACTCCTCTTCCTCTTGAGCTTGCTGTTTGCACAGTAGTTGAGCTACGGTGAGAGTGAGGAAGGCTCTCACACCTTTCCCTTAGGGCATGCATGGTTCAGGTKGGAAATCTGGGCTCCAGCCTTTGCTGCCTTTGTGTTTGGAGTTTGGTAATAACTGGAGMAGCTTTGGCGAAGGAAAGAGACGACTGCTCTGCTTCCCTTTGGGAGAAGTGTGTTCAAATCCAGTGAGGCCGAAGCAGTAACTGAACCCATGTTTCTCATGGCTGATGTATATGAAGTTGACACGTAACTGATATTGTCAAAGAAAAGAAATCTGCCCTTTGTCCTTCTCTTGATGAGTAGCCTTCAGTTTTCCTCCCCAGACAGTTTGCAARTGGTCTGATGATGTCTGGGATTGCAGAAAAACTGACAAAATACACCTACACTTAAGAATATGCTTAATTTCCCAGGCTGTTCTTTGGCAAATTACTAGCACAGTGAGCAGCCTGCTAATCTTGTTCCCTGTATTTTTCTGTTCCAGGGAAATTTGGCAGGTTTATGCATGGCCCAGTAGGTCAATAACTCCTTCAGCTGATACATAAATGGTTTGTTGGCCGTTGTCTGTTTTCATTGTTCCGTCCTTTCTTTGGGACTCAGGATGGCAAATCCCAACCCTGCCCAGTGGGAAGCGACCCCAGGATTTCACAAGGGAGCTGCAGTGAAGACTGAAGCACATCTCGAGGCAAACGGAACATGGCAGAGACATTTAGAAAAATAAATGTGATGAGCTTTGTTTTGCCAACGTCGCTTTGAAAGGCTCCCTTTGAGGCTACTAGTACACAGCTTGTGTGCAAACACTGTGAGCAGAGGAGCTATTTACTCATTGCTGCTACTGCTTTTGAAGCTCTCTGGCAAAGAAAACCCTCAGCTCTTCCCATCCTTCTTTCCATCCCCCGAATCATTTTAATTCCTTCCTGCTTTGAAACTGAAAAGAAAGCGTTTGGAGCGGAGCTCTGGCTTGTCCGGAGAAGTTCTCATTTCAATCAGACCATCTGAAGTAACGATGTTTGTAGAAGAGCCTCAGCTGAGAAGAGAGCAGAGTCTTTGTGGGGAGGAGAACACATGGGGCCAAACTCTTACCATTGGTGGTCAGTGACAGAACAAGGTGTAATGGGTAAAACAAGCATAGGAAGTTTCAGCTCTGTATGAGGAAGAACTTCTTTATTGTGAGGGTGACAGAGCACTGGAACAGGCTGCCCAGGGAGGTTGTGGAGTCTCCCTCTCTGGAGATGTTTAAAACCCACCTGCATGCCGCCCTGTGCCCCATGCTCTGGGTGTCCCTGCTGAAGCAGGGGAATTGGACTAGGTGATCTCTGGAGGTCCCTTCCAACCTTAACCATTCTGTGATTCTGTGATTCTGTGATTCTGTGATTCTGTGACCCATCTGAGTGCTCCCTGGGCAACGTCCAGGCCCTCAGAGCCCTCACTTTGAAGTGGGGTCATGACATGGAGACTTGTCTTGGGGTAAACACGCTGCTCTTACCCACGCTGTACAAGCCAAATGACATAGTTGAAGCCCAAGCCTGAATGCAGAGGAGCGCCTGAGCATCCCGTGACTGCAGCGACTAGGCCTAGTGCTTTCCTCGTTCTTGCAGCAACCAGCTTCACGTCCTCTGAAGGGCTGGGTAGAGCAGCAGGGGCCGTAGCGATGGACACCTGCTCCGTGTGGAACCGGGGGCAGCAGCAGYGGCCTGTGCGGCCCTGCTGTCCCCATCTCTGCCCTCAGACAGGGCCCCGACCAGGCGCGGGGAGCGCGTGGTGCTGCTACAAACACTGYGCTGTGCGCAAGATTAAAACGAAAATCGCACGAAAACCCTCTCCCTTTCCAGCTCAGGAGGCTTGAAAATTATCAGAGCCATCAGGCAGTAGTTTTGATTATACATGGAACAAGATCAAGCTTTCTGGGAGGCGTCTGGGCCCCCAGCAAGTCGGTCCTTGAGTCTATCTGGAGCCGTGATCTGAAATGGGACTTTTAATGAGAACAGGTCTGATGGGTGCCGTAATGTGTGCAGTCTCCACAGACATTAGCATGGGGTGGAAACGTGTCTCCAGCTGCAGATGAAAAGCGTGTTCAGAGCRGGGCCGTGCTGGYGCTTCCCTCCCCACATCCTCCCTCCTCTCAACGTGTCRCRCTCAGCACAGAGACTCGCTGCTCTSCTGCTGCTGCCTCCTCACCCCGTGGACCACCTCGGTGCTCCCTTCCCGGCCCTCTTCCCTGCACATTCCCGGCCAGGCGCACGGGAGCGAGCAGGGAGGCTGGGAAGGGAGGCCCGTTCCCAGCCTTGCCGCACGCAGGCCTCGGCAGCGCTGATCCTTGTCAGCAGATCCAGCCCGTCTCACTTCCCACCCTCCGGAAATGTTCCCCCRGCCTAATGTTACCAACCCAATTAGCATTTCAAAATTCTCAGCTCGCAGGTGCTGCTTTCATAAAACATAATCACAATCTTGTACAACGTTGAGCAATCCCCTTGGCATCAATTTGTTCTTAATCCCCTGTGTGGCTGTACTAGCTGCAAACTGAATTATTTTTTTTTCACTATCAGGTATAAAGTAAATGCTCCTGAACAGCAGAGGCTGCCTTAAAGATCAGCATACCAAAATGCATTTGTTTCTTTCCCTTACACACTTGAGGCATTTGCTGTTGCATTACGCACAGCTTCTCCTCCCACAGGTTTCTTTTTTAAGCTTTCTGATGTAGCTCGTCCTGCTGTCGCTGCTGCCCGAGTGAGAAACCCTGTGAGGGCCGGGCCTTGGGTCTCACTGCTTGTAGCAGGGCACAAGCTGGAATAGGTGACAGTCCAAATAAAAATCCGGGTCCTGGTGCAGCCCTACAGACCCCACTGGTGCTCTGAGCTACTTCGGTTGCACCAGACTGCTGCTAGAGTTTGGTTAAACCCAGCTTAGAGAGCAGCAGCCTGCAGTGGGTCATGCACACGCGCTGTCCTGACCCGTAGCTTGTCCTCAGGAGTCAACCACTTTGGTTGGGCCAGTTCGTCCCAGGTGTTTTCTCTTCCCCAAAGACACCTGCTCTCTCCAACACACTCCACTCTCATGCTAGTCACCACTGTGTAAAAATCCTGGAGCTTGGATGTCTGCACGGGGCATCCTGACTGTCCTTCCCAGCTGTTACCTGCTTTGCTATGATTGAATCTTTCTCCCCAAGTCAGAACTTCCATCCATCCCTTTGCATCCCATCCCTTTGCCATGTTGCGAACGGTGGGAAAGTCACCSGGTCTGCTGAAGAAAACAAAGGAGAAACAAGCAATGAAAGAACAAAACAGAACTTTTTTTCCCCCCTAAAACAATGCTGGGCTGTGAAAGGCCTTATGGCAGTTCGGTGACTGTTGGGGTTGCTAATGGGTTATTGTTCCCGCGGCCCAGAAGGCTCCTCTGTGGAGCCTCTTCTCCTTTCTGGAGATATCAGCCTGTCATGTCCCATCAGCTCAGATTCTCGGGGCTAGGAGTCTTCATTAAAACGGCAAAACGCTGCCTCGTCCTGCTATTCAGGCACCAGGAACAAGTGATTATCCCACTTASCCGAATACTTAACTGTGTCTGTTAGGCCTTGACGGTCAAGTGGCTTTGTTAGACATCATTAGACGGGGATTTCATCCACGTTCTTTTCTTTACAAATTGCCAGGACGTTAAATATATTCACCCATATTTGAACATATCTGCAATAATCACTATTGGTATTAAAAATCATCCACAAATACTGTCTGTGGTTGTCTGGGAAAAGCTTTTGCTGAGCACGGGGTCTCCTGCATTTTCATGAAATCTCTGAATGGACCTGGKTTTTCCGGGAAAATTTTACAGTTTCTTTAAATTGACCCCCTGTAAAGAGTTAAAATGCACATGACTGACTGGAAAACCAATACAATTACTGCTGTGSAACATCAGAAGAAAGAAGCTGCTTTTCCTAGAGCTTATGCTTCCACTGTTTTGGTGAAATACCAAAATACATTGTAATAGCAATATATGCAAAACAAAATAAAATGGTGTGGYGAGCTACATAGCACAGTAGTCTACATCCTCTCGTCGTGAGCCATGCCAGGGTTTATGTCTTGCTTGGCAAGATATATACTTGCCAGGCAGTATTGGTCAAAATACAGAAGAGAGGCCAGGCTGCGCAGGGCCCTCTGAAGCCGGTGGGGATCTTCTTGCTGGCCCTTGGAGCAGACCTTGCCTTGCATGTTCTTCAGGGCAGTGCGGCTACTGTCAGCCTTTGGCACTGTGTGGACAGTAGATAATTATTATCACTTGTCCTTTCCAAAGACCTCAGACTGTGCTGGCAGTCACGGCTCCTCTGTATGTGCAGATTTGAGACTGGTGGTTTGAGATGAAGGAAGGGACCAAACATCTTGAGCTTCATGTGGCTGGTGGGAACCAGTCCCTTGTCATTCCATCCAGCTTTCTGTGAAGATGGAGTTGCCCTTGGGCAACATTTGGGATCCCAGAGCTGGGAGTCTCTGACAGCTCCCATTAGTGCTGCTCTGAGAAATGGTAGGATGTTGACACAAAATACATTGACATTTTTCCAAAAAGATCAAACATATTTTTTAAAGGCATTACTTTGCCCTCTTTTCACTTATTGCACCATTCAGTGGCACTTTTCTCTAGCAAAAGAGAAATTGGTGCTCTCGGCTGTTCCCATCACTAGTCAGGGACCTTTGGGCCGCGTGGACTTTGGTGGCCGTGGGCAGCTGGCTCCTCATTTGGGCCTTTCTGACAGCAGTGCCAGCCCCAGCCCTGCTCAGTTAGGCTTGTTTTTCCTTCTGCTAACACATGTTTTCTGCTGTTTTGCTGAACACATCTTCCTTAGGTTCCCACCATCCTGACTCTGTTCTGTTTACTTTCTTTTAGGTATTTTCTCTGAGCTGTAGACTCTCAAACTTTTGCATAAAGTGGACAGTATTTTAAAGAGATTGTCTTATAGATGTTCATAGTTTTCCCATTTCTGATCATGGAACAGTTTTACGTAGCCTACAACAGCAGTTTGGAAGGGATGACATTACCACGCTGATATTTTGTGCATTTAGAGCCTGTTTCAGGGCTGGTTGAAACGAATGTGCAAGACATTCAGTATCTGTGTGATCAGCCAGTTCTGTAGTGCAGAACTACATCACTTCAGTGGATGTCTCCTGGCTTCTACTGATGTCTGCTCAGCGTTTCGGGTCCCAGCTTCGCCGGGTGCTGCCCGTTGTCCTCACTGCAGGAGCAGCTCCTGCTTATGCACTCCTGCTGCCCAAGAGCATCCYGAGAGATACCAGAAGTATCTTCCTCATCATTAAAAGTCTCATGAGCATCCTCATCATTAAAAAAGGCTTACGACAGGCCTAGCAGGTAGTGCTGAACACAGAGTTGAAAATCTTGAGGCCTTTTGCCATTATTTCTTTGCAACCACTTCAGCCCATCGATTTCTTCTCTGCTCTGGACCTAGAAGGAGGGAATTGCAGCTCTGCTCGGCACAGCCTTGTTCCTCATGATCTTAACTGCCTTTTTTAAAGACATGGTTGCATGCAGTGGCATCAAACACTCATCTGAAGCTCCGTTAACAGATGATGCCAGCTGCTCACGGACACACCTGCTTCTTAAGAGCTAGGAAAAACCAGGAGGTTACTTGAACCTGTAGAGTGTCCTTACTTTGCCTAATGCTAGCCAAGGAATTTGCGTATTGTAAATTCTAGTGTCTGTTATTTAGCAGAAAAAAGTGTGGACTACGGTATTTGTGAAACAAACTTCTGATGATGCAGCATTTTTATGCAAATGTAGCTTTGATAATTAGTTCTAATATCTTTGTATATATTAAGTAAAAAAAAAAAGTGATAATCATTTTATTTCTGCCAACATAAAAAAACAAACAAAAAGGCTGTTTCTGGCCAGGTACTGCCTTTGCCAAATACACATTTCAATTAAACATTGCTGTGTTTACATTTCTAGATAATAAAATTCTTGGGTTTATGGACTGCCAGAAGATAGAAAGCTGAGATTAACGTCTCAGGTTTGATTGGATTTGTCGTAAAGTAAAAGTGATCATGAAACAATGACTATTTAATAAACTTTCAGCTGTTAGGGGGCTTTAGGGAAGTTTGAGCTTTTGTTAACCCTACTGTCTTCTCTTGTCTTTGTAATCCATCCGAGTATGTGGTTGCTATTAAATCTTTTCATTAGTTTGATGGAGGATTAAGATTAGCCCTTCTGTCTGTTCATCAGTGACAGTGGCACAAATCACAACCCATTGCTTGGATTTCTCCCTTCTGGATATTTATTTTGTGGAAATCATATGAAGAATAATATTGCCGGGATAAACAACTGGTGGGCATGGATTGCATTTGTAGCAAACACCTCTTCTCTGTATGGTCACCCAGCTGTCCAGGATACTGATGTTTGGCCAGACACAGAAGTATGAGATGCCAGAGTACTTGTAATACTCTATGCATTATCCATACATACACTGGTGCATGCTTAGGGCTACTCCAGAGAGCAGAGTGTACCCTGAGTTCTGGAGTTTCTCCTGYGTAATATTATTTGAAGCCGGTTTCACACCCCTGATTGAATCCATCTTGCATCTGCAAAAACATGATAAAGATTTTTCTTTTTTTTTAGCKGTATCTCAAGACCTTTGAAAAGACAGATGATGTTAACGTCTTCTCGGCAGACTAACAGATTGGTTGTGCATTTATGTGGCTTAGCTGCATATGGTAGGCATGTCAGACTGTGAAGGGATGTAAAGTGTTGCTGCTCTGTAAAATGCTACTTTAATATTATTTTTCTTATCTCTCCGACGGTAAGCATCTGAAACTTTCATGGAGCATTTCAGTTGTGAATCTCAAACACACATATTATTGTGTATTTAGGGCTTAATTCAATTTGCACTAAAGGAAAAAAAATCCTCATTCTTTATTGTACTTGTTTGAGGTCCTCAAAGCAAATTTTCTCCATCGAAAGTAGAATCGATGCTAATCTGGTCACATAAAACCATACTTTTGGGGGGTTTTCTTTAGGATTTCTGTGGATTTGATTTAATAAAATTTCTGAATTTCTGAACTTTTTGTGGATTTCTGATTTAGTAAAATGAACAAACCCATCGATTCTGCTTTCAGACATTCTGCTGCTGTGAAGCAGAGAGTTGTCCAGTAAACTGGAGAGTTGCACCAGTCTCTTCTGTCAGAGGACACGCACACAGAAGCCTCGCTCAGCTCCTTTTGGCTCTCATTTTACTTCAATGCTTTGCAGCAGGGCCGCAACAAGACAAATTTGCCTTTAAACCACCCTTTAATTTTGGAGGATCCGCAGTTCTGCGCCCGAGCCTGGTTTTCTTTTGTGCTGCCTCCCGAACAACAAGCCTATGTGGTATCYGACGCTGGGCCCTTTCCAGTGATTTATTAACTGTGTCAGAGCAGCGGTTGTGAATGCTGGGAAGCTCTTGTAGACGGTGACAGTTGATATTGATTATGACAGTTTGTGGACTCTTGTAGACTCTAGTGTGTTTTCAGACACTGGAGAGTATTTTGTCCCCTTACTATACATACCAGGGGCTATAGCTCATAGTGTTGTCTTAAGAAAAGGGCCCATTGTCCAGAGGCCTCGTTGCGCGCAGAAGTTGTGTAGCTTATTATGAGAGAAAGAGCAGAAAAGCCCCAGCATCCTATGGAATAGCCAAGCAAATGTGGATTGCTTTTTTGGGGAAAAAAAAAAAAAAGGGGAATAGTTTGTTCTGCTTCTGTTCTTTCAATGGAATGAGCCACGCGGCTGATAGAAGTGGGTAAACTGGTCATTTAAGAAAATAAGATGTGTCCTGTGCTATCTGTTGTCCAGAAATCCAGGCTTATAATGAAGGCTTCCTGTCTGCTAATTTTTAAAGCTTGCCGTCAGTGTTGTGTCTTCACAGAGACTACAGATTTCTAAAATGGGGTTGAGGAAGAGGATTTGTGCAAACTTGGGAGGGGGTGAAAGCTGGCGAGTGAGCTGGTYAGATGGGAGCATCAAAAAGATCACCCCAACGAGAGACTCCTTATTGCTGTTTGCTTTTAGCAAGGCAGGAGGAGAACAAACCTTCCTATTTGCCAAGAAGCCTCTTCAGTGTGAAAGGAAAACAGTCAACAGCTGAGTGGGGACAGACGCTCCGATCGGGAGTCAAAAGCCATTTGGTTTACTGGGCTCTTCCAAATTATTCCATGGTTTCTATACCAATGGAAAAAAACCTCTGTCCCAATGCATTTATTTTTAAAATAAGTACCAGTACTTCAGGCGCACCAGTGATAGTAAAGGAGCCAGTGAGTGTTTTCTGTTCTTGAAAGCTCTTTTGTAACATTTCAAAATACTGATTTTAGCTTGATTTAGATGCAGTTAATGCTGCAGTTTTATGTTAGAGTGAYGCAAAACAATGTTCTGCACATATTTAAAAACAAATATAATAGCAGGTCACATGTGAAGTCAGTAAAATAAATGAGATAGCAAGTCATATGTGAAGTTACATTATTTCAGGCGTACTTTGGGCCAATTATACGGCGGTAAGCTGAGAGCTGTTAGAACTAGATTCTGACATGTCTATGGGCCAGATATTTTCCAGCTAAATCCATTAAAATCAGGTCATTTGTCTGCACCCCACTTAGGGTCATTTGTTTACACCACAAGATCTTTGAGAAGGAGCTTTTCTTACTATCTGTACGTTCCCTCTTGCCATTGCAGTCTTGATCTCTGCTGGGATTTCTAGATGCTGCTATAATACTAACCATGCTTTGTGTAATGTGCTCCGTATTTTTTCAGTTAAATATAGCAGATCAGAAAAAAAATGAAGCCCTCAACGATATCAAGGAGACAGGATGGAACCAAGTGTTTTGATTCCAGTGATGATGCAGTTTCCCCTTTCATGCTCACATTTAATTTGTTTAAATTACAGTATTGTGTTTAATAATTATGTTGTGTAATGAACACTCTAGTTTGTATGTTCACTGTAATCCTAGGAATATACCAAAATTTTACAGTGGCATCTCTCAGTCTGGTATCAGGTATTAATTTTTTTATTGCAAAACATCTGTGACAATATCAGAAATTCTCTGAAGGAATAAATGGAACTGGTTGTAAGTGTCTGWGAACATTATGGGCTTATTTGATTTGGGTCACCTTCTCCTTTTCCATAAAGATTTTTGAAGAAGTTCAGAGGTGAAGAATGAAGAAGTTCAAATGTTCAAATGTGAAGAATTGTTTCCTTAGATGAGTTTTATCTAAAGCTCTGGTAACAGTTCTTGGCTGCTGCATATTTTTTCCTCCTGAAGCCTGAGACTGCTCCTGGAGAAGATAATTTTGGTGTTGTGCTGTGWAAAGTCACAGCTGCCCAGCACTGATTGTCAGCCATTTTGTGGCTTGTATTAAGATACACGTAGCTCCTATCTAGAGCTCTCCCCTTCCCATGAGCTGTGCCGTGGGCGTCAGAGTGTCCCGTTACCTGCTCGCCATTCCGGGTGCCTGCCTGGCATGTGCTCCAGGTTTGCCAGGCTCTCTCTGCTCCTTTGAGTTGCAGTCATCTGCTGCTGTTTTCCTGACGCTCAAAACCAGGCCCTGGTTTACACTGCAYGAGGTAGATACGTTTCCTCCACACGTCCCCCTGCAGGTCTGTCTTATTCACAGGACGGTGCTGACCTCCGTGTCCCTGGGCTGAGCCTGTTTTCTGTCTCTCTTCCCTTCAGATGGGGTCCACAGCGTCACGGCGGTCTGCACCCTGCGCGTCACCATCATCACGGACGACATGCTCACCAACAGCATCACGGTGCGGCTGGAGAACATGTCGCAGGAGAAGTTCCTCTCTCCGCTCCTTTCTCTCTTTGTGGAGGGGGTGGCAACCGTGCTGTCCACGGCCAAGGACAGCATCTTCGTTTTCAACATCCAGAATGACACGGACGTCAGCTCCAACATCCTCAACGTGACCTTCTCAGCCTTGCTCCCAGGGGGCATTCGAAACAAGTTCTTCCCCTCTGAGGATCTCCAGGAGCAGATCTACCTCAACAGGACACTGCTGACCACGATCTCCACGCAGAGGGTGCTGCCCTTCGACGACAACATCTGCTTGCGGGAGCCCTGTGAGAACTACATGAAGTGCGTGTCCGTGCTGAAGTTCGACAGCTCTGCTCCGTTCATCAGCTCCAACACCGTCCTCTTCCGTCCCATCCACCCMATCAACGGGCTGCGGTGCCGGTGTCCGCCGGGCTTCACGGGYGACTACTGTGAGACCGAGATCGACCTCTGCTACTCCAACCCCTGTGGTAACAACGGGCTGTGCCGGAGCCGAGAAGGGGGCTACACTTGCGAGTGCTACGAGGACTACACTGGTATGTGTTTATCTTATCTATTAYCCGTGATTTATATGTTACACGGTCAACCGAGCCAGCTCCATATCATGCTGAAATTGCTGACATTCTTACTCAAAGGGAGAAAAACTCCTGGCAGCAGCATCTGGTGGAGGGAATTAYGTGTCACACGTTGCTTAGGATAAGTCCCATGGCCCCACACATGCAACTGAGCGGACCAAGTGTTGGCCCAGCCTTCCCAGGCGGGACAATATTGAGGTCTTGCAGATCTGCTCTTGACCTGTATCTAGCAGCCTGGTGACGAAGCTGCTTGGCCTTGTAGTTTACTTGATGACTATTAAAGGTCAAAGAGCCACTTTCCTCAACTGAAGTTGAGGAAAAAGCTACRGAAGAGAATTAGCTGGGAAGTGTTCTGGTGCTTCAGTAAAGTCAGAGGGATTTTTTGTGTTTGAAGCTATATGCATGTTTAAGTGTTGAGCACCTGAGGGCTGCCCAGCTGTCATTTACGCTGAAATTGCAGGAATGCCTGGCTTAGCCCCCAAAGTTATAAAAAATTGAAAAGATTAATTATTCAAGTCTTAATTTTAAACATGGCTACACGGCGTGCCTGCCTGCTGGGATGGGTGAAATCCCTTAAGGGGAAGAGTTTTCCTTCACTTTCATGGCTCAGGGTGGTAGTTAATAACCCAGCGGTGCGAGGAGGGAGCTGGMGGTGAGCGGGGACACGGTGGCCACAGCTAAATGAGGCTTTTTCCTCACAAGAGGGGCAGGAGGAGGAGGGTTCCTGCAGGTCAGAGAGGGCTTCAGGACAGCGGGATCCTGCAAAGCTACAGGACAAACCCTTCTGCCCGGGTGATGAAGTCCTGGATCCGTCTGCGATTTTCACTCTTTGCCAGTTTTCTTACCAGGCTCCTCACGAATGACTTATGCGACGGAACACGCTGTGAAGCCCATTTTCCCTTGTGAGGAATTGGTGCAAACGCTGTGCAGCAGCRGGCACCACAAAACACATTTTGTGACCAGTTCATTCCATTTAACTCGTTCATACAGAAATGGCTTGGAGTAGCAAGTCTCATTAAACAAAAAGATATCTATACATAAACTTAACTTATTCATGACTTAGGTACTGGAATAATGTTCATTCCTATCTGACAGGTTTTGAGGGTGTCATACTGGAAATCTCTGGAAAAAAAAGGCTGAATAAGCTAAACAAATAGAGTAGTCTTCTCCATATAAATAAGTCATGAGGACATTTAATAATTAACGCAGTACTCGGAGTAGACCAGGCGCACATTTGGAGATGTGGGGCCAGTGCGTCGTGTCATTTGTACACACAGCAGGATTTGGTCCATCACTACCCCATGGGCAGCGTGCTGGGCTCCTTCAACAAGGAGCTTCACCAGGCCGGGCCTGGCGAGTCTGGAAGCCCCATGAGCCAGGACAACTGGGAGAGACGTCCCCAGCCCCATTTAGGAGCACTCTGGAATCTTTAAACCTGTAAATTGACAGGAATATTATCAAATACTCCTGGTTTATTGCCAACGCACACAGCTGAAGTGTAGTATCTCCTCTGTGGCTCACTGACATTACATTAGTGCCTTGAGGCTCATCACTGCATGACAAGGTTTTCTTCACATTAAGCCTGACACACTTACCCACATGTGGTGGCTATTAAGTGGCAGTTGCTTTTAATCCCTGTTACCAAATGAGGTAGAAAGTGTTACCAACAAATAATATGTTATCAGAAATATGTTATGAAGCATTATTGAATCATGTTTGAATCATTATTGAATCATGTTGCAATCCCTTTTAAGAATTGTGCTATYTTACCCATTACTTTTGTCCTTCTTGAGATAATTTCATAGCCATTTAGAAGTTAAATTTGTATCTGTTAGTCATAATGATGTCTTTGCCCGTTATATTAAAAAATATGTATACATGATATACTCTGTATCTTCTTAACACTTAGCGTAGTTTTATTTGATAACATCAGTGCATATTGATTTATATAATGTAATGATAGTAGATGAGAATGAGTAAAAYACTGTTGGGAAGATGGCATCAACAGGGAGTTATTGCAGTGGTATTAACTCCGTGTAGGACTACTATACTAGTATGAGACATTTATGAATCTTTGAGTTAACTGTAAAAGATGAAATATGAGTGGTAGTAGACAGTGAAATGCAGCCTGYTCTGGAAACTCTGAAATTCCAGGTTCCCAATTACGAGCCCATGTAGAAAAATAATTGTAAGAAAATACTAGTAGCTGTCATCTCCTTGGTGAGATATGCTGAAAGTCGATGATAAATCACTACACAGTCATAACCCTGTACTGAATTTATCTGACTGGTCACCTGTTAAAAATATAGTATTTATTTCCTGTAGAAGATAATTATGTCCGATCTTAATCGGATGGAATTTCCCCCCATTTTTCCACCCTCCTTTGAAGCTCTCCATTTGTTTTGATGTAATTGTTAGTCATTTATACACGATGAAAGTTTCTCTCTCTTCGGGAGTCTTCTGTTACTGGCACAAAGGTAAACTGAGCTTTTACTAGGTATTTTTGAAATCTGAATACTCACTAGTTCTTGGATACTTGAAATTAGCTTCACTTCCTGTGCCGTAAGGAGGCGAGTGAACAAGGACATATATTTTTAATCTCCTATTTCAGAATAAGGACATTAGATGCTTTTGTTTTACCTGAATTTGCACACCTAGGTGAGTGGCACACAGTAACAAAGGTGCCATTGAGTGCAGGGAGCTACRTGCATGGCTGGGAAGCTGGAGGATGTAGTTCAGTTAAGCAAACAAATACAGTGCACACTGTGCAAAGCAGATGATTTTTTTCTGCTCTGTATCTATCTTGTGCATCTTTCAGAAGCAGGTGAAGTGAGCTCTGAGTGAAGGTGTAGACGGAGGTAAAAATGTCTGTACCTCACAGGGGCAAATCCCTGAAGGGCAGAAGCATCATTAGATCCACACAGACATTTTTGCTGCCACCAGTTCCTGAATGAGCTCCTCTTGGTTCTGGGATCYATGTCACTGAGGCTGTAAGTTGCCTCCTTTCTGGATAGAGAATCCCATGATTGCCAATGGCTGTGTTTCCTGCAGGAGCTGGTTCTCCTGCTGTGACTGGGATCCTTGCAGCAGCCCCTGCATCGCAGTTCAACATTTCCATAAATAAAATTGTATTTTGTACATAACAAAAGCACTCCMAAGAGGGAAAAAGAAACCCTAAAACAATAGAGATTCAGTGTTCCCRCTGTTGTCTTTAGCACAGGGCTTTCTCTCAGCCTCTTTTCTCACTTAACCCATAGCAAGGAGCAAGTTGAAAGGAAAAGATTGTCAGGAAAGTTCCCATGTCCTCCACATCTCTCCTTGGATTTCATTACAGGTGGAGGGAGAAATCTTAAGTGCTTATAAATCTTCTAGTAATCAAATACAGCAATTAGAGATTTTTGACATGTAAACTTTTTTTTCCCCCTTATTTATTTTTGTGATACCACATTGACATGAGAAATCATGGCATTAACTTTGCTGCCATGAATTCTCACGTTGTGCTGTGAGGCACAATTATAGCTGGTTTTGTAGAATGGTGCCAGGAGTCACTATTAATATTGTTTAGTAAGTTCTCAGCGTTTGCCTCTTTCCAGCAATGTCCTAACAGCAATAGTAAATGTGAAAAAATGTGTTCTTTGGTATCTTTACTTACATCCATTCTTCAGGCGGTAATTTCACTACCTGGTGCAATAGTAGATTCTCATTTTTCAGACCAGGGAGATGGATTTGGAAGAATTTCAGCTTTCAAGTACAGGAATCTGGCAGCCAGGGTAGCCRTAATGAGTATTTTATCTTAGCCTGGAGTGTCTGAAATTCCAGCCCGTTAMACTTCTGCAGCTCTGCTAAGCCATTGGGATCTAGGTTCATAACAGCAAAATCTTGTACAGTGGGTCTTAATATAATTGTTAAGGCAATACTTTGTACTGCCTTCAACAGTGCCTTTTATTTCCCATCTGGAAAGTTGTGATGTTTACATATATATTATAAAAATATGAAAAAATGGCAGATCTAATGCTGTAAAACCAGTATAATCCTTTTCAGGAGTTTAAATATAACTACAGTTGTTAGGGCATTGGGTGATTTGCAACAGGCAATTTGCACCTTTTTTCAGAATTTGGAGGCTGTATGTTCTCCCACTTGCACCAAATTTTAAGATTTTTTTTATAAAGTTATTTTACTACCTATGATATCCAGAGAAGTTGAGGAAAAACGTTCACTCTTCACTATTTAATTACGTGCATTGCTTCTGGAAACCTCACAGGATCTCTCGCTTGTCCTTGACGTTTCTGTATGGCAACGCTGGGAGAAATTGTGTCCTGAATGCTTCCACTCCTCCAGAAATAGGGAATTCTGTGCAACATTAGAAATTTTCCTTCTTTTTCAGCAGTGCTGCACCATGCTGTTGTTCTCATGTTTGTGGTCGAGRCTTTGTATTTATAACTTACACACAGTTTTTCCATTATTTCTGTGCACCTGCCCCTCTCCATAGCTGAGGTGGCCTTTCCACCTATAACAGAGGAATAAATGAATACCTCCTTCTAGGCTCCTTCCTTGGGATTAGTGCTTCCTATCCTGTTCTCAGCTCTTGTTTTCGCAGTTGTCCCAACACATCCTTTTGCGTCACCTCGTCTCACTTTCTTTATGTCCTGAGTATGATCTTTTTTATGAGGGAAACCCTCTTCTCTCTTACCAGAACAAACAGAGAGAGCAGCTGCTCTGGATGTTGMGGGCTCTGTCGCTGTGGTTGGCAGTGATTTTTCAGAGCATAACTGCCACAAAAGCTGCAGAAGCCTCTTCATTTTTTTTGTCATCATCTTCCATCGCTCAGCTATGCACCAGCTATGCACTTTGAGACGTAGAGTCTCATAAATCTTCCCAAAGCTTTGAAGTTTCCCCGTATGACCAATAAACCCCAGATGTTGTCCTGTGAGCTGACTTCGTATCTGCCCATTTAAGGCCCCCTTGCAGCCCATTCTTTGCAATTAGCCATGGATAATTGGAGTCTTCCATTGGCTCTTGTGCAGGATGTGCTGCACGTCAAGAGCACCACAGTCAGTGGTGGTGCTTACTTTGCTTTYTCACCTTTTAGTGTTAGTATTTATGGAGCCCTGTGTGCAGTTCTGATACTAGAGGGATGTGGAGCTGCTGGAGAGAGTCCAGCGCAGGGCCACGAGGATGACCAGGGGCCTGGAACATCTGCCATATGAGCAAAGGCTGAGRGAGCTGGGCCTGTTCAGCCTGGAGAAGAGGAGGCTGAGGGGGGACCTGATCAGCGTGTATAAATACCTCAAGGGAGGCAGTGAGGAGGAGGGGGCTGGCCTCTTTTCAGTGGTGGGCAGGGATAGGACTAGAGGAAACGGCCACAAGCTGAAGCACCAAAAGTTCCACAGGAACTTAAGGAAAAATATCTTGACAGTGACAGAGCCCTGGACCAGGCTGCCCAGAGGGGTTGTGGAGTGTCTTTTCTCTGGAGATCTTCAAAATCTTGGATGCAGCCTGTGCCACGTGCTCCAGGTGACCCTGTGTGAGCAGGGGGTTGGACTTGATGAGCTCTAGAGGTCCCTTCCAACCTTAAGGACTCTGTGATTCTGTGCCCACGCTTTTGCCCTCAAATCACACACACAAAAAAAACACCAGTTGGATATTTAGGAAAAAAAGAAGGGATGACCTGGCAACATTCTCCTTTTGGGCCATGTGTATCATGTGTATGTGCAGCTGCTCCCCGCTATTTCTGGGCTACAGATGGCCGGAAACCTGGGGATCTCCCTGGGAAATGTGTGTCCAGCCCAGCACAGCCTCTCCGCACGTTTCTGCTTAACGCGGCGTTTTGTTGTGTCCCGTGCGCTCAGATGGGCCCCGGAYGGTGTCTGCGGGAGCACAAAGCGCCAGCCCGATAAAAACTGAGAGAAGTTACAGTTTTAAGAAGTGCAATCAGAAGCTGAAGCCTGTTCACCTTTTAAACCGCGCCGTGTTTCTGCTGCCTGTTTCTGTCAGTGCTCCTTGGTCACAAGCGGCGAGCATGGAAACGCTGCTCCTTACGGCGGCGTAAATTACCTGCAGTTTAACTGTCTCTGTGGTACCTTTCCCTAAGCCTGTGCAAAGCTGTAGCAGATTCCCCTCCTCACAACGGGAATGAAAAAGCTGCAGCTTCCAGTTTGAAAGTGCTCCCGGCTGAGGCTCCCTCATCCCAAAACGCTGCCCGCGGGCTCGCCTTTGATTCAGCTAAAAGCCCTGGGTTGAGGCTCTTCTCCCRGAGCCCCATGGCTCGTCCTTCCTGCCCCTGGAGATACTTGCACGGATCAAAGTGCCTGCGTGTCACTCTAAAACCCAGCTACGGACCCAGCGCTTTGTTTGTTCTTTTTAATTAGCTTCATCGCGGCTTGACGAGACTCCAGCTCTTGCAGGGTGTTTTAACAGTGAGGCATTAAGGGCRGTTTGTAAAAGAAAGCAGCGGATCAGACGCCAATATAACCACTTAACCCTAACTTTAGAAGCTGCCGGGGTCCTATGAACGCTTCTAAATTTAGAGACCTATTGCCATTCCCACTAATGATTTATAAAGTTACAGTTCTTTTTGTTTCAGCATACATGCGAAGTCTCTCTTAGTGCCCTTAGTTGTTGTACATCTATTTCTTTTTCAGTGATTTGACTTGATCAATTTTATGCAGTTCCCAGGCTTTTACTTGCTCTCAACGTGTACTTCTGGTTCCACACTGATGGGATTTCTTTTACCACATCTAAAGGGGAGTCTTAACTCTCCCAGGCTTTTGACATTCTTAGTAATGATGTATTTGCTTATCTCCATTCTTACTACTAAGCAAAATACAAGTGGAAGGTGGGTAGTAATTATACCAAGTGGAACCATTTGATATTACAATTTTACAGGCACACGTAGAGCCCCTCCTTACTGAGGTGCCCAACTTCTCACACACTATCGTAATTTGGAACATCTATATSCATTGGGGAACTTTCACCTGAGAGGAGCTACACACACTAAATGAGGGTTATTTTAATTAAAATATTTTAAATAGCAGTTTATTAAACTACAGAAGTCTTCCCTGTGACAATGGTTTATCGTTGTGCTTTTATTAATTTAGCTAAGTTGAGCCTTTTGTAAGGCGTGACTTCTTTTTTTTTTCTCTCTCACAGTTGTTTGTAATGTCCATACGGTTACTTGCATAAATTTTTTAATTGAGTGGAAGCCACATAAATGCATTTTAAAATATCAAAACATACAGCTACTAAGTGTGAAAATAGCCYGTATATTAGACTATCCTTTAAGTGTTTCTTTTGCCAGTGGCGGTGTCTTAATTGGTTGCTTCTCACTGAAAACAAATCWGATGATAGGGAAAAGAAGAAGAGAAGAGAAAAAAAGAAAAAAAAAMCAMCAACAACCTGCCTTTAAGTTATTTGTGAGGAAGATAAAACCATGATGAGTATTATTTCTTCRGTATGCCTCATGTTCTGGAAACCCTCTCATGATTCTCACGGCAGATCATAGGTTATGACTCAAATAAGAAATTCCAGGTAGGCTGGGAAGAAATATTTCAAATGCTCCAAAAGAACCAGAAATTTAGCATCCCGAGAACAAGGTAGACACAGCTCATTTTTTCTATCTGTCTCCTAACCTAAACCTGGAAACCACAGATTAAAAAAGCACAAAACTGCAAAGAACAGGCGCTGCTCACATGTGCATTTGGGATCACGGACACAGCGGGAAGGAGCGCGGCATTCAGGGACGAGCCTATTAGGGCCATGTCCCATTAGGGAGGAAAACATTTAAAGCAGTTTTGCCGTGCGTGTGTCCCCTTTGTGTTGCCACGACTGGAAATTTGGGCAGTTGAGCAGCCGGCCGAGGCACTTGGCCTTGAACACGGGGATAATTGGAGCCGGGCAGCCCAGCTCTGCGGAGCGCGGTGGGAACGGCGGTCCCATTGTGGCCGCCAGTGCTCTTTTGTTTCGAGCATCACGGATCACTGCCTGCAGCCCCGGTCCCAATCCCTGCTCCTCCTCTGCRCTTCACTCTCCGAGGCTGCTCCTGCCGCTGCCCGGCTGCACCAAACACGCCCAGCATTTGCCACCCACCACTTTAAAGTTTATTTTTCTAAATCAGGATGAATGTATTGTGCATTGCACCAACTTTAGCTAAGCATGATAGACATCATATATTGTATTTTCCGGTGCAGTATTTTTAAAAAACATTATTTAGGTAGACGGGGCTACCCATGCTCAGCACACTGATGCATGCATGGTACGAAACATAAGTGGGCCAGTGCCTTATATTAATATTTAACACAATCTAGGTGATACAATAACGTATATTAATTCTCACAATACCTGGCAATCATATATRTTTACTCTAAAATGCAACCATATTTTGCAAAAAAAAAAAAATCAAATTTAAATCTAGCTAAATGTCTTCATGAGAGTGAATTAGTAGCTGTGACCTTGACTGAATTCATTTTTTATCGGTTAAGTGTATATATAAATATAAATAGATATATATCACTTTTGCTATATATATCACTACCTAGTCTGTAGATTAAAAAGTACATTTATTTCAAGGTTTTCTGTGCAAGATGTGCAACAAAATCCTTTCCACGATTCATTAAATGATGAGGGTTCCCTGATTTAGTTGCTTTGGGTTCTCGGTTACTTTTTAGAATATTTTATGACTCCTTTTCTAGTGTTCACAGTAATTGCCACTATCCTTCTTTCCGAGAAAGCTCCTGTGACCACGTTGGACATTAAGGGGCATGATTTGCGCTGTGGTCAGCCTGTTTCCCAGTGCTATCGTTTTTACCTCTGTATTGGATTGCACCTGAGATAGGAGAGCGAGATTTCCCTGGGAAAGTTTCAAATCCTGGAAAAGGCAAAATACTCTCAGCCCTCACCAGTTTTCCTTTCATGTCCCTGTGCAGAGTAAGGTTCACACAGTTAATGGCAGAAAGCTGTTGAGGGCCTCAGGACAGACCCTTTCTTCCCTCTTTGGAGGGATGGAAATTGCGTGTGAAACCACATCCCTGAGGAATTACAGTGCCTGGTGGTGCTACTCAGTGCCCGGTAAAAGTTGAATCTTTGCACTGTGCGATGGCTCCTTTTGGGGCTCTGAATAGAGACAGACGGGTCGTGTTCACGAGGAGACACGTGGGGGCCAGGGACGGCRCCCGGTTCCTGGGCTGAAGGACACATAAGTGTACATGGGGGCAAGTGAAGACCAGGCTGCAGAGCCTGAGCCCAAGGGGACACGTCCTGGAAGTCTCCGTGGCTGCTCCAGCTTCAGCTCCCTCTGCAGAATGACACTCTGGGACAGGGATCTGGGAACCTGGAAAGCAGAATGAAAAAATAATGCYTGGCATTCATATGGTTAAGGTAGGGAAAGACTCTTTACTCTTAAACACAAATAGAGTGAGAGATAGGCCCCTGTGAAGGAATTTAGCACGTGCTGCAGAGGTGTGTTTTGCTCTTACACCTCTAGGTTTCTCATCAGCTTTTAACAGAAAATGACAAGAAGGAGGGACTTTTGGAAAGGTCTGTACCACAAGTTTTATTACAACTAAGGTACACGACAAATTGCAAACACATTGACATAACCTAATTTAGTTTAGTATTTGCAGCTGTAGTAATATTTCCCCTACTGAATACAAACAGAGATAAAGCTTAAGCTTTTGAGAAGCAGTGCTTCCTGAGAGGATCTTACCCACACCAGTGCTACTAGCGTTTTGATAGATTGTCTTAGATATGTATAGAGTCAAGTGTATGTGTATATATGTCTTACCTGTATTACCTACYACCAAACTCACCAGTGACTGGAAATGTCCGTGTGCTTCTTTTCTTTTTTGTGTCAATTTGTGTGTTGACATAGTCCTGGGTGATAGACAGACCCTGAAAAGGTCTCTAAAGCCTGAGCTTAGCAGGTCAGATGCAGAGGGAGATGACAGCTCACAGCTTTCACTGCACTTGAACCGACAGCGCGGTAACTTCCACAGCTTAATAAGAAATCAGCATCCCACAAAGCAAAAGTTGTTGTCGAATGAAGAATATTGTACTGTGACTTCTGGTTCCTTGCTCGTCAAGAGTATGTAGGTATTCAATGGGAAAAACAAAATAAAAACGGCATAAGTTGTGGTTTTAAAGTGTTGATAATTCCTCTGAGGTTTCCGCCACTCCTAGTCTTGCTCGAACATTACTGCAGAGCTATCTAGTGTAAACAGAATGTAAGCTTTTTGACTGAGCRTGTTTAATCCTCAGCAAATACATGAGGAGAAAAACACAGACATTAAAGACCCGCTTGTGGCTTCCATCTGTGCACAGTTCCTGTGCGTAGTCAGCACTGGTAGAAGGGTAAGATCCAGTGACCATCACACGACGGAGCAGATACCATCTTGAGAACATGCTCGTGGTTTCTGAATCCACAACAGACTAATTCATTTCTCCAACAGATGTGCCCCAAATATCACTAATCCTCCTCTGTATTGTTTCTTGTTTCCTGTTATTCCTGGTGGAAGCTGGTGCTGTGCTTTGGAGCTGGGTGGATTTGGGACTGATGGGGAGCTGAAGGTGCCAGCAGCAATGCAACCATGACCAAAGCAGTTCAGCAGAGCAGACACCTCAGCTTTTTCTCATTGTGCTTCTGAGAAACATGGCATCATGCTGATTTATCTCTSTTGGTAATGGGAAGGTGAGGCTGGGTCCTGTTCTGCTCCTGCCCATTTAACCAGGTTTCCATCGTCGTCCTCCTCCTCAGAGATGCTGATGGACATGTCCTCAGGGCACTTGGGGCGCAGATGCTGTCGCTGAGGATCTCACTGGGAGGAAGAGCAGGGAGAGAGTCACCAGCATGTTCCCAGGAAGGGGGAATTGAGAACGGGAGCTTCTTCTGAGCAGCCAGAAGAAGCAGGGTTAGGCATTTTCACAGAATCACAAGATAGTTGAGGTTGGAAGGGACCTGTAGAGATCATCTAGTCCAACCTTCCTGCTCCAGCAGGGACACCCAGAGCAYGGGGCACAGGGCGGCATCCAGGTGCCTTTGGAAGATCTCCAGAGAAGGAGACTCCACAACCTCCCTGGGCAGCCTGTGCTTTCACAGGAAAGAAGTTCTTCCTCATACGAAGAGGAAGATGAAACTTCAGATGAAACGTCCTTTTTTTTTTTTTTTTTTTTTTTTTTAAATTTGGACCAGAATTAGACCATCAGAAGGTCTTACATACCTTGGGGCCAGCAGATGCCACCCACAGTTGAGAAACTAATAAAATAAAAAGTGATCATTATTTTGAAGCATCTCATGATTAAAGCTCTCATGACCTTCATCCAGTCCCATGATTTTTGGAAATCTGATTTGTGAGTTATCAGGAATGCCCAGAGGGGCTTTGTGGAGAACAGCCCAGAGAAGGCAGCAGGGTGATGGCAAAGGGGAATGATGCTAGACAGCTGTAAGAACATGACAGTCCTACGCTGTCTCTTCCCACCACCTCAGGATTTAATGTTCATGCCCACAAGAAAAACTAMAATCTACAGGTGAAACCTGTGCTCTGTGTGGAATCACAGCACTAAAATATAAATTACTAAGCAAATTAATTAGTAAAAGGAAAGATCAAAATATATTTTGTAATTGAGATGTGMGGTTTCAGGATGATGAAGGTTCAAATCCCTCCCAAAGTGGAGAGCATCAGTGTCAGTGTTAAGTCTCACGACTCTGTCTGCAGGGGCCTCTCGGAAATGGCAGTAGGAGTTTGATTATTGATTTCTAAGGAACCAAGATTTTACCTCTGTCCTTCAAATAACACCTTAAAAGTTGTCTSTTTAAAATGATCTATGAATATGTTTTTTCCCTTAACTGTATGACAGTCACCAGCACAGTGAGGGCACCAAGTTTTATTTGATCTAACTTCTTCACTAAGCATGACTGGTTACCTTTTCTGGATAACAGCACTCTTAACTTCTCTCATAAATAAGGAGAGGTTTGTATATACATATATAAGACAGTCTATCATAATGAGAGATACTTTTTTTTTTTTCGTTTGCAAATAGAATATGCTGGAATATGAGGCTAAATTCTCCCACTCACTTCCAGGGGTTTGACTCACATGCCTCAGAGCCATGAAGGTCACAGATTTCCCTTTATGGGTGAGAACCAACATTTATTTGCATTGCTCAGCTCCCACCTGGGCCTTTTAGGCACTGGACGACTCCCTTTTCCTCCAGGAAGCTCCTGAGGAGTTGCTGGAGAGGTGGGTGTCCCCTGCAGGCCTTGATCCCCTTCAGGGCACCGCGCTCCCCTGGGAGCCACCTACAACAAGGGCGCAATGAGGTGGCGAAAGGGTGACACTTTGGTGAATCCCGATGTGATCAGGTTAACATTACACACCCCCAAGCTGGAGGAGGGACAGGGAGGATGAACTTGTTGCAAATATTTTGTGGGACGCAGCGTGATGCTCTCCTGCTAGAGCCCGCCGCAGGCCCTGAGCGGACAGTGACAGGACGAGGGCCGCACGGAGCGAACGGGACACGGGCTGTCAGTGTTTGACATGGGGCCTGTGGAGCCTTAACGGCATCATCATCTGTTTTTAGCACTTGGGGCCCAGGAAGCCGCAGATGGGGCTCGGGCAGCTCTGCCGCCCTGTTATCTCTCCTCCGAGGGCGCCTGTGGCGCTGGGAGTCTGCCAGCCCACACAGGCATCGTGGGCTGCCTGGCCTTGACGCGACAGCGGGACRTTTTAAAGACAGATATTTAACAGGACACAGGATTTACACAGGATTTACCAGGAGGAATTTTTTTCCCCTCTTTTTTTTTTAAAAAAAATCCCCCATCATTTTTAAAATGGTAATTTTAACAACCCCAAAATTGCTCACTGTATTGATCACCTCAGCACGAATCATCATTCCAAGCCATGAGCATTCCAGTTACCAGAGGAAGAGGAGGAGTGATTTTCTTATCATGTGTAACATATCTAACACATTTTTAATGATAATTGGTTCATCATTAGAGCAGTGGGGATTCTGCAAGAATTTAGTTGCCCTATTTCTTGTTGTTTCTGCTTTGAAGTCCCTCGTTTTCGGCTGGCTGCTTTAAATCAGCTTCGCAAAGTTTCCATGCTGGTGAAGTAGCTACAGACATGGAGAACAGGATTAATATGTATCTAGAGCAAATGGCAGGAGGGGGGAAAGGAGAGAAGCATCATTTCAAATTAAACAATTACAGATACTGAGTGAAAAATTAGTATGTGTCCAGAGAAGGTGAAGGAAATGAAACAAGTGCGTCATTGCAAATCTGCTGCTTCATGTTAATGTATATTTAATGTGATATTTCAAGTGAAAATAATCAGAGAACAGTACATGATTTTGAAGACTAATCCRTGAATAGAAATATTACAAAAAAAAACCTGAAATGTAGAGTAATTCTGTACTCTTTTCACAGCCGTGTTGTTTTCAGGAAGCTTTCCAACATTATACATGGTCTCTCACGGTAAGGTCAGGCAGCTCACCAGGCGAGACATGGCAATACCTGTGCGGTGACCATCGTGTTGATGTGCGTGTGTGTCCTGTTTGATCCTCAGATGATGATGTTCAGCTCACAACATGTTTGCAATTAGGAGATTATTTGYTTACATTTAAAATAACTTCTTCATATTTCTTATTACTTTTATCATCATTCCTTCTTTGTTTAAACTCTTTCACTACTTTGTTTGGAATGCATCAGGGAAAAAAACAAATTAAACCATTTTCTAGATGATTTTTTCTTTGCCTATTCTTGTGATGTTATGCCCGATATCCTGCCTTTCATGAAATCCTTRTTAGAGTATCACAGGGTGATCTCAAGGGCCTTAAAACCAAGAGGCACTGTGTAAAGGGCTGTATAGATGCTACAGGCTTTCACAGTTGTAGAAGTCATCAATATTAATTGCAGGAATATAAGATTAGCTCCCATCCTGTAAGAGTAAACCATTTAGTGGCTCGGTCCAGGAGCTTTTCACAGCCCAAGAATCTGCATGGCAGATAACAGGCAGACGCAGCGCGGTGTTATCTGACAGCGCGTGCTTTCGATTCAGCAGACGGAGGGACTAAGCTTTACATTTCCCGCTTGAATTTCACAGAGTTGTGGCATCAAGGAAGTGTTTTGAGTGATTCCTAAAATACCAGCCAGTGTGAAAGATGGAATTATGTTCAAAGAGCAAGCGCTGCCTTGGGCAGAGAGGCGCGTGAGGGGTCCCGGCGGCCGCACTGCAGTGATCCGGTCACCGACTGCCCTTCAGACCCAGAGCAACTTGCCAGCCTGCCCTCAGGCTCACGCTATTTTTTCCTCAGGGACTGGGGCACATCCAGTCTCAGCCCCCTGACCTTCAGCTGCAAGTGGGCACACAATCCCTTTCTTTTTCCTCCTGAGACAGCCGCACACGCGACTGTTGGCGATGCTCTTCCTTTCCGGATCCCAAAGCAGCTCTTCCCTGAGGGGCTTCCGAGTTGAGCTGGAGCCTGGCAGCCCACAGCCAGCCCCCCTTGCCACAGCTAGGACGTGCAGGCCCAAATTCAGCTTCTGGCAGTGCTTGGGGGGCTGTGACTGCCAACTCTGTGGGTCAGTGCTGTGGGATGCACCGTGTGTCCAGGATGAGGTGGCCCCCCTTGGGAATGACAAGCTGAAGAGCCACACGAAGGCTCAGGGCCTTGCTAGCGCGGAGGAGGAGCACAAATAGGAATATTTGTTCAGGTGGCCACCTAATAACACCAGACATGGTGTTTCTAAGTAATCCCAGGTACGGTTTTCCCTTTTGGAAAAACGTCAGATAAGGATTTATCATGTTTCTTCATGGACCTTTGTGCCTTGAAATGTAACAACAACTTGCAGTTCCTGCAGGGATTTCAGAAAAGATACTTTAATGTATTTTGGTCAATATACATAAAATATGAAAATTCCACATCAAAGGATTTGCTTCAAATTCAGTTCTCATTTGCATGAGTAATGAGAATTCAGAATAATTTTAGTAACTGGGACATTAGTTATGCTACAGTTGAATGAATATAGGACAAAGGCTCATATTTAGGATTGAATTAGCAGCTTTTAAAACTACTTTTATTTTTTAACTTGCCGTAACGAAAAGCAGCAATAAACATAATTCAGTGTACTTTCAATATACCTTCAATACTTTTAATTAACTTTCAGTTAATTTTCTCTTAAGTASTTTTATACCTCTAAACAAATGTTCTATAAATTCTTACCTTATTATCACATAATTAATACAAAACCATCAATGACTTCAAGCATAGGTATTTATAGTATGTTTCTGCATTGCCATGGTATTTCCACAGCATGTTAGAATGACAAGAATTTCTCCTTTTAGCTTGGGTCTTGCCTTGTTTTCTCTGTGTATTCAGGTCTGTGCTTTATTTGCTTTTGCCAAATATATCATTCTGTTCTCAGAAAGCCTGGAAGATTACATTCCACTCTGAGTTGGAGATGTATTTCACAGAGTATTGCACTACTGTTTTCAAAGGGACAAACCTGTGTTTAGTCTTTCATGTAGAAACTGTGGTTTTGCATTTTTGTGAGAGTTTTGAGAGGATTTGTGCAATTATTGAGTTGAGGGGGATTGATTCTGTTTATGCAGTGGACCATCAATTCTCTAAAGCATTTGGTGTGTGKGGGGGGCTTTTCCTTGACATACAAAATACACTGAGAATTTTTTTTTGTCTTGGTGATTTACAAAATTTCTAGCAAAAGCAGCCCATTGCAKAGCATTTTAATTCCTCTCCAAAGTATTAAGGAGGGTGTATTTACATACTCTTGCCTAACCTGATGCAGTCGATAAAGGGAAACAGAAGGTACTTAACAAGTGGCTTTGGAAGCATTTTTTTTCTTCATATGATAAAAAGAGAATCTAAGGACATCAGTCCTGAATCGAAAATGCTCTAAACATGGGTTTGAAGTCAGGTTTTCAGCTGTATGGTTTATTACTTTGTCATTTGGGACTTGCTGGGGCATTCCCTAGCTTTGCAAAGTCCAGGAATGAGCAACGGGCTTCCCGTGTGGCTGGGCCATCCCGTCCCGGCTCCGGAGTGGGAATCCATGGGAGCCGGGCTGTGGGGGCGCCTGGCGGAGTGGAGCGGAGCTTCCTCTTCCCATTTGCCTTCGTCTGTGAGTTAGCAGCCATAGTTCCTGCTGCTTTTACTTCCCTTTAGGAATGCATTTGCACGATTTTGCCTGTGTTTGAATGAATGCAATTACATAATTTTGTAGCAAGCAATCATGCAAATCCTAGGTGTCGGGAACGTGCTCCTTCACCTGGTTGTGCTGAGCAGTTTTGCTCTGTGCTTGGTTGTGAGCCGTCGTCACAGGGTAAAATTCAGCCATATAAATCACCTTCCATTTCTGTGAGCAGTTTGTTATGCAGGATGTGAACATTCAATAAAGAATTGCCATTGCAATTACCTTAGAAAGACACTTTCCAAACCATAAATATTAAATAATTAGCTCACACAGAGTGCTCGCTTTCTGGGTACTTATTAAGTCAGGAATTGCTTTTGTCCTGGCCACAGCARACTGTTTTTTTTAAGTGGATGTCCTCTGCACAAACCACAAAATCACAAATAATTTTTAAAAATTATGATCCACTATGAAATTCTGGGCAAGCACAGGAAGTGTTATGGCAAATGTACCTAATTTTTCAGAACTTGTGTTTAATGCACTTTAATACAGATTTCTGAATAGAATAAAGATGAAGCACGTAGAGAAAAACAACTTCAATAAGCAATGCTCAAAATCATTGAGTGAAGTTTCGATGCACATCTCTGAGAGATCCACTAAATGGCTGTCACCTGAAAGTTGCAGAAGAAAAGATGAAATAATATACATATTATAAATATATATATATATATATGCAGTGTTATCTGTGTTCTGCTCAGCATTCATACTGGTGCAATTGAAGCCTTGTGGCATGGGCAGTAAAGCCAAATTCTGCTTGAGGGGAAGTGCAAACACTTAACTGTTTACCCAGTTTCAAGCCCATAATGAAATACAGGAACAGTTCACACATATTTTGGTTGACAGGGAGCGCACAAGTTCTTTACTGGTGGTGTTACCTGCTCCCATACAGATCTGTGCAGCTTGATATTTTTCATCAGTTCTGAGAGCAGCCAAGGAATCCAAAACCTGGAGCCAACACTGTCAAATATTTGAAGGAGGATCACACAGCAAACAATATTGTAAGCCACATTCAGAACTGAGACTTGAAAGACATTGCAGCATCCTTATTCCCCTCCTGTTACAGATCCATCCCTTGATTACAGAAGGAATTGGGGAGGAAGTTGAGAACAGCTTAGCTTTGGGCAGCAATGGTATCGAGCCCGCGCCATCTCTGGCAACCGGCTGCTTGGGGCTCAATATTTCACTATTGAAATAGTCACAGTTTCCCTGGTGTCTGCTTCCCCCTTCCAGGAGAGCACTGCGAAGTGAACGCTCGCTCCGGCCGCTGCGCGCCCGGCGTGTGCAAGAACGGGGGCACCTGCGTGAACCTGCTCATAGGGGGCTTCAAGTGCGAGTGCCCTCCCGGCGAATACGAGCGGCCCTACTGCGAGATGACCACCAGGAGCTTCCCCCCGCAGTCCTTCATCACCTTCAAGGGGCTGCGGCAGCGCTTCCACTTCACAGTCTCCCTCATGTGAGTCCCTCAATCTCCTCGTTTATCCCCAGGTGGGAGGATTCGAGCTGAGATCTGCACCTCCATTTGAGTTCGAAGTGTATTTATTAAATATTGCATGCCACCAATACCTGCGTGGAGGCAGCTCCCACGCGGGTTCTTCTTGACATTGACTCCTGTGGGAGTGGGGAAGGGCCGTGTGTTTAACTTCTGCCTGCTGCTGAGGCCACTGAAGTGTTGACCATGCTTCTTTTCCTAGAAACTTTTACTAAAATCTTCTTTTACTAAAGAAAGCACTTTTTTAASAAGCCGATTCTTCATCTCCTCTACCATAAAGATTAGTATCCAGATGCACAGAGTCCTTTCTTGCCARATCCCATAGGGGTTCACAGAGGAGTCCCTTCAGTCCCACAGAGGAGTCCGTTCCCCTTGAGGGAGAGGGGCTAGCAAGGCCGGGCCAGCAGTGTCCTTAGGCCCTGTCTGCTCCAGCATGGCTCTCACCGGGGCCGTGCAGCATGGGGACAGGACCGGGAGATGCCAGGAGGGTAAGTTGGGGACCACACGAGCTTCATGGCAGCACTTCTTGTGCTGGGCAGTGGTTTCCCATCCAGTCCTTCCCAGGCCCCAAAGCAGTGTCAGGCCACAACCGCTGGCCAGGTCCCCACAGTTGTATGGACAGGCTTGAGGGGTGATGAGATGGGCTGACCCAGATGGGTTTGTCCACGTCTCAAGTATGTAAAGCTTTTTGTCATGTATTTCTGCCCAAGCAGACCCTCCCACCTGCGCTCTTGCTTTCCACATGCGGGCACTTGAGGGCTCTCAGGGAGGTCAGGGTGGGCAGCAGTGCTGCAAAGGGGACAGCCACRTTTCATGGGCCCCACAGTGAAAACCTCTTCTCTGGAGAAGACTTCTTCTGTTGGCTGGCTTAAGGCAGCGCTCATCTGCAGCAGAACAAGCGCTGCACAAGTGCACAACGACTTTCTCCAGAGAAGATGCAGATCGACAGCTTGTCCTTGATTTAGTTGGTCAAGATTGATCTTTGGGTCTTCCTCACAGATGAATGAGTAAATGGCACAAAACGTATCAGTCCTGACTCAAAAGGACAAAAAGGACGAACTTCTTAGGATTTATGGATAGGTAAAAGTACAGTAGCCACAAAGGACRTATTTGTTTGTCCTTCTGGAGCAAGGCAGGAATGACAAAACCAGCCACCCTGCCTACTTAGCTACTCAACAGCTGCTTGGTGTTTTACATCTCTCAGGGGCCAGGCAGCTTCTTCCCATTTTATTCTTTCTGAATCCTACGGTCAAATTTTTATAGTTTCTKGAAATTTTGGTTAAATCAGAAAATGCAGATACAGTTTGCAAGTGAGCCAAGGTAGGGAACCCTTTGCCTGCAAAAACTGTTTTACAGCATGAGATCTAAATACATGGAAAAGCTGAGAAGCGAAAGGTTCTGTTGGACTTGTCAGATCTACAGTAAGTGCAAACAAAGGAGTGTTCTGGGCCAGCTGCCAGCATAAATTACCTATACTGCCCTTGGAGTGTCCCAGCAGCCACGTGGTGTCATTTTTCAGGCTTTCGGGAAAGAGATCTTYGATGTGTAGGGTGCTTCAAGTTAAAGTGACTCAAATTCTCCTTGTAGGCATTCCTGAGAAATAGCAAAATACTGTACTGGGGTGCTTATGCTATGATTTCTTCACAGTCTTTGTAGCCTAGATGGCCTGTTTATTGCATTCGTCAGTGTGATTATAAAAGTGTAGGTCATCATAGGATTCGTCCCAAAATATGTGGGATAATGATATATTTAGTTTTTTGTACCTGAAATTTATGGTTTCGTTTCTTGGCTTTTCTTATCTTTCAACACAGGTAGAAAACATGATGTGAGGGTGAGCAAGAACTAACAGTTTGATTCCACAAAGGATTTGCCATTACAGATTTTGTGATTCAGGAACATTCCTAAAATCCCAGGCTTGTTTGCCTGAAGTTCTCCTTGCATGACAAAGCCTAGGATGTTTGTACAGTCCAATCCCATTCCTAAAATGAAACTTCCATTATGAGTTTTGCAGACTCTTGACCATTTTCAGTACCAAAATGGGCTGGGGCATATAGATTTTTTTGTACCATGCATTGCTGCTCAACACTTTTGCTGCTTGTGCTGCACTATACTCTTATTATTTAGGATGCTGATTTCTGCTCSCAATTTTATACATTTTCCTGTTTTCCCAACTTCCAACAATTGCTTCAATTTTCACTCCAAATGACATTGTCACTGGAGATGTTTTTTAATTTCTTATTAAACATTTCCATCCTGGAAGAAAGCCTGCCTTTAATTTTCTATGTCCTGAGTTTAAAAAAGCCCCTTCTATTAAAAAACCCCACAACTTCCTTCTCCCACTGCTGATAACCAGGCAAGTCCAAAAGCAATGGTACTGGACTAAATATATGATAAAAAAGATGCGTTTGGCTAGTGGCAAAGAATGAAACTGAGCAAACACTGAGAAACGGGTGTAAAAAGGGAGAAAAAAATACTTTGCCTTCTTTTAATTAAAATCATAGTAGAAGATCGTAACTGTATCAGAAAAATATTTTCAAACAGAACTAATGTACATTTTATGGTTGCTCAAAATGAATGTTTCTCTCCACTGAAGTAGATTATTTAAATAGTTCTCATTCCTTTCTGTCACATATATCCTGAACAGATTTCATCAAAAAAAGGTTTTGATGATGTCATTGCCCACAGGAAAATGTAGTTTTCCAAAATACTTTATAGGAACTTTTTTTTTTGCTCTACATGAAGTGTATGAGAGASTGTATGTATTTTATTAATATTGACAAGTCAGCTGCACTGTCTTAATTTAATTTGACTTTTACTTCTTTAAATATAATTTTATGTTTAAATATACTTAGAAATAAAGATATATTTCAAAATCTAATTTGAAGTAATCAAAATGATAATGTAGCATTCTGATTGACTATAGTGGATATCTTTTGGGATTCTCCTTCATAAATAATAGCATTTCTGTGGAGAAGTTCTCATTTCCGTGGAGCTCAGGTTCAGGCTGATGATTCTGAAGGACTTCTGCTGTATGTGATGATTCAGAATGGTARGGTAGCTTGATTTGTGTCTTGAACGTCAAGATCCAGCCTGATTTTAAGTTAATTTCTCGTCTACAAATGACTCAAATGCTGAACACAGCTGAAGTAAAACTCCCTGCCATGAGGTAAGAAATGGTTCTTGTGAGTCAGGCCACGTCTGTGAGCAAGACCCCAGGCAGCGTAACAGAAACATCAAGGACTGCTATTTGGCATTTACATAAAAAGCAATGCCAGAAAATATTTGCTAGCAAAGGTTGATTATCAGATGTGCATATGTTGTGAGTCACACATAGTGTGAGATTCCCATGGTTTTACTCCTCCATYTCTTTATATAACATTAGTATTTGTAAGCATGTTTATGTAAAATCTTTTTAAGTGTAAAGTTTTGCATTCCTAAGCAGAGGAGCAGTACATGTAAATCCCCAAAGATGTTAGGATTCAATTAAAAATTCTCAAACACTCAGAACATGCAGAAGTTTTCAAAGAAGTTCCGTGCAGATTAAAAACAGGCTTTGCTAGAAACGAGGTTACCTGTTTTGTTTCAGGAAAGGTGTGATGACCCATATTAGAAGCACAGGAAAAATAAAAAGAAAAATCCCCGCTATATAGTGCTGATGAGTGGAATCACTGAAGTGTTTATTTTCCTCCCACCAGCTGCCTTAACTGTTGATTGATGAACCCCGATTATCTGCACGACATTATTAAAGTCACTCTTATCTCTCGTTCCCCCTTCCCTCCCCAGCAGTTCTTTCTAATCTGTTTATGACTCTCTCTGTAGCATGCAGCACTTAGACAGCAGGCAGGCAGCAAGTCYTGCCCCTTTGATGTGAAACACTTGCTGGCTTCTGGGCTGTTTGCAGAGCGCAGGAGCTGCTCCTGTTTGAGCAGTCCCGGGTACTCACTCTGGTGTGTGTTTGATGTGCAGCATTTTATATTTTTCTAGAGYTGGTGTCTACAGCAAAGCTTTGCAAGTCTGCACAGCAGTTCCTGTCGTTTCTGCCTTGCTTGTCTCGATAGATTGTGAGATAATGTGTTTATGCTGCTACTTTATTTTATAATTTGCTGTTTAAGGAAAGCTGCAAGGCTCGCTTTTCTGGTAGTACCATCTCTGCTCAAGGGGCCTCAGCTGTGAGCCCGTAAGCCCTTGGGCATGGAATGACTGCTCCTGTGCCTGCCCTAGGTTCGCCACGCGGGAGAGGAAYGCGCTGCTGCTCTACAACGGGCGCTTCAACGAGAAGCACGACTTCCTGGCGCTGGAGATCATCGAGGAGCAGATCCAGCTCACGTTCTCCGCGGGTGAGGCGGCCCGGCTGCTTCCTGCTGCCTTTGCAAACGCACCTAATGGTTTTATGTAGCTGCCTTGTTAACCAAGTAACTGATTGACACTGCACAGTTAGCAGCTGGGGCAGAGTTGCAAAATACTCCAGGCTGCAGCACTTGGCGGTGGTAGCAGACAGTTATAGGTAGGAGCTTGTCAACGTATCGGTTATGAAAGGCAGAGTTTATGACTTCTCTAAAAGATTGGCTCTGGKCTGAAAGTCGGCCTCGTAGCCAATATTTGCTTTAAAGGGCCTTCCTTTAATCATGCTGTGATTCATTTTGTGTATTTGTTCTGTTTTACACTACACCATCAGGAAAACTAGGTCCATAAACGTTATCCAAAAATCATACATGAGCCAAAGCAAACGAAAGCTGCCTGCCACTCTGTTAATTTTTGATAAACAGCACCATCCCTGCAGTTGTGGTGTGGATTCAAGCACCTCCCACTGGGAGAARCAGCAAAACACAAGAAATCAGGAGAACCAACATGGCTGTTGGATGCGACAGAGCTTGGGGGCCTCAGCTCTTGTTTTCACTGTGTGTGAGGACAAAGGCGACGCTCCGGATCCATAATATCCACAGCGAGAGAGATGCCCGAGGCACCCAAGACCCTCAGCAGTAGCCCTCACTGCCAGGCTTTCATGTAGGCTGGGTGAGCCCATAACCCAGGAGAAACACATCCCTATTCCCTGTCTTCCAGTTCCAAGGTGGACATACAGACCATGAGCATCTCCAGATGATTTTTTAGTTTTTGGAAGTTAGGCATTACAAACCATATAAGAGCAGAGCTGGAGCCCGTGCTGGGCTCCAGCTGGGGCCCGTGCTGCACACTCACCACCATCCATTGATAGACCCCCATAGACCCTGCTATGAATCCAAAGTGACCCCACGGATTTCCCCCATGTGCTGAAGGACATAGCCAGGCCCTTAAAGATACTCCAGTTTCACTTCTTTATTACTTATATGATGCCCACGTTGGACTTTAAGGCAGGCTTTTAAATAGAACAGTGCAATGCAATAACATGCCACYGCTGGAGAAATTTACTGTATTCTGTATTTTTCCTCCACCTGTCTAAACTTGAATCAAATTGCTAGGAAGGCACCCAGAGGATGAATGGGAATAAATTCCAGTTGCACTAATGTGCATTTAAATGTGGAGAAACTCCTTTAAAATACATGAAACCAAATTCAGATTTGCACTACTGCGCCTGAGAGCAGGTCTGGTCCTGCATGTTATAAATGCTATTTTATTTAGAAGAAGAATGGATTATGTTTTATGGCTTTAAGGAGCATGYAAGGAGCAGTGGAAGCTTTGGACGTTTGATCTGATTATTTTACCTGTCACAACATTTATTTTGGAGTAAGCAAAGCAAAATGATTGGAGACCMTGATCTTATTTATGCAGAAGTTTCCTAGATGAATTTAAAAATAAAATTTTCCACATTTTTTATATCAGCAAATGAAGCCCTTTTCAAATTAAGATGTTGACTGTTCACTACACTAAAATTAGCAGTATTTAAATAACAAAATGATACAGAGTAGAAGTTAAAGGATAGTGAAGGACTCAGGGCAGAGTAATGGTTGCAAATAAAAAGGAGAAAATCCATTTTAAGCTCAACAATAATGTGAACTTTGTTAGCTTATGGGAGGGAGCTATTTTTCCTGTGGTTTATTATGCAGAATTTTCCATTTCTCCCCTTCTCCCTCAGTAACAGGAAATTTTGCCCAGAATTAAACAAAAAAGAGAAGGAGAGGGAAAAAGAGACAAAAGCCACAATGTATTCTCTGTTTGAGGTCGTTATGTACTGCTGACCAAATATATATTTTGCTCTTATATCAGCACAGATATGCCTAGTGCTAAGCTCGATCAGCTGACTCAGGTTAATTTAAATGCTTCCACTTTAAAAATAGAGTAAAAAAGAAGTTACCCTCTTTAAAACTGAAGTACTGAAAGGCTGCCAATATCGTTTTTTGATCACAGGTAAAAATCTGCTCAGGGAAATGTTACCATCTGTGTGCTCTGTACCTGTAGCGGCCTAACCAGGAGTACTGACCCGTTGCAGCTTCTCCCTGTTGCCTAGAGTAGGCTTCCTTTCCCTATCCCAATATCCCCATATAACACTCTTCCGGGCCAAAAAGGCCCTCAGTGAGCAAGGAAGGGCAGGGAAGCAGCAAAATTCCTGCCTAGGTTTTCCTCAGCTGAGCTCTCCAGCAGTAACCAGGCACATCTGCTACCGCAGCTCTGCAACAGCACGAGAGGAAATAACAGAATTCACAGGGAGGTGTCACAAGCCGTTTCTGTATCTGTGCTCCGAAGCAAGGCAGTGAAATTGAGGATAGCGACRGGACGAAATTCCACATTCTGGGAAGTCTGGGTTTGCGCGGGGGGACCAGCTCTGCCGCGCTGACCCGCGTCTCTTCTTGCCGCCCTCGCAGGGGAGACGACCACGACGGTGGCGCCGGTGGTGGCGGGGGGCGTCAGCGACGGGCAGTGGCACTCGGTCCAGGTGCACTACTACAACAAGGTAAGGCCACGCTCTTCCTGGCGCCCRTGTCACCTGCAAAGGGACCGGGGCTGCCCGTGACCCGGGTTCTGCCTGTTCCACCCGGCACACAGCACGGCTCTGCACAAACAACACCCGTCTTGCCGAGTCAAAGAATCCTCCTGAAGGAGGATCCCACTTTRCAGTGTTGGCTCCAGAGGGCAAAATCCCACCTAGGCCTTTTCCAAAACACTARTATTTCGGAAAACCCATGATAGGAGTGACCAGATACTTGAAACACTTTCATCTTGAAGTTATTCAAGCTTTTCTGCAGTGCCTGTGCACCTGAGGCTGCTGGTTTGCTGATTTGCACCTTTCTGCASAACTGTGCAACGTGGTAGCTTTCAGTGTGGTAGCTACAAACCACTAATTGGTATTTTACAGAAACATAACTGTTCTTATGCCAAATGACCAGCAACTATAGTTAGCACAAGCTTATACGGTTTGCAAAAATAGACAATAGGGTTTTAACACTTCTCAGTTGACGCTGGCCAACTTATTAATACTCATTTACTACATAACAGGGTTTAAAAGAGAAATGCGAAGACCCCTGTGTGCCATGGGCCTTCCTGGGGTGCTCTGTGGCTCGGGGGGATCCCGATCCCGTCTGCCCAGGCTCTGAGGACTTGGGAAGAGCGGCCAGCCAAAATTCAGGCATGGCGGGGGACGGTTCCGGTGTCCCGTGTCACTGTTTACGGATCCATTTCAGGGCTCTTCTATTTATAATAGAAATTAAAGAATTGACCTGGTTGCTGAGAAGTGCTGCTTTTAAGTCTGGCGTGACTTAGAGTGTTGTAAAGGATTAAATAAGGAACTAGGGAGCATTGTTGGCTGCAGAAAGGAAAGAGGATACTAATGTAGGAAGCTGAATGGGGGATGAGGGATTAATATGAGCAACAGGTTCTTTTCTTCCCCAGTGCTGCGTCTTTTCACTGCAGTTCGTGTGCTCGTTTGAATGAGCAGATGAACAATTTCACCAGGCTCCTGCGTGGGGTCTCCTCACCTGCCGATATTATATTGAGGAAATGAAAAAACTTTCTTATTTTCATACTTYTACAGAATTTCAGCTCAACTCTCTGTTATACTGGGTGTTCTATTATGTTGGATGCAGCAAGGGTCTTTCTTGCCTGCTCTAGGATGGTGCTTAACCGTCCTACAGTACTGTCTGACRTACTGTAACACGGCACCAAGCAGATAAGGGCCCCAGGCAGCTCCGGGCCACTCTTTAAAAGGCAAAGGGCTCTGACACAGGAGTTAAAAATAAACCACAGGCTCGTTTTCAGGGCCTGCTGCTGTTTGAATGGATAGTTATGTGCATCACATTAGCAGTGCCCAGTTGATGCTTTGATGCCATTAAAGCATCAGCCCTGGCGTCATTTTCTTCTCTGGAGCCAGTTCCCATGGGCAGCAGGGCCCTTGAAGGGAGCACAGAGAGGCTCCCTGCCCCTGGGGCCAGTTTTATGCCAGAAAACAGCACTAATTGAAGGCCTTTGCCCTTGGGTGGAAGTGAARAGCCATGAAAGCCATCTTGAGAGGCTGAGGCAGCTGSGCCTGTTTTCTCTGGAGAAGAGAAGGCTGAGAGGGGATCTGATTAATGTGTATAAGTTCAGGAAGGGAGAATGTCCCCTGAGGAAGAGGACAGGCTGTTTTCACTGGTGGCCAGCAATAGGACGAGGGGTAATGGCCATAAGCTGGAGCACAAGAAGTTCCGTCTCCAGGTGAGGAAGAACTTCTTTACTGTGAGGGTGACAGAGCAGTGGAACAGGCTGCCCAGGGAGGTTGTGGAGTCTCCTTCTCTGGAGGTCTTCAAAACCCACCTGGATGCCACCCTGTGCCACATGCTCTAGGTGTCCCTGCCTGAGCAGGAAGGTTGGACTAGATGATCTCTAGAGGTCCCTTCCAACCTTGAATATTCTGTGATTCTGTGAAAAACATGGTCACCTTGTGGAAAGCAGCACTTAGCCCTTTTCTACCCACGTCAGAGACTGAGATCCTCGCAGAATCATGGAATGGTTGAGATTGGAAGAGTCCTCTAGAGCTCATCTAGTCCAACCAGCAGGGACACCTAGAGCACGGGGCACAGGGCTGCGTCCAAGCGGGTTTGGAAGATCTCCAGAGAAGGAGACTCCACAGCCTCCCTGGGCAGCCTGGGCCAGGGCTCTGTTCTCAGGTTGTGGGTCCAGGGCTCTGTCCTCAGATTCAGGGCTCATGGTTCTTCCACACGCATTTAGAAAACTCTCAGGGGGTTCCAGCATGCCTGAGAAGAGCRCACGTTGCCCCAGCTCTTGGGGGGCTGCTGGGCAGGGGTCTCAAAGGGAGCCCCCCCTCTCTGCCTGCYGGGCCCTGCTCTCCATGTCAGGCTTTCCCTGGCATCTGTTTGCACAGCAGTTCCTTGGCTTCCTCCTCCCTGTGAGGAGGTTGCAAAGACAGTGATAATTTAGGGCTTTGGGTTGTGCCAAGAGTTGCGCCAAGCAAAGCGGGATGTTATGTCTAAACTTGATGCAACTAAGACACGTCTGAATGACAGAGGATCCAAAATCCATGACTTTGCTTAAGGTGACAACAGATTGCGGGTTGGCAGTGGCAGGACAGCGTGCCAGGCACTTGTGTGGCTTTGCATGTGCTTCATCCTGCTCCTGCTTCCAGAACCCTGCCACACACACAGGATTCCTCTCATCAGTGCCCCTGCCTCCTGCTGCCCCGTGACGCGGGCACGGCCTCCCTGGGCCTCTCCGCCACGAGAGCTGCTGGCTTTTGAGCCTTCCTTCCAGTTTTGCCTATGGAATCGTGAGGATTTCCTTTTAYTCATTTATCTGTCTCTTGCCATTAGACAGCTCTTGAAGAGCTGGGTGTATCTGCTCCTCCTTATCACTCACTTGTGGGAAGTTTCATCTCCTTCCTTCTGCCTTTCACTTCATTAGCAGGTTTCCTTTATTTAATCAACATTGACCCCTCTGCCAGTCTCTTCATGTGTCACTTTGGTACCTTTGTGCACCCCGTTACCATTTGGGACTCCTCCTAGTGCCCCAAAGGCTGCTCCTCCTATTCCGACAGGAAACTGCTGCCCGCCTGGGCACCCACTGCTCCTCCCACGGGAGCCATGGGCTCCTTCAAGCCGGCCCCTTTCCTCCTTGGAAAATAGAAGGCATGGGGCAGTGCACTTCCATAAASAGCAATTCTAGAAATTCCTGTTGCGCTCCCAGCAAGTGTTAATGGTCAGGGACCCTGTTAGCCTCATCCTTCTTTCCCAGCTCCTCTTTTTGTTGAATATTTTTAAAGTAAAATTTTAGTACTAAACTAGAAGATGCTCAGGTTATTTTTGTCTYGCTGTATTTGTAGCATGTCTAGAAAAAAAAAAGTTACTCTGGAGCTTTCGGATGCTGCTGTAAATCAAGTAAGTAGAGCTACCTTTCATCACACTTGAGATTAATTTTTCATCTTCAGCTTTTGGGGAGAACAACTGACAGGCTTTTGATACATAATCAAATTGACTTAAGTCCAAAGCAAATTTTTGTAGATGAATTTTCATACTTTTGAAAGCTGCACTTGAAATCAGAGTTGATAATAGATAGATATGGCAGAGTTTGAGYGTTTTCTTGGCATCTGCAGCTCTGTAGATGGCATTTTGCTAAGTGCTACTGACATTCACATTCCAAGAGTGTCTGACWTGGATGTGTGGGGTCTCTGCTAGGAAACATCTACAGCAGCTAATTCCGTAACACCAGGCACCTCAGAGAGACGCTGGAGATGCTGCCAACCTTTAAACCGAGCCTTTCAAAGTCAGCTTGGGAATAATCTTCCAACATCGGTCGCTCACCATGACCTCTGCAGAGGAGCAGCAAAGCAGTTCTCTGCTGGATAAAGTATTTGGAGCTTTCTTGCAAATGCTGCCGTGTAGCAGCATGTGAAACACAGGGAAACSGGCTGTGTGAGGAGAGCAGTGGAGGCAACGTGGTTGCACTGAATGTCTGCTGGGTTTCCTGAAGGGAGAAGACCAAGGAGGAGGAACTGGCAGCAGTGAGAGCGCAGYTGTGAACTAGGAAGCTAGTGAACTAGAATTCCCAACCGATCTCTTGTTTCAGTTATGCATTCAGAGCCTTGTCAGCTCCACAGTGGCAAGGTATTGGTTTACCTGTTAGCAGAGTTTCCTGCAGTTACAGATGTTTCCAGCAGCTGACGGAATGTTGTCTCCTAGGATCCGGATCCCACAACCAGTAAAATCAATGAGAAGTATTAAATTAAAGGTGACCTACACGAGCTGCTTTCCAAAGTGGTGTTTTTATTGATAAGACACGTGTTGAGGTGGGGTTTTCTGCAGGAATAGCTGAGAGAAGGAGAGCGTCAGCCTGGCAAGGCTGGTGAACAGCAGAACAGCGGCCCCAGGCCGTGCCGTGGGCTGCCCTCCTCGCGCTGCCCCGTGGTTGAGCTGGCACCGGGGGTGCTCATRGCTCCATCCTTGGGCTCTGCGGAGAGCAGCTCCACAGAGAGGGACCTGGRAGTCCTGGTGGCAACAAGTCACCCATGAGGCAGCAGTGCCCTCGTGGCCAAGGAGGCCAATGGGCTCCTGGCTGCATSAGGAGGATGTTGCCAGCTGGGGCAGGGAGGGGATCCTGCCCCTCTGCTCAGCTCTGGGGAGGCCGCACCTGSAGYATTGGGGGCAGCTCTGGGCTCCCCAGGACAAGAGGGACGTGGAGCTTCTAGAGAGGGTCCAGYGGAGAGCGACAGAGATGATGAAGGGACTGGAGCATTTCTCACACAAGGAGAGACTGAGCTGGGCCTGTTTTTTCTGGAGAAGAGAAGGCTGAGAGGGGATCTGATCAATATGTATAAGAACATGAAGGGGGCATGTAGGGAGGATGGGGCCAAGCTCTTCTCAGTGGTGGCCAGTGAGAGGACAAGGGGCAAGGGGTGCAAGTTGAAACCCAGGCAGYTCCMTCTGCATGTGAGGAAGAACTTGTTTGGTGTGAGGGTGCCAGAGCCCTGGCACAGGCTGCCCAGGGAGGCTGTGGAGTCTCCTTCTCTGGAGATCTTCCAAAGGCGCCTGGMTGCCGCCCTGTGCCCCGTGCTCTGGGTGTCCCTGCTGGAGCAGGGGGTTGGACTCCCTCAACCTCARCCATTCTGTGATCCTGGCAGCCTGAGTGACAGGGAGCAGAGTTACTCCTGCCAGCAGTTGTCTGTTTGCAACGAGACCAAAACCACCAAGCCCTTCGATGCCTGCAACACTCAGCTCCAATAATGTCATATAAAATACCTGGCCTCCACTGCATCTGCAGGATCACACATGGTTGCAGGCAGTGCGTGTTGCTGTGGCACATTTYAGAGAGCCTGGTAATGGTTCATGGGTTTTCTCAAGTGAAAACTCCACTCTCCCAAACTTGGGGTAGAGGTGCAATTTTGCTCAGAATTTAAGCTACATCATCAAGTTTATGTTAATGTTTTACCTGACTCATTACCCCAGGGTAGAATTCATCATTTGGCACAAGATAAAAGTGTTTTTTGTATGGACATGTTCCTTTAATTATAGAGGGCACGTACRTGTATATTTATATACTGTGTACCTCATATGTTACTTACACATATATGACATCAAAGTTGCTGAGGATGCTACTGTTCTACAGACAGAACCTCCTTCTGCATTTGGTTACGGGAGGGTAACTTTACCTAAAAGGACAGAAAACCTGAAAAGAGCAGACAAAAACACAATCTGAGTGTCTGATGTGCATTATAGCAACTCACTGGAGACTGGGATGGACAAATCTCTGCATGACTCACAGAGTGACTCACAAAAGCAATGGCTGTAGGAAGCAGCCTGCAGGAGATCGTCATCCCCAGGTCAAGAGGTGCCTCAGGAATYGTCTGGGTCACTCAGACTTCAATCCTCCTAGCAAGGAGATAGCCGAGATAAACATTAGACCTTTCCAGAGCTGGGCTAAGGCTGCTTGTCATATTTGTCAGTAGATAGTAAGTTCCTGTTCTTCTGCTCTTTCGTGCCATTTCTTTAGGCTGCTAAAATGTGTTTTGTCCTATTTCAGGTTCTTGACTGTCTTGTGGATATCCCATGTGAAAGACATTTTCTCTGCCTCTCCTGCATCCTTTCACAGCAGTTACAGTTAACAGGAGACCTACTGCTTTCCATCCCTGTTCCCATCAGGCAGAGCTCAGATCTGTGTTTAGCTTGAAGACAGAGTCCAAACTAAACAGGCAAATTCTTCAATTAAACTTAAAAGAAGTGACTGCTGCTTAGGGCTCATCACTGCAGATTTAAAATGCAATATGTGACTTGCTGTAAATCAGACCCACTTGTGCTTTCAGAAATCTCCTGCCTGTGGTAAGTGATGGTTTCTGTTGAGCTAACTGGCCTTCATTTGGGGCAAGTTGGAGCTTGACTATCCCTGCAGTCTGAGCTAGAGCTGCAGAGATTTAACTCTCAGCCCACTCAACTACAAGCATTTGCCAGAGCCTTTTCTTCCTACAGACCTTGTGTCTATCCCTCACCTTCTGACAGACAGCTGTTTCCATGTGCCAGAATACCCCATTACAGTGCCAGGATACATGCTATAATTGATTTTCCATACCTCAGGAACGTGTTGCAGCTCTCTGCTTTGCTGGATCAGGCAGATGGTGAGTGGGCAGGGAGGGGAGCATTTGCCCTGGCATGCACGTTCCTCGGCTGACACTGAGCCCAGGTGGTTACTGAACTCGGATTATATTGCTGTGATATGGCAGTGATTTGTGTCTGCACCCACAAACCATCCATGAAATGCCTGAGGGGAGAATGTAAAGAGGATGGGGCTAAACTCTTCTTGATGGTGGCGGGTGACAGGACAAGGGGTAATGGGAGCAAATTGAAACATGGGAAGTTTAGTCTCCGTATGAGGGAGAACTTCAGTGTGAGGGTAACAGAGCCCTGGAGCAGGCTGCAAAAGGGGGTTGTGAAGTCTCCTTCTCTGGAGATCTTCAAAAGCCTCTAGAGCTGCTCTCCAGAACTGATCTCTGCCGCATGGCCTCAAGACTCCAGAGCAAAATAATGGGCCACTGGGAGCAGATAGTCTTGGGATGAAGGATGAAGGATGAAGTGGCTCCCAACAGAGCAGCAGATCCCTGCTACACTTGCTTGAAACTCTGGGAATGAAGTGAAAGAAGTAACAGGATCAGAAAGGAAAAGGCAGGAAGGAAAAAGCATCCACATGGTCAGCTCAGTTTTCATCAGTCCCCAAGGAGAATTCCTTCCAAGGAGAATAGACTCCAGTAGGGTCTCCAGTAGGGTTCCAGTAGGCTGGAAAAATCAAAGCCTCCAATAGAGATTCCTTGTAAAAAACCAGGTAGACCAAGTTTGTCCAGGTAGACCAAACTTGCAGGCAGTTGGGAATGAGGACCTCACTGGGCACCACTGGTTCTGGTTGCCTGCAAAGCAGTCCCATCTCCCTGCTGTGGCTTCTGGCACTTGTTTCTTCAAGGAAGCAATCCCAAGAAAACACMGCACCCCAAGGGGAAAAAAAGAAAGAGAAAAGCAGAGGAGCAGCTTATTTTGGTGTAGTCTAGAACATATCAGAAATCAGCACTGCWGCAGGAAGAAAAGTGTGTCTTGAGATGCTCTACCATGTTGTTTATTTTGGCGTGTATTTTACCCCAGTCTTGTAGAAGAATTCAAGGAGCTTCTCATCAGCACCCATCCCTGAAGGCTTTCGTGTTCTCTGGCAGCCTCAGCTTCTCTTTCTGCTTGCTAGAGTTGGCCATTCCACAGCAGTCATTTATTTGCCCATTATTCAAAGATGTCTAAAGAGGCATAAATTAAGGGTTTACCTACAGGGAGATAACATCTTTCAATGTCATTAGTTTAAATAAAATTAAAAGCATCTGCAGGTCTGTTGCAGTCTCCCTCTCTTCACTGCATGCAGACTGTCCATCTCTTTGTGCAGTTTTTTTTTGTGTCTATGTCATCTTCAAGGTAAAGACTTTCCATAGTGGACAGGAGCAACAGCCTTGAGATAAAATAGACAACCTGTACCTGGCTACCTTGGAGGTACAGTGAGATTTTCTTCTCTTGTTTTCTAAGTGGAGCCAGAACATCAAGCCATTTGCTGAAAAGGCCCTTCTGCACAGATCYGTCTCGGATGTCCATCCCATGGCAGGTTTCTGGTCTAGCAAAGGAGTAAGGATGTGTAAGAGCACAGATGTGATGAGAGAGCCCGAYGAGCTCCCACAGGAGATCTGAGGGGAGAAGCAGCAACCCCGGGCTGCAGCTGCAGCGGTGCTGGGAGTGGGGAGGCCTCGGTGGCCAGCCAGGCCCAGCAGCAAAGGGGCAGGAGCCATTGCACCCTGCAGCAAAGGGGTGCGTGGGGCTGCCCCGCGGATGTGGGGAGCCTGGCCGGGCGTCACCCCACAAGCCGCTCCGAGCGCTCCCTGCCCCGGCGGCGTTGCAGGCCTGAGCGCCCTCCTCCTCCTGGCTTCAGCAGCCCCTGCGTTTTCTCRTGCTGCTACAAATGTTATGGCTGCATCTCATTAGCAGGGTTATTTTTAGGATTATCTTTATAGCAAATCTCTTAACTTTCATCACTGCCTTTGTCTTACTAGAGCCTCAGTTTTGGCTCCTGGACCACATGTTGTGCAACTACATAGCAGCAGCCAGAGACAGGGTCCTGCCAAAGGGCTCCAGGAAGCGAATGCAGAGGTTGCCTCTTAAATCCCAGGTCCACCTCTGCTCCCAAACACAAGATCTGGCCAGATCCTTTCCATCCAGCCACCAGTCTCTGGGACTGTGTCCACAATTCAGAGACTACTGGCCTCTGTGCAGKCACACTCTTGGGCACCTGGGAGCTCAGCACCACTTGCATTCCCCAGCACAGGAGGTAGAATCATAGAATCACAGAACGCTTAAGGTTGGAAGGGACCTCTAGAGATCATCTAGTCCAAACCCGCTGCACATGCAGGGTCACCTGGAGCACGTGGCACAGGCGGCATCCAAGCAGGTTTGGAAGATCTCCAGAGAAGGAGACTCCACAACCTCTGTGGGCAGCCTGTTCTAGGGCTCTGTCACCCTCACTGCTAAGAATTTTTTTCTTAAGTTCCTGTGGAACTTTTGTTGCTTCAATTTGTTGCCGTTTCCTCTAGTTCTGTCAGTGGCCACCACTGAAAAGAGGCCAGCTCCATCTTCCTCACTCTCTCCCTTGAGGTATTTATAGACACTGATCAGGTCCCCCCTCAGCCCTCTGTTCTCCAGGCTGAACAGGCCCAGCTCTCTCAGCCTTTGCTCACAGGGCAGATGTTCCAGGCCCCTGAGGTAGGATCTTCCCTGTCATCGGGATGCGCTGCAGCAGAGTGAGCTGTGCCGTGCATCTGCACCGGGGAGATTAATGTATCCCTTTGTTTTGAAGGGGACGGGATGAGCGGTAGGAAGCGCTGGCAGGGGCGAGCACGAGCCCTGCCCCGGTGCTGTGGGGCTGGCAGGAGGTCATCCCGTTTCCTCCCGAAAACACAGAGCCGCTCTGGTGAGAGCAGATTTACCCGTTACGGAAACTTGACTCTTTATTTAGGACTGGGAATYGGTCTCACCCCTCACTATTGTCCTGCTGCCTTTGGAAGAAAAGCAAAGGCAGGTAGATACCCAATAACAGCTGAGCGAAACTCGGCTTGTGACAACTGCTGCAGAAGACATGGATGGAGTTGGCTGCTGCTTGCTCTCCCATGAGAGAAGATTGATCCTTCGTAGCAGGGCAGCCTCTGCAATGCTCTGCCCCCTGACAAACAAGAGCAGTGCGTGGCAGCCCCTCATGAGCTTCCCCAGGCGCTGCCCTCTTCCTCGGGGTGCCCAGGCCCTGTTTTTGTGAGAAGAACCCCCTGGATGTGCTCATCCCTGCCCTCCAGGCCRAGCCGGCCCTGCTGCCCATTCCCAGCGCAGGCTCCTGCCCGCAGCTCGACAGAGATGAGCTGCTCCTGGGACAGGAGCCAAGGGCCACCACCCGCTCGGCGTAACTGGTAGTCCCTGGGCCCTGCGTGAAGGACTGGGCCCTGAAGGCGTCCCGTGTGCCGTCCAGGATCACGGCCTTCTCGCTCCGAGCAGTCAGAAAGTGTAAAGGCAAAGCCTGGTAGAAGTCAAGTCGTCAGACACGTAGTAAAGACTCGAAATGACTTCTAACATAAATGTCTCCCATTTGCGACATCTGAACAGACGTAATTGCGGTCAGAGGGAGAATTCCTGAAATTAATCCTCCCGGTGGCTTCCACACTAATTTATTAAGGGATTGAGAAGGATTTTCTAAGCAAACAATGCAGTTGTTGAAGATTATGATAATTCCACTGTTGATCAGATGTGGGCCCCACTGCACTTGGAATTTTATTGGCGCAAAATGAGCTCGCATTCAGACTTGCTGTGTTTACAGCATCTGTAGCCAGCAGGAACCTGCTGCAGCTCCTCTTGGYGCTGTGTGGTGAAGAACTGCCCTGTAGCACACAGGACATTAACTGCAGCATTAAGCAATATACTGGGGGGAATAGTGGGGGAAGCAGTGCTGTAAATACTGAGAATATTCACTTAGGAACAATATACTTCTCTGTGGGTTTTTTTTTCCAATTAACAAAAAAAAAAACTCTGCTTTTGTGCATCTACTTTTCCAATTTTAAATTTATAATATYGCTTTAAGAAATGCCAATATAGCCTTTAAAGGCTCCATCAGGTGTGTAAGGTAGAAAGCACAGAAAAYATATTAAAATACAGTGCTTCCTTTCAAAACAAAGCAGATGTTACATGGTCTTACATGAGATTTGTCTGTCTTTAATTTGATCACTTCCTTACCACTCACAGCATTGCAAATACTTAGTATTGAATAACTGAAGGGTTGTTTCGGTGAGTGGTGCCACAGCAGGCAGTGGTTAACACTAACTTCCAGCTGAGCACCAACCATAGTTTTTGCAAGATTTGTTGTCACTTATAGTGGGTGCCTTTTCTTTGACAGAATTTTCTTTTTTTTTTTCTTTTTTTTTTTTTTTTTGCCAGAATTTGAACATGGAAAAATTCACAAGACACCAAAAACATACAGTGTGACTGCAGTCGAATCTTAAACTTTGTTTCTGAAAAGAACCCATCTGTGGTTAACTGCACAAATGTGAGGCCTCCTTTTCACAGAGAAAGTTGCAGGGAGCACTCCAGTAACACAAAGAAGAAAAGCCATCCAAGTGATGCAGCTACAATTTCACTTTCTTTGCTAATTTTGACCAAAATATTTGCCACAGTCCTAAGGGGCTTGCATATTTAACTTATCCTCTAACTGAAGAGGTCAGTTGTTAGCCAGATGTGGCTTTGATAGTTCTTGKTAATTTTCTTAAAAGTAGGTAATTATCTTAAAAGTCTATCAGCACACTACTGTGTTCTTTGGTGGACAGACTCATGAACATGATGTCCACTCATGTCTACTCATGATGGCAGCTTGTGCTTGAGGCAAGTTTTATGTATATGACCTTTGAATTAGAGGAAGGTATATCTGTGCTTTTTGAATTATTTATCTTCACTGTGTATTTTGCAGTGGGCCTGGCCCTTTTAAAACTGTGGCAATTAAAATTACAGGCATCAAAAGGAAGCGGAAAAAAGCAGATATTCTATTGCTGAATGCATGCCAGCATTTTACGTTTAAAGTTCAAAATGTTGTTCTAGTCAAACACATAAAATGTTCCTTGTGTCTGAGTGCAAAACATGTCATTTCCTACATGCTCAAGACTAAATTTTTAAATTGCCATCATAAAAGGCAATCTGTTGAAAAAAAATAGTTTGCTTTATGAGTCATTTCCCAGTGTTCCAGCCCAAGATTCGGAGACTCGAATCCTTAGTGAGGCCCACTTCCACTCAAATCGTGAGGATCGTGTTTGGAAGTCCTAGTCTAGATAACATCATGGATTTGATGGATGGAAACTGAARCTTGATGGATTCTATTTAGAAATAGTATAGGATGCTGTTAACAGTGAAGGTGGATGAGCAGCAGCATCCTTTGCCCACGATTCTGGTGGTTTCACTATCCTTTGAAGTCTTTAATCCAAGTCTAGGTTTCTTTTCCTGAAGGAGAGTTCTGGCTTAGCGGGAGGCTGTGCTCACAAGGCAGGACTCACCCAGGGTCACTGAAGGCTCGTGAAGTGACAGTGTCAGCCCCTTTGAGCAAGGAGGACTGTGTGAAAYTCCAGCTTCCTAAGAGGAGAGAAGGCTGGGAGCTGGATATCTGCCTTCTCCTTTAGCACAGTTCTCTGGTGCTGCCTCGGTGGACCTTGCTCTGGGCCAGTGACACCCATCCTGACATTCCTGACGTCGGAATGTCCTCAAAGGGCAGCCTGGCTGATGCTCACTTTCTTTTTGGCCCTGCTCTGACAGGGATATAGATTCCTACCGGATTTAACGGGTGCCATGGAGGCAGCTGGTCTTTCCTTGCAGAACAGGCACATACAAACCTGGATTGAAAACGCAGCTCCCTGCCACCTCAACAATATTTATTCACACAGATTTCAGTTAGCAATTTGGTTGGGGTTTGTTTTGTTTTGTTTTGTTTTGTTTGTTTTTTTCTGGTAAGGGGTAAGTGAAAAGTGATTGATATCTGAGAAAGGAAATCAGGATCTGGCTGTAGAGTGACATTCCATTGGCTTGACACAGAATAACAAATAACTCGCCTCTAAATCTGCCTCTCAGGAAATGAAAGTGTAAAGCAGTGAAAGTCATTGAGAGGTCATTGAAATGCAAAGTGTATCCCGCTCCAAAGCCCTGAATTGCTCAGCTATCCTGAACAGCTTCAGGAAATCTGTTACCCTGCTAGGAAAGAAGTTGACCAAGCAAGTGCAGGRTGGTTTCATGTCTCTGCCCTCCATGTGCTTTTTGCCTTGCTCTGCAGAATTTGCAAGCAACAACTGAAAATAATTGGTGTTGTGGGGCTCATTTCACAAGCAAATGAGAGCAAAAGTCTTTCAGAAATAACGCCGGGGTGTTTRCACTTAGCAAGTGATGGCGTGGACCATGGCTTGAAGTTGCAACCATGCCAAACGCCTGCCCTTCTCTTCAGGAGAGGCCYGGAGACCTCATCCTTGTCACAGATGCTCAGCACTCACTGCTGTCCCTTCAGCAAATGGGCCAGGAATTAAATGCTTGGCTGAGGGCCTCTGCTTCTCTCTTACACGAYGGGCACGTCGAGGCTGGTGCAGCAGCCTTGAAGTCGTGCCCCACGTAGGGCAACGCAGTGGCCTGCACGGACAGCGGTAGATGGAGGACGTGGGGCAGTAGGTGACAAGTGACACCGAAGGCACTGGCAGTTAGGGACATGCGCCCGGTTCTGCTTTCCCTGAGGCTGTGGCATTGCTTTCTTGATGTGATCTTGACTCTGCTCTTTCCCCACATTAATTTCAGGTGAACATTGGTCCTTACAGACACAAAACAGACCTGAGCAGTTACAGATTCATGTCCCTGTTGTTATGTACCTATAGCTATAGACACAGCCAGATCTCACACCTGGCTGTTGTTATTTTGTGTGTTCTTTTGCTTCAGAGCAGGTATGTTCCTTTTCCAGAAAATGCCCTTGTCCTTCCTTTGGTTGCAGCCGATGATTTCCCCGCTCTAGTCTGCCTGGGCCGGGCTGCAGCCCTGGCTGAGCCTGGCACGCTGCTTGGAGCAGAGTCACTGAAATGGCACCTCAGGAATTCGGCACAGGGGCTTTGAACTCAGCTGCTATCTCTGTGTAATCGCACAGCGAATCTGCAGTAACTCCCCGATCCACGGGGAGCTTTCCARGTATTTTGCATCCGTTGGGAAGCAGCACTTGGCAGCTGCCTCAGCTGCACGTGGCTGTGCAGAAAGGTCCATGTGAAGGGGAAGCCAAGCAGAGACCTGGACACAGCTGGAGGAGCAGCCCCTGGAGCAGATGAAGGGAGCTCTCCCTGGCTTTGACAGACCCCGAGGTCACCTTTTCTGTCACACTGAGCAGCGCTYCCCTTGCCAAGGTGCCACCAGAGAGGAAAACGGGACTGCTGTGAAGGGAAGGAGTGAATGAAAGTGTCACCCCGCTCACATCTGGGATTGTTTGGACTCTGACAGCGATAACGTCCAAGTCCGGGGTGCAAAGTTAAGCTGTAAAACATAGGCTATTTATAGAAGGCTGGAAGCGTTTGGGAGTGGTATTTTTGGCAGGTGCCTGGGGACAGAAGGCGAAGGGAGAAGGTGCTACTGAACTGGGAGAGCGCACGGAGGAGGAGGAGGAGGCGGCAGGGAGGAAGGTGAGGGCAGAGCTGAGCAGGGAGGAAGGAGCCGATGAGGCTGGCGCGGTGCTCGTGTCCCACACGCACCAAGGCAGCATCGTCCGGGAGGGCCGGGCACGGTTCAGAAGCACAAACCGGCGCTTCTGGCCGCGAGGAGCAGAGGCACCTGGTAATACAAATTTGAGAATAAAATTTCCATCTGCAGGCAAGAAAATCCCGTTCTTCCTGTCGATGCTGTGACGGGTTTTGCCAGGCCAGAGCAGTGAAAGCGCAGGGCCCTGCAGGAGCTTGGGGGAGACCCAGGCTGGGCCGCCCGCGGTCTCCAAAGCCGCTGCCTTGAACATCAAAGTTTAGCCCCCGGATGCAGCTGCGGAGGAGATAACAGACCGGTCCAGTCAGACTCGCTCCGCATCCCAGCCCGGCCCRGTCCGTGACTGATGAGCCCAAGATGATCCACGTTTCAGTGCATTTCTCTAGGAAAAGGAACTGGTCCGGTGGCTTTTCGGGATTTGCATTTTGCCTCTGTGATGGGAAGCTTTTTGTTTCCCGTTTCACTGTCGCAGGCTCTCATGTTTCTCCCAGCCAAGTCTGTGCAAAGAAGTGCCATTAGCTTGTTGGGGGAGTGAAAGGGGTACCTACATCAAAGCACCGAGGATTTGATGTGAAATATTCCTCCTGCTTTCCCCTGCTGGCTAAGGAGGAGGAATCCGATGGGAGCGTGTGAAGGACTCCCTGCTCCACACCCCRCGTTATTTTAAAGGTGCTCTTAACAGAAATCGCCAGGGGGAAATTTTACAAAGCGGAGATTAACCGTAATGGTTTGCCTTAATCTGACCAGATTTCCAGCCTCCCGATTGATCAAAACAGGCCACAAATCCATCCCACAGCAGCAATTCCCTGCGCAGTTCCTCATTTCATCCCGGCGCTTCCTCRGCCGCCCCAGTTGTTTGCTGCTTATTTATTTATTTCCCACTCGGGCCCGGCCCCGGCTGGGGCCTAATGAGCGTTTTTGCCCACTGGAGCAGGGAGGCGCTGCCTGGGAATGGGAGGCTCCCTGCCCGCTCCACGCGCCCTGCGGCCGCGCCGGGGCCAGCAGGTTAACGAAGGAGGCGGCTGGCGCGGGGCCTAATGAGCCCCACGGCCCCCCACGGCCCCCGCGTGTCCCCTCGGCCCCGGGACGCGCCGCCCCCGCTCCCGCTCCGCTTCCCGGGCTGCTGCTCTGCCATGGGAAGCGGCGAGGCCGGCGGGATCCCAACCCGCCGCCTCTCTGGGCTGGGGGGCGGCAGGGGCTGCRCCAGCGAAGGCAGAAGAATGCGGTTTTGTTTTAAAAATAACGAGGAAACAGATTCTTTTTAACCTTTAACCATGTGAAACGGTCAATAAATCATTAGCTACTGATTAACAGAAACAGAAGGGTAACTTATTGTCCRGCCAGCAAACCCTTGGAAGCGTTGGAAAAGGCTGGCACTGGCTTCGGCATGGCTTTCCTTTCTGCGGATTTGCACTTATTACGGAGGCAAACAAGGCGAGCTGTGCATGTTAATCCGTGGCACACAAAGCGTTTTGATGAAAGAGCAACGTTCTAAAATAGATGTTTTTTAATGTGGGTGGGGAGCCAAGCAAGGGCTGTGTTCRTAGTGCCCAGCATTATCTGTCCGTGGAGAAAAACAAGCATACCTGGCCAARCATAACAAGATCTGCTGCGTTGGGCTGCAAGGGTTCCCGTTTAACCTTCTCCAGCTCTTGGCCATATCTGCAGTTTGCTGCTGCTTCACTTCCCGTGTTGTCAGCAGCCTGAAGYGGTCCCAGCAGCACTGCCGGCTGGAGAGCAGAGCCTGCGGTAGGTTTTAGTATCCGTGAAATGAATCACACTCTCTTTTGGTCCTTGAGGAAAGTTGCATGGTCATTTTGATATGAAAATTGAACTTGGGACATGATAAGAAGGTGATCCTGGCGGAGGAGGTGTTTGCCGAACCGTTGGAAAAGCCACATGAACTTGTGGATTAAGTAAAGGGGGAGCATCCAGAGATCGGGATTTCATCACTGTGGCTGGCTGACTAAACAAACATTTGCACTGTGTAATACTTCCTTCATGTGCAGCATCTAGCTCTACATGTTTAACTCAACATAAGCCTGTCGATGATTGGATTATTTGCTTAATTTATTTTGCCTGTCCATCAGGTTGGCATCATGCCTTTTGAAAACAGCATTAGTTATAAATCAGAAACATAATCATTAAGTATATAAGAGAAAGCTTTCATGATCTACTGATCTGTATGTGTTCTCCAGGAGGCACCATTAGACCATCTGTGTCTTTAATGACCAGCTGTGTGGGCACCTGCAGTTTGAATGTTTGCTGCAAGGAAGCAGRGGATCCGAGTGAGGCTGAGATGCCTCAGAATATCCGTGCCTGGTGTTTTCAGTGGAATGGAAGCAGTAGGTCTGCAAACAGTAGATTTGCACAGGAGATTGCAAACTATAAACAGATGTGTTTTGATGACCTTATTTCCTCTGCCTGGTCTCCATTTATAAAACRCGTGTTAACAGATGAATTCCTCAGCCTTTTTTAGGCACCTGTGAGAATACACACGTGCTCATTTCCATTGAAATTGTGGAGAGAAACCAAAAGAGTTCGTTGCTCCGTGCTTGGATTTCACAGGAATGAGGTTGGCATTACTGGGAGGTCGTCATTGCAGTTGGAGATGGTAGTTCTCCCAGGTCACAGCCAACAACACTAGATGAGTGTGGGACATCTCCTTGTTCACTCTGCTGTGGTCTGAAAGAAGGATGAAGGAAAGTCCTCGTGGGAGATTCTCATCCCTGTAATCACAGTCTGTCCTGCCTCTGTCTCTGCAATGGGGAGAATGCCATGGGTTAGACACAGAATTTGAGATTTATCTACAAATAAAAGATGAATGGTTTTATTCATCTCCTCCATGGAAGCCYGGAGAGACAAAGTCAAAATTTCTTGGCATTCTATACAATTGCATGCACCAATTGCCAGTATTTGAGGAATATAAATATGGTCCCCACTAATATAAATAATATAAATATGGTTTAATATAAATAATAGAGGTGGGGAGAAAGGTAGGCAAAAAGGAGTGCTGTGCTCAGGGGRCGGGTTGTGTCTGTGTGCAAAGGGAACAAGAAATGGCATCTCCCTGGCTTCTGCTTTCACATACAGTTCACAAGTCAGGGCTGCTTCTTTCTCTTCTCCAAGCGAACCAGGATTTAACTGTAGCAAGCAAACACAAATGTCCATACTGCTTGGGTATAGGATAAAGAAAATGTTGGAAGCAACMTGATGGTGGCAATCCTCTGCAAGACTCCTGTGTTTTTGAGTCTGCAATAAATGCATTTTATTCCTAGTTTGTTTAAGGGAGCCCTGCTCTCTTCCTTGCACGGTTTGTACCTCTCCTCATTAGTCCCTTTTGCAGCATGTGGTCTTTGAAGTTTGAATCCCAACCTCTTTCTGGCCTGGCACTAGGAAAAACGGCAGCCCTTAGGCTTAGGCAGCGCAAGGTAGATTTTCAGCTCCGTGAGCAGCAGCTCAGTTACCTGCCTTGCTCTGCTCTTAATGGGGATCATGCTGCTGAATTCCTGTGCACCACGTTGAGCTTTTCCTCGTGAATGCAGAGCTGGCAGCGCTGCTGAACCTTGGCTGTCAGGTAACATGGTGTGTCGGGAGGGGGGTCTGGCAGCCTCAAAGGGCTGCTGAGCGCCCAGCTGCACGTCTGCCTTGGCTGCATCAACGTATTTTCCAAAAATAATGGTGTGAATTAATGCTCTCGTGTATTAGCTTTTCCTCTGTTAGGGATCAGCCTTGCTCCAGTATCCCGAAGAAGTCAAGAACATACAGAATCACAGGATCTTAAAGGCTGGAAGGGACCTCTAGAGATCATCTAGTCCATGATCATCTAGAGATCATCTAGTCCAACATGTTTGAAGTGTAAAGGTTTTTGCTATCATCTAGTGTTGGCGATTTACTTTCATGCGTGTTTTCCAAGCTGTTATTTTATTTTCTTAGGACTATGGGACAGAGTCATCAAGGCCAGGCCTTTTCTACCACCAGCTCCTATAGTCCCTTTCACAAACTGATCCAATTCTTTTGCCTCTGCTGCTTTGTCAACGATGATTTAGGTGATTTATTTCTGGTGATTTTAGGTGACATGATTTCTAGTCTATGTTAYTCACAAGCATTTTATACCCTTTACATCCTTTAGTCCTGATCCTAAGGCATCCATTGCAATCACAGCCTCTTCTCATCTGCAAACTCYGCTTTATCTGTAAATAATATTTAATATTAACAAAAATATTAAACCAGTCAATTTCATGATTCAGTTCTGAAGGAACTGCTAACTTAATCTCCCTCCATCGCAATCTTTTATTCGGATTATTTCAATTATAAAGTAATTCATAATCTCAGTGCTGAGAAGATAAGTGCTGTAGTACTTGCAACATAAGAGAGAATATACAAGAGAAAAAAAAAGGGCCCTGTCACATAAACACAGAATCTCCTTGTCCTTTCCCACCGACATACCCTTCCATTTGGGGAAAATCCTGTTGTATAAAATGGGCCTGCTGATACTATCAGAAAATGAACCACGTGTTTGTACTGGGTATAGTCTGACCTGAGGAGGGGTCCATTTTCATTCACATGGATATCCCATTTCTTCTTTATCCACTTAGGATCCTAACTGGTCACCTGAACTAAAGGGCAGCCAGAGGCCTGGGTTGCAGTGGCCAGTCAACATCTAGAGCAAAACTTTGCAATTTCCTTGTTAAATGGGACGTGGAGGGGGGAGAAGCTTTTGCTGCCGCAGTTATTTGACTGTGAAGGAGCAGCTGCAAACTGAGGAGTCTCATCAGGCTGCAATCCTGCCTTCCAGGGGGCAAATTCCCCCTGCTAGGAGGATAAATACCCCTCCTTTGTCACTGTCCCTTGCATTAAACAATAGATTATTGCAGTGGAGCAAGAGAACCTAAATGTTAATCAAATCATTCTTCCAAATGAATGGAAGTAGCACCCGGAATATAAACATTTTAATTTTGGAAAGCAAGGTCTGCGTCTTGGCTCCATGGTTTTCTATAAACTTTGTAAAGCTGCTTACTAACATTTTGGGCATTGCATATAACACCATTTCCAGCGTTCAAGTTACATATTTCCTGCCTTTTCCAAGTAATGAAGTGGAGGGAGTAAGGGAAAAATAAAATCTTCATTCATATCACTTAGCAGAGGTCAACACCTTCTGTTGCCTAACTGCCAAAGTATGTGATCACGTTAGCTTTTGGTGGAGGAAATGGGAAGTATTTTCCAGCTGGAACTTACACCAGGAAACATCTTTTAAAATTGCTTGCTATACACTGGGGTGATTACCTGTGTAAATAAGTGTGTAACTCTGTGCAGATGATGAACTGGCTTTGAGAGTTTTTTAAGAGTTTCAGCCTATTTCTGTGTGTGCCGTTGGAGCGGACAGAGCCTTTCCCCACATGGCTTCTGTGCTTCCCAGGAATCTCAGCACACCTCAGTGTGACCCCCGTTGTGGGATCTTCTCTCCTCCTATCACTACAGCTAAAGAATGTGTAAAAACACCTCATGGCTTCCAAATTATGCTGTGGGTTTTGGTCAGAGCCCAGTGTCCTCGTGCCGGGAGGCATCCCCGTGCCCTCGGTGGAAGACAYTTCTCTTAGGGAAGTCCATGGAGCCGCACAGCAGTGAAGGGACATGTCTAAGAGGCGCGAGGATTTGGTGGTTAGGGTCCAAATCCCGGTAGTTCTGTGGGCTTTCCTGACTCCTGGAATCACTGGATTTCCCCAGTTTTCTGGGGGAAATTCCTCCTCACAGCAGAGCGATTAGGTGAAATTCTATAAGGGCAGATGTATGAAGTTTGGTCTGATAATTCCGGTTTTGTGGCCTGTGTTCGCCAGGGTGGTTTGTGGGTCGTTGGGGAGGAGTTTCCTACCTCAGAGATGAGGRTCAGCCAGAGTGAGCTCCATCCCTCATTCCTGACTGCCACCCCTCCAGGCCATAGATCTCTTCTACCCCTGGAAATGGAATGGTCACTGGAAATGTTGGGATGCCAGCGGGCTGAGCCATAGGCAGCAGGTCCCCATGCCCCCAACCCGAACAGAGGGAGCATTCGGCCTCCGCTCCCTCCTAGTCWTCAGGAACCTCTTGCTACAGCCTTTAGCCTCAGCTGTAGCTSTACATCATTTTGCATTGTCCTGTCYTTGGACAAAAGCAACCTCATCTTTTGAAGATGATCCATGGGAATGAACCATCCATCACTTCTGGCCATGCTCTGTATAGCATTGGTGTGAAGGCCCTTTAGAGTCACCCATTTGGTTTCTTCTTGCCAGTCTGTCTTAAGTCAACTTACATTAATGCTTTTGTGTTCACACATGCATTTTTAGTCCCCTTCCAGGCATAAAAAGAACCACATTGTTGAGGTGACTGCAGCAGTTAGCATCGTGTGACGTGTCCTTTGTTTCTTGAAGCCCAACATTGGGCGACTAGGAATTCCCCACGGACCTTCGGGGGAGAAGGTGGCCGTTGTAACCGTGGATGACTGCGACACGGCGGTGGCCGTGCGCTTCGGGACCCTCATCGGCAACTACACGTGCGCTGCCCAGGGCACGCAGACTGGATCGAAAAAGTAAGGATTCTCTGCATGCCTTTTCCACCCGCTCTCTCATTTCAGGGAAGAATCAACAATATGTGATTGGCCTCTAGACAGATTAGACTACAGAATGAAATGCAATTTAACAAGAAAAAAATGACAAGTTTTAATTGAGTAGATGAAATTTGGTGGAGGCAACTGCAAGAGTTAGCATAGTGAGAGGAATACGTTGATCATCTCCTATACAGATATGTGTCTAAATTACAGAATCAAAAAAAAATCTGAATGTCATTGTCTCCAAAAAACTGTATACTTAGTATGCAAATATGGAGAGAAGGGGAAATAAAATGTTAAGCTTTATTAAGGGCATGGCTGAACAGCTTGTTACTGCCATCATTTGAGTTAATAYTCCTATCTTAAAAGGACGTAGAAATAAAGGAGGTACATAAAAGATCAGTGAAATCTTTGCCTAGGGAAAAAGAGTTTCCTGTGAGGAAAGGCTGGAAGCTTAATGTTACTCAGTTTAAAGAGGAGATGGATTGCAAGCAACATAAGAAAGATAAAATAATTACTGATTAGAGAAAGGCCATTGAGATACACATACTGCACTAAAATGACAAGGGGAACATCATAAACTTTAGGGCTAATTCAAACTGACCAAGTGTTATTAAGACTAAGATCTTCAGAGGATTAAGAAAAGGTTGAACATTTTGTGATAATGAGGTCATTRTATCAAAATCAAAATCTTCTGGTGCATAGTGTAAAGTAACTGCTGGGAACTGGAGTCAGAAGTGTCCTGCAGCTGAACATTGTCTCATAGTTTTCATTTCCTTTCTCTGATATTGCCCACTGTCAGAGGCAGATCACTGCTTTTCTATGTGTGTATGACAACTCCTGATTTACAGGTTACAAACTTTTTGTAATGACACTGAGATTGATTGTTTTTTTGCTACRTCCTTTTAATTACAATCCCTGAAAAAGCAGATATAGTTGTAAGGAAGTATGTGGCAATATCAGTAAATTAAACATCTCAAATGAACTTCTGGGAAACAGCAAGGTACACACAACAAAACAAACTTGAGCTCCAAAACTGTGACCACTTCTTTGTTTCTTTAGATCTTTGGACCTGACGGGTCCCCTTCTGCTTGGCGGTGTCCCGAACTTGCCTGAGGACTTCCCTGTGCACAACAGACAGTTCGTCGGCTGTATGAGGAACCTCTCCATTGACAGCAAACCAATTGACATGGCCAGTTTCATAGCCAACAACGGCACCTTGCCAGGTAGAAACTGCTGCATCTTCCAAAGTCAGCAAGAAAAGGCACCCAGCAGTGTATTCGTGGGTGTAACTGGGTTTTAGGATTCAGGGGAGACGCAGTGGGAAACCCCATGGCACCAAGGGGTCTGCAAGAGCACCAGCGTGTCCTGTTGGTCCCCTTATTGTGGGGTCCTGGCTCCAGGCCGTACAGAGGGCCASCAGGCTCCTGCCCATCACAGTATGGTTGCCCCCAGGCTCCCTGCACACCTTGCTTGTTTGAGCAAGGTGTAATCCACACCGGTGCCAAGGATGCACACCCACAGCATGGTGTGCACCACTTGCAGCACCAAGTGGCACTTCAGGACTGGTCTAGACCTTCAGCATTCCTGCCATTTCACCCAGGAGTTTGCCCCTAAATAAGTCTTTGCTCTTGGAAAAAAAAAATAATTACCCATTAAATGTCACTTTGCTCTGAGAACTGATTAGTTCGTGAGAAAGGAAAATGATTTCAGTGATTTTTCAGCAATTGTGCTTATCCTTTAAATCAAATTCTGCAGTTGCTTGAAGGCTGGGGCTTGCTTCATGAAGTTGAGTTTTCAGTGTGGTTTCTAATGCCGAGATCACTGACCATGATTAGCTCTGAYGCACAAAGTGCTCTCACCGTCACAAAACTGGCCATTAATGGAGGAATGAAAAGTCCCTTTCCTCTGTAATACCTAAACTGCAGCTTTTTTAGATGTGTTGCCTTGATTGTGGATTACAAAGGGAGTTGCAACACTAATTTCAAATTACTCTTTTGTTTGAGGCTTTCTTTTTTATTAACAATTATACCTCTAAGATTAGTTAAACACAGGGATTTACTTTATGAAAATAGATAGCAGGAAGAGTATAACAAAAGAAAAAGGCATTTTCTTCAGGATGGATGTTTTTTCTCATTTGGAAGGGTGTTCTATATGTTTCAGCACCAAAGTTCATAGTAGTGTTGCACAAGTTTGTCACACCACATGTTGGCTTTCCCTGGGAAATGTCTTAATTATGTGACATTAACTTAAAGACAGTGATCCTGAGTCACAGCATTGGTCCATATGGCTCTGTCCCACCATGGCCAGCTGTGGACTCCAAGGGAAGTAGATGAAAACAGGACAAGCAAGCAGTGGTATTTCCCTAGATTTTTCTCTTGGTCCCCAAAGATTTACAAACTAGGGACTGTATTTAGTAGCCTTTGATAGATTTTTCTTTATGAGTTTGACATTTGTTGAGCTGGTGGAAGCTTTCTACTTAACTGACTTCAAGGGTATGAAAGAAAGAAAAGCTACAATGATTGAGTTATCTTTGACAGACTCTCAGCTACAGTCATTCAGAGCCTTTGCTTTAGTTAAACCAAGAGCCGAGGATGCCGTGGGGTGATGTGGCTCTTGTGCCCAACGACACAACTTTCAGGGGGTTTCGAGTGACTATTTTGCTGGCTTGCAGGCTGTGCAGCTCAGAGGAACTACTGTGAGAGCAACTGGTGCCAGAACGGGGGCACGTGTGTGAACAAGTGGCACACGTACATCTGCGAGTGCCCCGTGCGCTACGGCGGGAAGAACTGCGAGCAAGGTAGGATGCACAAGCCTCTCCCTGCCTGGTACGTGTGCACGGAATCACGGAGAGGTTGAGGTTGGAAGGGACCCCTAGAGCTCATCTAGTCCAACCCCCTGCTCCAGCAGGGACACCCAGAGCACGGGACACAGGGCGGCATCCAGGCGSCTTTGGAAGATCTCCAGAGAAGGAGACTCCACAGCCTCCCTGGGCAGCCTGTGCCAGGGCTCGGGCACCCTCACAGCAAAGTAATTCTCCCTCATACCTCMGTATTAAACTTACTGTGCTTCARTTTGYTCCCATTACTCCTTGTTCTGTCAGTGGCCACCACCAAGAAGAGTTCGGCCCCATCCTCTTTACATTCTCCCCTCAGGTATTTGACAGATGGTCTGTGGGTGCAGACACGAATCACTGCCATATTGCAGCTCTACACCTTTCATTTGTGGTCGTTAGCATGGGTGGCAAGCTGCTGTGCTCTGGGGGTAGGTAATGGAAGATTGCAACTAAGACTAGAACACCCAAATGTATTTGGAATAATTGTGGGGTCATCTAACTAGAAAATGTGCTATCTGACTTACTGTGATTAATAGTTAACCACTTTGCTGATTTACTTGCATTAACAAAGTAGTTCCATGGAGCCTGGCAGTATTTAGGAATTTATTTATAGCAAAAGTGCCTGGTCCTAAGCCCCTTTAAAATAGTGGAAAGATCCCRCTGACTCTATTGGGCTTTGGCTCAAACCAGGGACGAATGTGCGTTTTTAATCACCCCTTTCGKGGTGAGAAGGCAGTCTCTGCTGAGGAAGAGCACTTTCAATTTTATTGTTTTTTTCTTGAATTGAATGCAGTGTGCCTATACGTGTAAAACCTCATTAATGAGGGATGAGGAAGAAGCAGCAGGTGTGTTTTATAGGGAAGCAGAGGGTTGTAGTTAGTTCCTTCCTTCCTGAAGAAGCAAGGAGGAGTCGCCCGGCCACAACCCTGGAGAGGGTACATGGGGTTAATCGCTCAAGCTTGGCTAGCAGTCATTTACTGATAGTCACAATACTTTACTTTGCTTTTTTGCAAATAGGGAGAGAAAGGGCTTGTGGCCAGCACTGCCCTTTTGCCCTCTGTACCCCTTCACACACCCCATTTTCCCTTTTAGAGAGCAGCAAAGCAGAGAGGATGCAGTTCTAATTTCTTTATTTTTCTCCAAATAATGCCATTTCACATCAACCTGACTCCGTATTCTGCAGTGATTTCACCACTCTAAGCCACTTTACAGCCTGCAGGGTGGATGTCTCCCTGCTTTCCATCAGTGAAGTGCTTTTCCTTGGCTTTCATCAACAGCTGTTATTTGGGCAGGAGCAGAGCTGAGGGCACCACCGCAGCACTCAGCTCTTGATGTTGAAGGGAGAGGATTTTGGTGATTCCACAAGAACTTTCTCCCCATGAAAAGACTGTGCAGCTCACACAGATGAACAGTCTGGCCCTGCAGTATTTGAAATTAATTAATATTTCCTGCAGACCCAGATCCATTTCCTCTGTTTAATCTGGTTAATTAGAACCAGGTAACCAAGGATATGCTGAAAATGTTTGTAGTAAGTATTACCCTCATGCTTCCTGCTTTGTCCAGCTGCTCATTTACAAAGTTATTATCAGTAGAGACACTGAATTTGGCTTTGTGGGAGCATCTCTCATTTGGGTAGTACAGTTGGTATTGTCTTAAGAGCAGAGATGGGTTGTTCACAACCAAGATGGGTTGTGAATTTATAGTATTTTTAGGTGTTCCCAGTAACTCCCCTGGGTCAAATCTTACCCTGTAATTAATGAAAACCAGCTCAGGGGAAGAGGGAGTAGTTACCTTGCATCCAGCCTCCTTTGCAATGTTGTCCCCCTCCTTAGCCTTTGCCTCCAAGGATATCAAGTGTTTCTGTCATCTCCTGGTTTGCAGTGATGCCTTCTCCTCAGCGGTTCAGCGGGGAGAGCGTCGTCATCTGGAGCGACCTCGACATAACCATCTCCGTGCCCTGGTACATCGGCCTGATGTTCAGGACCCGCAAAGTCAACGGCATGCTGATGCAAGCAAATGCTGGAGCTGCTTCCAAGATCAACATTCAGGTGAAAAATGGGGCCTTTCCTGCTTAGAAAATAAATTCGCTCCACTCCCTCTCTTCTCCCATGCCAGTGTGACCCACATATCAGTGGATATGGCTACAGAATCTACAAATCTGTTTAGTCAACCTGTCCAAACTTGCACCCATACGTACAAATAACTTCTTCAGAATTTGACTTTCCGTMCTTCTAGAATTTAGATATTTTGGAGGGAGGTGATGTTTTTAAACAAAGGTACAAGTATCCATTGTTATAAATGAGAAAAATAGCTTTTTAATGCCTTTTTTTTTCTGTCAATGAGGTAAGTTAGAATGTCGAAAGTTATAGACATTATTTGCAAGTGTTTCATTTTCTGTGTTTCCCTTTGGGATTTGTTTAGGAAGCACTGTTATCTCCCCCTCTAAACAAATAGACWGCAAAAAAATAGAGATTTTTTTCAACAGATACTGAACAGCTATGTGCAGTTTGAAGTGTACAGTGGCCTAAGCCAAGTTGCTAGCTTGAAGATGACCCAGTCACGAGTCAGTGACGGCGAATGGCACCACTTATTAATAGAGCTAAAGAGTGCTAAAGATGGAAAAGACATCAAGTACCTGGCTGTCATGTCCTTGGACTACGGGATGTACCAGGTGAGGCAGCATCGTAATTTTGTCATTAAGCATTACAGAAGTATTTTCAGTAGGTTAGTAGGTTAAAGTAGGTTAAAGAAGTGTGGAAAAATCCTTAGCTGTGAGCTGTGTTCTTGTGCTTAATGAAGTCACATTATTTTATTAAGCCTAATWAAAAAACGGTGACAAAAAAAGGAAAAAAGTAACATTCAGATGTCTAGCTCCTGACTGCTTGGGGCATTTTTCTTTAGTCTGTAGTCAGCTCCTGCTTGACTCCATCACTGCAGAAAGTCTCTGCCAGCGTTACCAAGGATGATCGTGCCTCTTACCTGCTGTACTTTTCTTCACCAGAGCACTGTGCAGATTGGAAATCAGCTGCCTGGGCTGAAAATGAAAAGCATCATTGTGGGAGGTGTCTCTGGAGACCAGATCTCGGTTCAGCAGGGATTTTATGGCTGTATGCAGGTATGGATGACAACCATTAGCAGCCAGCTTTGAACTTACAAGAAAATACTCATATGAAGGCGGGTGGAGTTTGGGGTGTTTTTTTCCCCTTTTCATACCTCCCCAGACATTCTTGTTTCCTCCATCAAAATATTTTAAGAATCAAAATAGTAAAGTTCATACACTTTCCCAAGTACAAATCTAAGCTTGTAGAGGAATGGCTTTTTTCTTCAGCTTCTCTGGTTTGATCAAAGACCATCATTTGAAAAAAATCTGGTTTTGCCTCATATCTTCAGGTGGRGCCTCATAGATTAATGGAGTTATTGAGAAATGTGATACTATATCTTAAAAGATAAATTAGTACAGTAATTTTTTTTAAATATTGTCTTTTGTGACTAAAAAACTTGTCTTTTGTGACCAGGGTGTAAGAATGGGAGAAACATCCACAAACATAGCGACACTCAACATGAAACAGGCTCTCAAGATCAATGTGAAGGAGGGCTGTGAAGTGGACAACCCCTGTGACTCCAACCCATGTCCTCAGCACAGCTACTGCAGTGACGACTGGGACAGCTACTCCTGTGTCTGTGACCCAGGTAACGCAGCAACCACCACACACATTAATCCAGGAGCTGCAGTTGCATCTCCTTGGCATTACCTTGCACAGCACAGGTTCTTCTTCCTCTTCCACTTGGTGGTTTCTTTCCCTGCTTTTCTGCAGCACTCTAGTAGCTGCAGTCGTAGACTAAAGAGTTGTTCCAGGCAACTTAACATTCAAACAAGAAAACAGTATCTGTTCCAAAGCCTTTTTCAATATACACCCTTTTTTTTCCCCCTTTTTTCTTTTCCTTTCTTTCCCAGTCTTTCCCGCTGTTCAATTTCTGTCTCACACCCTGCATCCTAATAGAGATGCTTTGAATGTTTTCTCTGTTTCGGTGCATGTACCCAGCACAGGCTGTCAGCACCCAGCGTAGTCACCTCCCGTATGCATGGGGAGAGAATACAAAGCTCTCTGTAACACATGGTCTGAATATAAAACTCGGAACTGACAACCCAAGGGTGCCCCAAGCATGTCAGCAGACTGTCAGAAAGAACAGCTCACTATCATTTTTTTACTGAGAGGAAAAAGAGCACCTTCTTTTTGACAGTATCTCGGGGGAGATCTACTGATTATTGAAGATGTGTTATTAGTGCGTAAGCTTAAAATAGATGGTCTTTTGGAGAAATGCAAATCATAAATTACAGTGGTTTCTGTAATTTTATGACCTTGTCTCCCCAGGGTACTTTGGGCGAGACTGCGTTGATGTGTGTAACCTGAACCCCTGTGAGCATGTCTCCACGTGCGTGCACAAACCCAGCTCATCCCACGGCTACACCTGCGAGTGCGGGCAAAGCTATTTCGGGCAGTACTGCGAGAGCAAGTAAGGGACTGCTTTTTATTCTTTGGTTTCTTGAGCTTTCCAGGTACCTCCGCTCCGAAGGCGGCAGTCCCTGCTCTTGCTTGTCCTGCTGTAGTTGTCTGCCCTGGCATTATTGGAGTGTTCACAGTAGCKGATATTCACATGCCTGCTGCCCTTGGGACTGCTGAGCTCTCTTCCCATCAACCGTGACTGATGTATTTCCATATACTCCCAGGCCACTGTCTTTCATCAGCACTGCAAGGACCAAGCCCATAGAGCTCTCTTTACACCGCATCTGACCTCTGCATTTGGGCTGACCTGACCTGAGCTGGCTCTGCCCCTCTCTAGCAGTTCCCCCAAGGCACGTGCAGAGCAATGGACACATTTAGGTGGCCTGCCCAGATGAAATGGCTTTGCAGGTTGGATTCATTTCATGGGCTGGCAAAAAAAGAATGCTGCTTCTTCTGGCAGGTGTGAGTCTTGTTGTGTGGTAGAAACCTGCTGATTCCCTCATCACGAGCTTCCTAGTCTCAGGACTTCCCTGTGAAAACTGCAAGCCTCTTTCTCCTCCTTTGCTGTATTGCCTTGCAATATTGGCCAAATTCATTTTTCGTTCCCCTGGATTAGCAATGTGGAGGGGTTGCCCCTTGTCCTTATCTGCTAACGTATGTCAAGTGCAGCACTGTTTTTCTGTATTATAAAGGCTAGAAATACAAACCATGCAACTACCACAAGCCATTACCACAAGCCAACTTCATCATGACCCTCTGGACAGCAGCAAGCAGCTTTTCTTTCCCTAAGCAGGGAGGGGATTCCTGTGTGCATTACTGCACTGGAGGTGCAGTCTCCAGGCTGTTGCACAGTGAGCACTTCCAGTTAGAGAGGCCTGAGTGTCCCGGCCTCTCCCCAGAGCTGTCCTGGCCAGCATGAGGGTTATCTCCCAGCGAGGTTGGTTTTGGGTTGCTGCACAGCCTGTGAATAGCCATGGTGCTGCTCCAAGCAGCTGAGATTAAGAGACAGGCCAGGGGTAGGAGACAGGTAAGATGCTGCTTTCAGAAGCAGTGACAGCTTTGCCCCACTGAGGTGTTTTATGCAGCCTACTGAGGTGTGAGACTTTCTCAACCAAAGCTGCCACAGTTTTCTCCTCTGTGTCCCCAGCCACGTATTTCTTACCCATTCCTTGTGACTGTGCTTTTCTGACCCCATGGTGAGCTGGCTGAGAAAGCYAGATTGGCTGAAGATAGTGACTCTCCCTCATTGTGGCAGTTTGCAGCCAGTTTTGCCCCCTGAGCCTGTGTGCCCTGGGGCTGGATAAGCTCCGATGCCAGTGGTAGGGAGTAGGACAGGACCACATGGACCTGTGGCACGGTGGGTGGCAGCACCACAACCTGCCCTGGCAGTGCCCAGGCATCAGTCAGGGCCCCTGAACTGGCCCTAAACCCCTTTTTTCCCACTTTCTAAGGGCAAGCTTAAAGTACGATTTCAATGTGATGTTTTTTTTTATAGGATTGACTTGCCTTGTCCCAGAGGCTGGTGGGGAAATCCCATTTGTGGTCCTTGCAATTGTGAGACCAGCAAGGGGTTTGATCCCGATTGCAATAAGACTAATGGAGAATGCCGTTGCAAGGTGAGCAAAATTTCTTTCGATTAAAAAATAGCTATATCACTAATGCAGCTGACTATCTGAAGGAAAGGACGCACAGTTGTTCTTTGCATCATGTATATTCATGACATAACTAATCTTCACCTAAAAATTTTGCTGGCACTACCCCTCACAAAATCATACTGTGCAGCTCTTATGTGCAAATGGGAAACAAATCTGAGAAAATTGAGAATCTAAGAAATCCTGGCTTCGGATTTCTCTGAAGTACAGCCCAGTTTATCAGGGGAGATCAGCCCTGTGAGCAGAGGAATGCTGGTGATTATTTTGTTATATCGCAAGTGAGTAATAGCCATAAAATGTCTCAGTCCTGCTGGTGAAACTCTCTTCTGTACAGTGGGTGAGCAAAAGCCCTGCCTTTTGAGCTAAATTTGAGAAGGGAAGCATTTTCCTCATAGACAGCTCCATTGAGCTGAAGAGGACTTTGCAGCAGACCTGTAGGACAGTAGGTATACCCAGCATGGGAGCTGGCCTCCTCCCCTTAGGTTTTACAGTGGAGTTTTTACAATAGGTTTTGAAACAGATTTGAAGGATAGAGCAATTATGTCTGTTGAAACTGTGGCAGTGAATCTGGCCCGTGTGCCTTTCCTAAATGACACCAACAGCTCGGTGACACTGAGCMAGAGGGGTGCCAACACCATTGTCTTGTGTAATCCCATCAGGCCTCAGATCAAAGGCATTTAAAGATRTGATTTCAGTACATGATTACCGCTTTCCCTCTACATCATGCTTAAATGGGCAGTGCAGGAAGTTTTCCTATTAGTTTGTTCTGCCCTAGCAGACGAGAATTGCAGGGCAGGGAAAACCACAAGCTCTCTGGGAATGCCTTTGCTGGGCAGTGCCCGTGAGCACAGGCTGAATAACGTGGGCCGTGGCCGGAACGCCGGGTGCCCGGGGCTCAGGGTGGCCCTGCAGCCCCTGCTCCGCCCCATCGCCAGGGCTGCTGCAAGTCACACCAGCAGGATACACTTCTCACAGCTATTATTTTTCCTGTTATAATAATGGTTTTCCTAATAGGAGYGTAATTATTTTCCTGTGCTGAAGTAGCCAGCAGCATACTACCTGGGTAACTGGAAAGGCTTTTGTGACGCATGGAAGTAGTTCAGAAACACTGGAAATGCAGGATAAAAACCCCAAACCTTGTGCTGGTCCTTTCTAGGCCAATTACTACAAGCCCCAGAGCAGCGACACGTGCTACCCGTGCGACTGCTTCCCCTCGGGCTCCCACACGCGCACCTGCGACATGGAGACGGGCCAGTGTCCCTGCAARGCCGGCGTCATCGGGAGGCAGTGCAACCGCTGCGACAACCCCTTCGCCGAGGTGACCACCAGGGGCTGCGAAGGTACCTCCTCCTGGCACTGCTTCCCATCCACCGGGCGGGATATCGGCCCGGAGCCCTCAGCGAGGGAGAGACGGGGAGCACCAGGCCAGGGCTTTGGTCATCAGGGGTGGTGGGAGCTGCCCTAGCCTTGACCCGGCCCCCTGCTCCGAAATCCGTGTCAGTAGGAGCCACAGGGRTTGAGAAAAGTCCTAGTATTCCCCCTAATTTCCCTCAAATGAAAATATGTTTGGCTAAGGATTTGGGGGAAGCAAAACGCGTGAATCCTGGTTGTGCTGGAAGCAGGAGTTGCCCAGCGGGTGCAGTTAYACCCAAGGCATCGCTCGGGCCTGGTGCAGGCCCAAGTGCCCTCTGCGGGAGCCACCACCCCAGTGCCAGCCCCTAGACCGGCTCTGCCGCCTCCTCTGCCCTTCTCTTCCCACCAGCACCAAGCCGAGGGAGCCACCGGCCCCCTGCTCCGTGTGGATGAGCAACCCAGTCCCATGAAAAAGGAGCAGGCAGAGATATAAAACCCAGCACCCTTCATCATCCCCAGCTTTCCCTACATCATCCCCAGCTTTCCCTTCATCATCCCCAGCTTTCCCTTCATCATCCCCAGCTTTCCCCTCGTCATCCCCACCTTTCCCCTGCCTGAACCTGTCTCGTGGCATGGCTGGAAAGGAGCAGCTCATGGGCTGCACTTTGGACAACATGCCAGGGAGCAAAAGCCCTGACTCAGCTTGGGAAGGGCCTTTTGGCAGGTGTAAATATCTCCTCGTGGTTGCTGTGTGATTTTAGGGTGCCAACAAAACTGCATCGTCTCTTTTTTTCCCTCCTTTCAGTAATATACAATGGGTGTCCCAAAGCTTTCGAGGCTGGTATTTGGTGGCCACAGACCAAGTTTGGGCAGCCAGCTGCTGTGCCGTGTCCGAAGGGATCAGTGGGTAAGTTCCCTGAGTAAAACATTAACAATTCTATCTGCTTGCCTATGAGGAGAAAAGAAGAGAAAAATTGTGTGCAGAGGGTAAGGTGTTAATTCATTAAGTCTAGAGATTACAACATAGCTTATGCAAGTCACGAGATGAAAAGTTTACCTAGTGAAACCTCAAGAGCTGTTAAAACACCTTTGGAATAGAAGCAAAAAAGTAAATACGAAAGTGCAGCATATACATAAATATATGCAAAGAAGGGAAAGTCTGAATCTGTATTTTCACAGTCAGCTTTTCTGTTTTCTATTTATCAAGCAATTTTTATACGTGTAACTTTTAGTTTCTAATGGCTTACACATGATGTCTGGCGCTAGAGCTCCTCTGGGCAAATTTAAAATGAAGACAACCATTTATGTGATGATTGCTTTCCTAGCATTCCTGGCTAATAAAGCTAAGAGTTACAACAGAACTCCTATTTTTCCACCAAACATTTTTTTTTTTCTCTACACCATCATTCAAGTTGCTGAAAATCATGTTTTATCAAGCACACGAGTCATTTTATACTGCAAGTGAACGACAGTGCAGTTTTCTCTGTGTGTCTGGTAGTGTTTATCTCTCAGAGTACCAAAGCAGGTTTGCAAACTGTGTTYACAACCTTTTGTGAAGTGTGTGCTATGGGAAATGAAACCTCTGTCTGAGTTCTAGGCCTGGTGACTTTTATCTGCTGTTAGCACTGTTCAGGTTCAGTGAATTATAACTGATTATGTAACTTCTGCAAATGTTACCAGAAGGTATGTCACGGAGCCTAGGTGTGCGGAAGGTCCCTAATCAAACAAGCTCCTGTTCTGAAGAATTTAGGAGATTGAAATGACTTTTCTTTTTTTTTTCCCTGTAAGTGAACATTTGCCTTGTTAAACGGTATGAAGCTGAATTAAGTAACTTTTCTCACTAAGTTTTCACTTTCTGTGATTGACCCCAGTGTAATCTCTACAGACTGTCAGGCACAGATGTATCTGTGTGAACTGAAGTTTGCCTCCCTTTCTCTAGAGCTTGGAGAAAATGATTTGGAAATATCAGTAACCTCAAGGTTTCTTCAGACAGGGATAGCAGTTTGGAAAGTGAGATATGTGCAGCTCTCCAAGGAGCTTGCAAGAAGAATCACATGAAAATGTATTCAGAACAATTCAGAAGATTGCATTTTGTTAATGCTTTGTTTCCTCCAGGGAATGCGGTTCGACACTGTAACAAYGAGAAGGGTTGGCTGCCTCCTGAGCTTTTTAACTGCACCACCACCACTTTTATGGAGCTAAAGATCATGGTAGGCTGTATTTTCTTGTATTTAGTACTCCAGAGTATGATGAACTAGTCAGGGCCAACTGCTATTTGCATGTGGTGAATACATTTGGAACACAGCAAAATCCACAGACAAATAATTTCTCAGATTTAGTGAAGTCTGGTAAGGATATATTCATAGCTGCTTATACAGTGGCCAAATTTTGAAGCAGGCACTCTAGTATGTATCCACTGAATATTGACACTCCARATCTGCATTTGGTATGATTTGCTGTGTTTTCATTGGCTTCATATAGACAATATTGATTTACATAGATGATAATCTAGCATGGTGACCTTTCCAAGTGATTTGCTGCCATTTTCCCTTGGATTTAGAAGAGATTTTCTTCGATTTCATGTGTTACCCTCTTGCTAATTGTTCATCTATACATTGCTGAATTTGTTTCAACACTACTAAAGCACATAATGTTAATGTTTAGCTGCATAGTTTCTCATACAGCTTTTCATTTCAGTTTGTAAGTGAACGTGAGTTCATWCTGCAGCCTGATGTCCCCATATACCATCTCTTAACCGAGTCTTTGGATCCTGCGTTTCCCATCCCAASCCTGTATTTTTTCTGGCTCCAAGTCATGTTTTGCTTTGCATTGTCCTATTCAGTCTTTCTCAAGACAAACTACATTTTTTATCAAATCACTCCTTTGTGCCAGAATTCCCTAGATGATGAAGAATGCCTTTGTAACGAGAATGAAATAAATTGTATTAGTTTTGTGTTTAAAAACCCTGGGCTYTTTCTTCATTCTTGTCTGCACTCCAGAATGAAAAGCTTTCCCGCAACGAGACCAAACTGGATGGAGACAAAACCATACGGATTGTGAAGATGTTGCAGAATGCCACCAAATATACCAGCAGCCTGTATGGGAATGACGTGAGGACAGCTTACCAGATGATGATGAGGGTCCTGCAGTATGAAAGCCAGCAGCAAGGCTTTGACCTGGCTGCCACCAGGGACGTGGAATTCAATGAAGTAAGAGAGAAGCTGCCTGCTCTCCTGAGCCTGTGTTGAGCTTTGCAGCACTGCCTAGGTGCTTCTTTGGGAATTGCTCATTGGATGTGCGGGTCCACGCACACAGTGTGTATGTGCCCGTGTGTGTGTAGAATACACATAGCATGCAAAGCGTGGTTGTCATACACATCATCATACTGGCATCCAAAAGCAACATTTCCCCAAATGAAAAATAAAAATTGATGTGCTGTTCCTGGATGAAATAGCCTTAGCTACCATATTCCATTTTTGTTGGAAAACCTGCCTAATTTGATCACTTTCATTTAAATGTRTAGTGGACTAATTCTGGGATGGTTTATTCTGTGTAATTTCACATTGGAATTCCTGCAATCCTGCAATTCCTTTTTTTTTTTTTTTTTGTAAAAAATGTGAAAAATGAGTAAGTCCTTGCCTCTTTATCGTACTTGACCTATAATTTCCAGGTTAAATATTTCCCTACAGAAAACGTGCATGAAATCAATAACCCTTTAACTGTTTGGTTTTAAAACAAACAAAAAATTACTGGTTCAAATATTTTAACATTCCCTTTTTGAAACATTTTGAAACACTGAAATATTGAAGGATTTGAATCATACCTAGTGRAGAGCTGGGGCACCAAAAGCAATCCCCGTTGTGTTGATATTCTGAGAGGATCGTGAACATACAAAGAGCTAGAACTGCTCATGGCCGGGGGGTTTCTCCTAGTTGGAGTATTTGTGGAAGACCCAGCTACTACCAAAACCTACCACAGTTTATGCAGATTTGACCTCAGTTATGAATTTAATTTTGGCATARCAATATAGGGTATGTGTACACTAAGATTAAAAAGGTCTAGTGATGCTCATGATTCTCATTTAAGCCACTTGCTGTTCTTATTCAGGGTCTTTTCTTTCCATTCCAGCTAAGGATTCCTCTGAGTGTCCCCTTCCAACCTTGCAGCAAAGGGGCTTAGGTCCTCTTCTAGATTCTCTTTTTTAGCAGCATTTGTGAGCAACATAAAAATGGAAGGAGAAGAACATAATTTCTCATGCGAGTCCAAGTTGATATATACAAGTTAATATTTGCTTTTTTCCTTCTTTAGCATGTAAGCTTCCAGAATTAGTCAAGGATCAACAAAATAAAAATCAAAATAGAACAGAAAGTAATATTTCTGTTGATGGATTTCTTTTGATTTTAACTTAGCATATTGTTTTCATTTACCTAGGTGTGTTCTTAAGTGTACATAGCAAGCRCTCTGCTTTTCCTGTCTCTCCTCTTTCAGACAAAGCAAATATGAATAGGTTTTCCCTCTGCATTTTCCTCATGGGTTTCCTGTCTTAAGAGAACTGTCTACTTTTTTTCTTTTATAGTCTCCAATTTTGGCTTACTTTGCTTATAAAAGGGTTGAAAGGATTTCCTTAATGTAAAATAACCTCGGGGTGAGTAACTGGTGTGCATATTTTCATAAGGCTGCAGTAGAACATGCCTGGATTAAAATATTTCATTATATGCTCACCTGAGGCAGTAATGCCAATCACTTGCCGTGCTCCTCACTTGAAATCCAACGCTTTGCTTGATTGCCTAGGCTTTGTTTGCCTCCTAATTTAGGCCTGTGTTTTTTTCCTCAGAACATTATCAAAGTGGGTAGTGCTCTGCTGGATCCCAGCAACAAGGAGCAGTGGGAGCAAATTCAGCGGATGGAGGGGGGCAGCGCTCACCTGCTCCGGCACTACGAGCAGTATTTCAACAATGTGGCTCAGAACATGAGGAAAACCTACCTGAGACCTTTTGTCATCGTTGCCACTAACATGAGTGAGTATTTGTGTTGAAAATTGCCATGTTGTATCAGAAGAGCTTCAAAAATGAGTCCAAGAGGCACTAAGGTTTTTTTTTTTTTAATAATATCTGCTGAGAAACACAATACTTGTATTTTCCAGTCTCATCGATACATTTATTTCAAGTCAGTTGAGCACTGATCTGTATCTCTCAGTAACCTTGGAGCTGCGGAATCTTCTCTGTCCTCCCTGTGGGCCAAGCTCAGTTTAGGTTGCTGTACCCAGCAGGGAATGGGCACACTGCTCCATCTGATGTTTTAAGGCCAACATTTTTAAGTGACGGTATCGCCTTTTGAGCCGTGCACTTTGCCACATGTGCCCATGCTGCCCCTGGAAGGGAAGGGTGGCACCGGGGGCTGTGTCATTGTGAACCTACAAAATGCCTCCCAGAACACAGACCCAGTGTCTAAAATTATTAATTCTGCTGGAGATCCAAACTCACCTATTCAGTTGAGTGTCCTGGCACATAATAATCTCCTCCTCTGTGACAACTGGGCATTAACCTCTGCACATTCAGCAGGCTGTAAATGCCTGGTCTGCCTCCTTCCCCATTTTCTCCCACTCCTTATTTCATTTTCTCACCAACTTCCAGTGATTTGACCTGATGCTGTTAGTGCTCATCCTGCCCTGAGCCGCAGGTGGGATGGGGTGACCWGCCAAGGTCTCTCCCAACCAACATTTCTATGATTCTCAGAGCTATCTAAATAATGTTCCTAGCTAGACGAGTTAGTATATTAAGGGAATTTGCTRTTATATACAAACCTTATCCTCAGAGTGCTTCATGTCCACAGTTACATGCCCATTTAGCATGGGCAATCATATATATCCTATAAATAAATATATATAWAAATATATATTTATATCTTTCTTAGCTTCTAGACAAAAGCAAAAACATGAGGCATTCAAAGTGCAACATTTATGAGGTCCTGCATCTGCTCCAGAGGGGAACTATTATTGTTGTGAGCCAAACTGAAATAGTTCCATTATGTTTAGTAAACTAAAACACGATGTTGCCTTTTGATTTAGGGCTAGCAGAATCAAAATGTTTTCATMTTCACTTTGAGAAAAATCTAGCTGAACTCAATTAAGATGAAAACAAAGCCCTMTATTTCTTGCAGGTTGTAAATCCTGATTTGTCAGAGAGCTTTCCTTCAGTACAAAAGAGCTGGCTTGGGAGGGATGAGGCGATTCTGCCCTGAATGTGTTCTGTTTGCTTTAGAACAGTTTTTCCAGGTGAACAGGGTGTTCATGGAGTCTCCTAATGGCTCATCTGGGAGTTATTTAGAGACTGGAGAAGGAATGGGAATTTGCAGATCTTAACTTGGATATTTCTTCACATAGAAACTTGCTGTGCATCACAGCTTTCAGTGTAGTTACCCGCAGTACTTCCAGCTTCTCACTTACRTTATAACATACAACTGGGCACTCAGGTGACTTTTCTTAAATGGCAAAGTTAAGGCCAACTCAGCTGCTTTTACATATTTTGGCAGTTATGCAACAGGCAGAGCTGATGAGGGGAGCCAGAAAGTAGCTGTTAGTGCAGAGCAAGGAGGACTAGCATAGGACTAAGAAGTATTCCCAGGTAAAATCCAGGTTATTTTCTTTATTTAGGTGATTTTGCAATTTCACAGATGTATAAAGGCTGTGTTTCTAAAGTAGCAGATTTTGCATTCCATACAGGAAGCAAGTCTGGAACTGSAACAGTTCCTCTTTAGATTACTGGTGTTTGTAGTACTGTTTTCCTAGTAGGAAATACTGTCTTGTGAATTACTTCTGTTGCCTGTGCAATCTATGTATATTTGTAATTTTATAAATGGGACATAATGCTGAAACATAAGCTTTTATTTGTGATTTAAGGTATTGTCAAAAATCATATTATTACACTTGTATTTTTTGGTTCAAATCACTTCTTTGTGTCATGCAGCTATTTTAGCCTTTCAGTTACGTTTTATTTTGCTTTTATATCCTATTTGAAGGAATTCATTTTATGGGGAACCTTTTTTTTTTTCTCTCTAGTTATTGCTGTTGACATCTTCAACAAATCTAATTTTACGGGAGCTAAAGTTCCGCGATTTCACGAGATTAAAGAGGACTACCCCAAAGATCTGGAATCATCTGTTATCTTCCCCGATACCTTGTTCAAGCCCTCAGAGAGGAAAGGTAAAACCCTTCTGCTGACGGCAGGAGGGCWGCTCTGACTAAGAGCCTGATGGATCCTGTTGGAGCGGAGCGGAGCTGGGGCGAGAGCACATGGGAACGTTCTGCAGGGAGGCAGCAGCTGTGCAGACTCCGAAGGCATTTTGCCTGCCGGGCAGTGCCGGGAGCACRAGGGGCTGCGTAACTGGCTGTGCTTGTCTGTCAGGTCTCCTCACAGCCCCCAAACTGCTGCACCGATGASAGAAACGCTCCTCTCGGGTCCCCTTCCCACCTCCCTGAGTCCTCACGGGCTCCCTGTGTGTTCCCAACAGAAAACAACCTCAGAAGGGCTTATAGGAAGATAACACAAGGCTTGGCTTCACAGTCGGGGTTCTTCATGGCCTCAGTGCTAATAATGCTGGTATTGAGTTACCTGTTGTGTGACCTGTTTTTCTATCCACCTTAGAAGATACCAGCAATATGCAGCTCTAGCCCTTTAGGAACTCAGTGCAGCCTGTAGAAAGCAGAGGGAATCGGAGCAGCATCAGGTGCAGCAGAGCTCCTGTCTGAAGGCACAGCAGGAATGTGGGCAGATGTGAAGCTGGGGTGACAGCCAAGTGCATGGAGAGAAGCAGTGAAAGGCAGCAACGAGAGCCTGATGTGGGAGGTGGAGAATTCAGCCTTGGGAACTGAGCCACATTGTCAGAGAGAAGAAGCAAATAAAAAATCTGAGTCATGCAAGGAGATAGGTGGTGTGTTTGGGAGTGCATAGAAACTGTCTATCTGCTTTGCAGGGTCTCTGAAATAAACAAAAAAGCCAGGTGAAATAGTAGCTGTCAAGTGTATGGAAAGACTATGGTATTTCTGTTAATTTCTTAGGGTTACCTACAATGAAGCCTTCAAACCAGAGATTGTTCTCCAAGGTGACTGGTGAAGGGCTGAGTCCTGAGAGCGCATTTACAAAGCGAAGGAAGCGACACCCCGATGACTCCACCCAATATACGGTGGCCATGGTCATCATATACCGATCGCTAGGACACCTTTTACCTGAGAATTATGATCCAGACCGAAGGAGCTTGAGGTAAACCTTGGACCCGTTTGTAGATGGTGCAGAGCCCTTCTGCTCGCTCTGTGTGCACGGCAGAGGCAGGTGGGATTATCCTTCCTGATTAGATGTCACACATGATGCACTTGTCCCTGCAGGACTGACCCTTGTCCTCCTGCAACACGTGGTGGGAGAAAGACCTCTTCAGTAGTGCCAGTTGCTTCTAGAAGTCCAGCTGTGTGGAGCTCTGGCTGTGCATCTACTTCACTTTCTCACTGGAAGCATCTGGAAACCTTTTATTTGCAGCACTTACCAATTTCTTTTTTCAATGTTTAGATCATTTTGAAATTTTCTTCTTCTACAGATTGCCAAATCGCCCCATTATTAACACACCTGTGGTGAGCACAGCTGTTCACAGTGACGGGGAGCTGCCACCCAACCTGGTGGAAAAGCCCCTCATCGTGGAGTATGCCATGCTGGAGACGGAGGAGCGAACGAAGCCCGTCTGCGTCTTCTGGAATCACTCCATCCCGTACGTCCCCTGCCTGCTTTAGGGCTTTGGGTGGGATCTATCTGTAGCAGAGAGGTCAAGGCTAGGAAGCTAATTCAGGAGAACATGATCGCTACTGCTTTAGTTCATTCACCATGAATTCCTGTGGAATAGAGCCAGAYGGTCACTTCCCATCAGCAAGGAGCATAAAATCACCATAACTCCTCAAATGAAGGACTAGCCACGTGCTTTCTAGGAAATTCATGCAGTGCCATCTTCTCACATGACCTTTTCTCACCCAGTGATTATAAATCTCACATTCTTCTGATTTTTGCTCTTGCCCCTTTGCTCATAACATATACGGGCAGAGTCCAGCTCAAATGCTGGGGTTTATCACTCACCTGATGTCCGTAAGTCAGGAATCTCATTGCCCTTTGCTCTCTTTTTAGGAGGGTATCTCAGAAGGATAATTCAATCTTCTGTGGGCTGCATCTTCTGTTACACTCCAGTGACCATAGACAGAATATAAGGCAGGCAGGTAGCTAACCTAAATACCTCAGCCAGGGCCAGTGCAAAAATTTACAAAAGTTGTTCTTCATATTGGTAAAAAGGATTGAGACTTTTTAGATAAAGTGGTAAGACTGGATTTTTTTTATATCTCAAAGCTCATTTTGGAGTTAAAAGTCAACCCAAAGACAGTTGTGCTTGTAAGAAGCAACTTGTTTTTTTCTTTCCATCAGCTGCTGTATTTTTCAGCTGCATTTATTTTACTGAAAAAGTGGAGAGGAGGGAAACACCTTCTCTGGGATCTTTGAGATCTCACCGGTGCCACATTGTCAAATATCACTGTCAGATAGAAGTGCTTGACTCTCAAGGAGGGAGGTGTGAGAGATGTAGTCAAATATTCTGCAAATAGCTCATTAAGGTCTTTTGCATTTGGGAAAGAGAAAGGAAAAACCTATGAGAACKTTTAAGAACTGCATGTTGTTTTAAGTGTTGTGTTGAGTTTATGGCACTGTGAAAACGTAACAATCCCATTGCATATATTTCAAGAGTGCAGATACAAGAAAATTTATGGAGAGGTAACTACGTGCTCAGCAAATTATGATTTCACAATATTGTGACTATTACATATGCAAATTTTAACCATAAACCAGGTGCTGAGAGGATGATATTGTCAGCCCAGCGTGAAGGAAGAGTAGCTGTTACTGCTTTCCCTAGTGACCCAAAGCCTTTAGTAAGCCTATGGAAAAATCCATTAAAAGGGAATATCCTGTACTGGAAAAGAAGAAAAGCAAATGCTGGCCTCCTGGTCAGAAAGCCTTACTGAGTTAATATCATCAAAAATATCAACGAGGCAACAAAAATCTATCAGCTGTCTATTAGCAATAACAAACTACTCCGTTTGCCTGCTAGTAAGGCAATCAGAGATATAGCAGAGCAGCACAAAGGTTAGATAAGCAATTTCTTCACATCCTGTTTGCTTATATGTACAGATGACTCTACCAAATATGAGGGAATGGCAGATGCTTTATCATATTTTTTTAAGMATATTATGGGCTTGAATAACTCATTAGCTCTGAAGTGATTCATCRGTATTTGTTAGCAGCTGCTTTGGCATTGCTGTCCATGTTCCTTTAAGTGCAGTTAAAGAACATGTAACAAAAGAGTTTTTTAAAAGTGCGAATGTTACAAGAGATATTAAAGCAGCTGAGTGAACATTTTATTGCTCAATGAAAAAGATCACCTGTAATGTCTAATTAAAATCTTCAGTTACTACGAGAGGATTTTTATTACTCATTGACTTCAGAATAAAATAATTACTGTTGATAGAAAATCTTTTCTTAAACTGATGAAGTTAAACAAGGTTGCACAGTGAAGAATTTCTAAGGGAGCTGTTCCTCCACAATGTTGATACCAGAGATCTAGGTATAAAATACTATCTACTGTTTTAAACATTTTCTTGTCTACTTTTAATGGAATTCTGTGACAGAGATCATATTTCTGCTGAAACATATTTTGCATAAACATGTTAAAAGCAGTGTCAAAATTGGGGGAAACAGGGACGACTGAAAAATATTTCACATAGCAGACAGTTCTTTGCAATGGCCAGTTCCACAGTCTACACTGTGTAGTTGCTTTGTCTTCTTGCTTGCATGGTCAGGGGCAGGCACAAACACAAAGTTCGTTGTTTTAAAAACAATTTTTTTATAAATCTGTAAAATTTGGCAATCAAATCAGATGTCAGACCCTACTTCTAGCTCAAGACTTTTTAAGTTGAAGATCTTCTTTAAGGCATGTGACAGCTGTAAATATTTCTGTCTGCCCCGGTGCTAAGTGACCTTTCAGGTTTCAGAGCTGCCTCGGAGTGACAGCAGTGGGAGGCAGGGCAGCAATCTCAGACTGATGTTCAGAAACGACCTTTTTTGCCCCACAGGATTGGTGGGACAGGTGCCTGGTCCTCCAAAGGGTGTGAGCTGTTCTCCAGAAACCAGAGTCATATCACTTGCCAGTGCAACCATCTGACCAGCTCCGCCGTCCTAATGGACATCTCGAAACGAGAGGTGGGTGACCCCGGCTGGTGCCCTCTGGGGGGGTGAATTTGATTCACAGCACCCTCCATGGATCAGTCCTTTCGTGCAGTTTGTCACGAGCACTTTGCCACGTAGCTAATGGTTCCCCGTGTTGCATCTGCATCTGTCCAGAAGGAGTCTTCTGCCTGGTCAGTGCATGGTGTAGCCAGCAAGGTGTAACCTCCYAGGCTACACCACATGGGGCCGTGCAGAGAAGCGGGTGGGACAAGGATTACAGTATCATGATGCCATCAGCAACTAATAAAAATGTTTCACTTCATATGATAATATTTAGAATCACAATAGGTAGGAGCAAACACAAACCCCAGAGGCCTTTCAGGCTATCATCAATGTGGCAGAGTGGTCTGCAGTTACTTGGGATTCTTGCTTAGCTGTCTGTCCCTTTGGGGATTCCTTCACATGCTTGAAAGGCTGAGTGACTCAGGAGGTGCATTCCCACTGTCCCCACTCCCACTGGTCCTAAAGAGAGTCAAATCGTTGGCTCAACAGCAACAAAAACCTGACTTTGCAAGGAATAGCTTTGATGGGAGGGAAAGGAAGGAACAACTCAGAAGCCCTGTCAATGTGTCCTTCTGCAGAACGGGGAGGTGCTTCCGCTGAAGATTGTCACTTACACGACCGTGTCCGTCTCACTGGTGGCTTTGCTGATCACCTTCATCTTGCTGGTTCTCATCCGCACGCTGCGTTCCAACTTGCACAGTATCCACAAGAACCTGGTGGCTGCCCTTTTCTTTTCCGAGCTCGTCTTTCTCATTGGAATCAACCAGACTGAAAACCCGGTAAGACTTGATGCTTTTGGCTTACCACTTGCTGTGTGATTGCTGAAGTTGTTGTCAAGCTCTAAGTTGTGTTCGTGCTGCAGTTTTTACTGCATCCATCTGTTTTGCTTTCTCTCCTTTTTACCTCGGTTTGGCCTAAACAGTCATTTGAAAAGCATCAAACTTTTATTGTTCTTTTGTGTTTTATACGATGAATAGCAATGCCAGAAGAGGGGACTATCCAATTATATGTTGTTTTCAGAGATCCCATCACAGCAGCCATGCTAAGGTCTTCTCTCAGAAATTGAGCCCYGAATATTGATTCCTTCCTTTTGTTCTCTTTTTCCATCTGTATGTTGTTTTTTTCCTTACTTTGGCTGTTCAGTGGGGGCTCTCCAATTTCTCCTGCAGCAGGTACCTTACAAGCCCAAGCAACTCCTGGCATTGACCAGTAGGTTGTCAGCTGTGCTGTTAATATGCATGGCACCACATACCAAGACTATTTGGGAGAAGGCACTTGCCAGGCATAAGGTAGATTGCTACATGCAAGGACCAGGAGGAAACCTGTCGCTTTGCTTCATGCTTTCCAGCTGCAGTAACTTTTGGCTTCAGCCATCATATCTTTTATCTAAGCTTGAGGCAGGCACCTGCAGCATTTTGTATGTCAAGAAACACAAGCAATGAGTGCAACTCAACATGAAGTGCACAGCACACATAATATGTCTATGTTCTGTGCGCAGGACATCGTTGCTGTCTTAACTGTGTAGCATTATACATCATATTGCTGTTAATTCTTACTAGCACCCATCTCATAAAGCCCACTTGCCATGAAGACAGGTAGAAGAAAATCAGGCAAACCCTTGTTCCATCACTGCAGAGCTTCAGACAACTCTCAGAGTCTCCATTGCCTGTCAACACACAGATGGAGAAGGACATAAAATAAAAAATAAATAAATAAAATTTAATAAACGGGATATTTAATATCACACAAATAATGTTCTTAGAGCAACTAAGAACATTCAATGTTTGTGTGTCTGAAGACTCTTAAGAAAGTGTATCAAAAATCCTATATTATATATGTTTCAATTTAAATCTTGTGAGAGAAGCACAATCTTGAGATGAAAACACCAAAGAACAAACCACAYTGATTTGGCCTTGTCCAAGGGACAGAAATGGGAGAAAATTCCTACATTTAATAGATAAAGACACCATTGCAGTAAAGCCATTACGCCTAACCATCTATCCTAACCTACTGCTCAGTAACAGCAGCCTACAAGTTCCACTTTGGTTTCTAGCACCTGTCTGAGCTATAACATATATTTTAGAAAGTCATAAAACCTTCTTTTACTTGCTCTTCCTGTCCTTTCCAGTGACTCGTATCCTGTGTGACCTGCAGTCTTTGTTTCATAATATATGAGTTTGCATATTAAAATAACAGTAGCTCAAAGGAGCGCACCTTGCCAGTTGATCCCCAGCACTCTGCGTAACTTGACCTTTCCCATGCCTTCCTGAGCACACCACTCATTTTTCACTGCATTTCACTGGCAGGGAGTTGATACTTTTTCACATTTCTGACATGAAAACTGAGGGGCCAAGCCCAGATCCCTGCAGGATCTTGCTGAAAGCACCACAGTAAATGAATGTTCTTCATTTCCAAATTCATTTTGTGRTATCAGGACATGTCAAGCAAATAGATATAAAGTTAGTAAACCTGTTCATCAATACAATGAACCCTAGTGGTTGTCCTTCATGAGACTGYTCTCTTTCACTCTTTCCCATTTTCACGCTATTGGGTTCTTGAAGTTCAGTTACTGGGATTCCATGAAACACCCCAAACCTTTAACCCACCTATGAAACCCTTTAAGTTACAGAATATATTTCATACAACAGAGGACTGCTCTTTACAGCCCAAGCAGTCAGTCTGAGAAGTGTGGAGGGCTATAAGCTATGTCTCCTTGAGACAATTATTCATCTGTCTGTGTGGAATGAGAGTTGTCTAACGAGTCATGCACTGATGAACATAAAGAGGAAAAGAATGTTGGAGCACAAATAATGCTGGGCTGCTTGGCACCAAGCCTCGCTTTTATGGGTTTCTGTAAATTACCAGTCACATTTCTGGGCGAGGTTTTAATCTTTCCATGTGCTATTGATAGAAAATGATTTATTTTCTTTTTTTTCTCTTACCTGAAAAAGGTAATTTTCAGGGCAGCAATCTACACATACACATGTGCTGATAGGAACAGAAAGAACCCTGCATGCATAGAAAAAGGAAAGGTCTTTTATTTGGTGAGCTACATTTTCAATAATGTTTGGTGTTGTAATAAAGTTGGTGCAGTAAGTGAATCCAGAAAGCTGGTGGTCTTTATATGATTCTTTCACTGTGTAAAATTAAACAGGGAAATATGGCTTATGGCCCTGAGCCTTACAGCATGGAAAAGCACTAAAAATTCATGCCAAAAACTGAAAGCTTGGACAGAGCTACACAGGAACAAAGGATCAGAAACACAATGTAAAACATTTTGAAATAGAAACTGAATGCTTACACAAAATGATTTTAATTCAAACTTATCAGCAAATTCTGGGTAGAATCCTTTGCTTTTCTTCTGAGGGAAGAAGGTTAATTTTTAGGTCTTCCTGCAGGTGTTGAATGGTGATGGTCACTCCTGTTTTCATCCATCAGACAGTTATGTCAGGAGCAATTGTGGTTAGCAAATATTACAGAAATGCTGCTCTGTGAAGGTCACAGGGTCCATTTGGTCACAGGGATGCCTGGAGGTACCATTTTTCACTCTAGTCTGAGTCACACTAGTGACAAAGTCCCTTTGGTTTCAGTGGGTCTTTCATTTTCACTGGTCTCAGAGTGGCCGATGATGGTCCTAGTCTCACGCTGCTGCTGCTGTTAGATAAAAACTAAAGCCAGGCCTGGAATTTAAAGGCACATCTCTCCTTGTTCCTAGCTGAAGGTGTGAACCAATAGACCAACATCAGGCTGCTCGTGCCTTTACTTGTCTCCTCATGCCTTGTCTTTGCATGACTGCAGGGTAGATCAGCCTCAAGGTCCAATTCTTCTGGACCCAGCATATCCTACAGCCCAGCAGTTTGGCGTTTTGCTCCACCGGAGGAGAAGGGAAGTTAATCCTCCCTGCTCAGGCTGGATCTAGACCTAGACCCCACTTGCCCACTTCCCTAGTCAAATTATTCTCATCTTGATATCAGGGGAAATACTGGTTCCACTTTTTGTATGTATCTGGGGAGTAGGCAGCAATCTACTTGAGGCTGTGTCATTTTAGTCCAGTGATATTGGCCAGGTGTCCTCAGCAACTCATTGAGATGTAGCTATCCAAGGGTCTAGAGGGATAGATCTACTATCTAACATTACATATTAATTAGATATTGGATATTAGATAGGTCTAATCAAGGAAGAACAGAGACACAAGGACAAAGGAGGCACTCACCAGCTTTCCCTGCAGAATCATCCCTGCTTTTATTCCTTGAATCTTCTTAAAGAATCCCAGAGAAAGAGCTGCAGGTGGAGCAGACCATTCCCTCATTAGCCCTTTCTAAATGAAGAAAACCTTGCTTATGAAGAAGACCTTCCTTTTTTTCTTTTTCCCCCCCCCATTTTTGAACAAAATTGTAGCATGGCCAAACTGTCTTACCCGTAGCCTGTTTCTAATCCTCCTACTGTGGTGTCACTGTCTCCTTTTCATACCGTTTCTGTCAACACTCACTCATGAGCTGCTGCCTCGCTGTGCAAGCCCTGCCTGCTCACCGGGAGCTGAACTCAGCAGCGTCGCCCCAAATTGTCGCTGAAGTCCGGCTTGAACATCAAACATCAAACATAGGCACAACATGGCCCACTGATCCTGTGCTAGATCATAATTTCACATGAAATTTTCTGTTTGTTAAACGTAACTTTCATTTAAGTGACAAGGAAATACCTCAAAGGAAGGGTGGATTTCTTACAGTCTAGATTTCATATATTGCTCGTGTACAACAAGTTGCTCCTGGTCTGAAGCTGCATGTCCCCAGGGGGAAGTTTGTCAAGATGGGCAGCAGGACTTTCTCAGGGTATAGTCCTAAACTGAAGGCCGAAGACCCATCTCTGACCTAACCTGCCCCTCAAAACAGGAGTTTCCTTGAACTAATATTGAGCCCTAGGCAGTGACCACATAGAACAAAACTGTACTAAAATGCGGCCTTCCTTGAGCAGGCAGCTCTCTCAATGGAGAGCATGAAGCAGCAGAAAACCTCCCAGGACATTTGTTACTTCGATAACGGGAGACACTGAGTCACTGCAGGGTTGAAGGCCCAGTCTCAGGATGGTCTCTGAAACTGGTTTGCCTGAGGCTGTCCTCACAGGGCTGTTAAATTCCCCATCACGGAGTGAGTTCGCAGGTGAGGCCCACACGTGAAACAGAGAAGAGGCTCTGCAGCCTCCACAGGAGCATCTTGCCTTTCTGTTCTGCTTCACTCCAGGAGCCAGAGCCGCAGCTTTAAGCACTGCCCCGTGGGGACACCGTCTCGGCCCACCCACTGGCCTCCTGCAGGAGGAGGAGGACATGAGGGCTGGACTCACTATCACCAGCAAAGGCACGTGGAGGAATTAACCAGAGCTTGCAGCGCAGGGGCTCGACGCGCCTTGAGCTCACTGCGTCAAACCCAACCATCCTCAGCACAGGCCTGATGATAGAACATTGGTTTTCACATCGTGAACAACTTCTCTGAACCTCCCAAAGCTATTGGAAATGCAAATTAATGGCAMTGTATTCTCTCTGCCAGATCTTTTCATTATAACTTTCCTTCAGCTGCACTGGGGAGACGGTGAGTCAGCAAGGTGCGTGGCTCAGCGCAGCAGCTCTAATTTCCGTGCCCTTTCCCTTCCGCAGTTTGTGTGCACGGTGATTGCCATCCTTCTGCATTACTGCTACATGAGCACCTTCGCGTGGATGTTTGTGGAGCAGCTCCACATCTACCGCATGCTGACCGAAGTGAGGAACATCAACTTTGGCCACATGCGCTTCTACTACGTCGTCGGATGGGGCATTCCCGCCATTATAACAGGTACCAAAAGGCAATGGAGACCCTTCAACAAGCCCCAGACAGCATTTTTTTCACTTTCCCTGCCATCTTCCCTGGCCAAATTCAGGAAAGTTACCCCGTCCAAGATAGCTGAGCCTGTGTTCAAAAGCTGCTGGCACTGCAGTGCTCTCCTGCAAGAGAGCAGCACCAAGTAATGAATACCACAAGTCAGCCTGAATTTGGCAAATCTGTGCACCAAATATCCACCGTCCCAGTTCAAGTGATACTGAGGGYTTTACAATAACATAAACCTAATTGAATGCAGATTAAAACAGGACTTGTTAATGTTGCTTGGAAATAACATTTTTAGRGTAATGGCTTTGCTTGCAGCCCTCAGACATTTTCCTGCACTGCAGGGTACTGCAGGGTGCAGACGTGCCTCTTGTGGGGAGCCGGCTACAGCGGCCTCAGGAGTGATGATACCCACCGGTCATTCCTGAACATTCCCACTGCTCTCCCTCCCCTAGCAGCAACTGCTCCCTGAAAGGGATTTGGGCAGTTTTGCTTGCCTTGGCACGAAAGCAAACTGGGAATATCCAAGCAGCCTTTTATTTCCTGACAGATGCAAAGGTAGTATCTTCGAGTCTAGGAAGAACAAGGAAAAGCTGGGAGCAGTTTCCAGCTCCTGCAGTGGGATACACACCTATGTCCACCCTCACCCTGCCTGTTTTTCATGTGGACATTTGAGGGGCTATCTGAAGCCTATGGAGCTGCATCCACTCAGGCAGGCRGCTCCTTGGGAAGGGCCCTTCACGGCACAGTTGGAGCGGGACGTTTCGGTTCAGTTATTTCAGGATATATCTCGCTATGTGGGAAGTCAGATCATAGGCAGGCAGTTAACTTTTACACAGTTATTTTTGTTTTTACAGATAACAAAATACTGTCATCAATGACAGAGCTTTAGGTCTCTCAGCTCAAATAGGTGTCACTCATGTATGCTTGGAAAAATACTGCAGAACAAGTTAGCCTTTTGCAAATACATGTTGGCTTTTTTTTTTTTTTAACCATGTGACTTAAAAAGTATAATACACAAGTGTAGCACAAGGTAATAGGATAGTACAGGTAACTTTTCTGGAGAGAAGGTAATTTTTTTCTCATTTGATCTTGTGAATAAATAATTTCAATTTCTTTTAATTTGTTCAGCATACAGGGACTGATAAGGCCTAGAACGTTCTATTGCTCTGGACATATTCCTGATATTTTAAATAGAAATTGTCTTTGAACTACTGGAATGTTTCAAAAGTGTATAGCTTTTATCAGTACACAGAAGCCTTTTATAATACATTCAAGAACATTTACGTACCGTCAGAGAGTTGATATCTGTTAGAAAYGAAGAATAATCATTAAATAGCAATWAAAAAAAWTTATTTCAGAACACTTAACCCTTCAGAGGAATTTAGTCAAGAGTTTCTGTTCCATGTTTAAAGTATTACAAAACATAATATATTATGCATGTATTATGAATTATGGTTCCAGGCTGTTCACTGTCATTTAAGCTATGATTCTACTAAATTAACTAAAATTTTTATTTACAGTAAAAAAATCAGGTTCCTATTATTGAGAAAGTCTGAGGATTTTGCTGAATAAAGTGAAATAAACCATTAGTTTGCCCTTCAATTTTAGAAATCTAAATCTCATCTGAAGAGAAGATTATTTAGTCATAAGTAAAATAGAGTATGGGATTTCTTGTCTCTGGATCACTTTGCTACTGTATGTATTTTAAGTAAGCTTCTTTGATATATTTTAAACTTCAGTTCAGAAAGAGTAAGAAGGCTCCAACCTCATAATATGCATCTTAAATATACCTTCTTTTAATTTCCTTCGACAGATATATCATGTATGTTTCTCAATAGTAGAAATGTCTAGGTACAGGAAAAGATTTTAGGACATTTTTCTAATTTGAAGGAGAAATATCCAGCCCAGGTCATCTCTACTATAGCTGTCCTGAAGAAGTGAAGCTTCAGCAGCAGTGGATTTACCTAGTCGCGTTTCCTTTTATTTTGTTATTTTCCATACTCAATTCATATCAACCTGGGACATAGTGATCTTAAGGGGGATAAGACCAGACTACTTGCTAAAGGAAACCTGGAGCTTTAGGGAGTAAAAAAAGCTTTAAGAAAATGTTTATATRGGGAAATTCCAACAAGGAAGAAGAGTATTTACACACACAATACAAGAGCAAGTTGTCATGATGAAGTGTAGGCTGGAAGAGGAGAGAAGGTTTTTGCCCATCCAAAGAGTGAGGTTCTGGAATACTCCCCATGTGGAGCAGTTGTGGGCAATTTCAAATTCACTTTCTGCTGGCACATTTTAAGACGGAGTCTCATCCATGCAGGAAGGGGATTTTATGGCTTCGTCGCCTCAGGAGCATCAGGCTGGATTTGGCACCCAGCAGGACCCATCCTGTTGGGAGCGTCTTTGTGCAAACCTGCACCCGGCTGCTCTGTGTACTCAGGGCTGGCTTTGCCTTGGAGACAGCAGAGCTCCTGTTCAAACAGGTTCTCACTCAGCCCACTCTTGCTGCTAAAATCAATAGCCTCTGGACAACAGCGTTTCTGAATCTGCACATTTGCTGCACACAATAAGCAAGGTGATGAGTCAGAGGAGCTGCAAAGTCGGGATGCTCCTCAGGTGGATCCCGGTCCCTGCAGACCACTCTGCTTGGCCATCACATCTACCTGTTCYGGAACTATCGGTGCACTGAGAATGGCAGCACTCAGCTCACGGCACCTGGGGTGACAGGGGTGCAGCAGTTAACTGATGTGCCGGAAAGATTTTTATATTAAATCACACTGGCTCAACTCTGCTTTTGAGCGAAGTGTCATTTCACATATTGTTGAATGCAGTAAAATCTGAGCCACATACCTGTAGACTGCAATTTGCTYCATTTGTTTAATGGAGAATTTTAGGGTAGGATTTTGAGAGTGAAAAAATGTTGCTGCCTGCCAATTAAACTTAGAGCCAGATGTTTGGTCAAATTGTAGTTTTAAGTCCCGCTAATAGGGAAATGAAGTCCTGGGAAACAGGCTGTGTCTATAGAATTACATCTGTATAAAATATTTTATGGTCCCTTAATCATTTATAGCTAATTCTTTCTGGATGGTAACCGCTAAAGGCGTTGATGAAAAGGCCAATAGAAGCACAGGGGGAGCGAGCAACCCTGTCTCACTCCACGCTTTGGAGAAAACAGATCCAATATCCACTGCTTTGCCAAAGAGCCAGTTTAGTTTTCATAGAGTGTAGGCCTGCACCAGATGTGAATACTGGCTGGGGGCCAAACGTTATACACACAGAGCGAAATGTCGCTGCCTCTCCTTTTTTTAGTGTCTTTTCATCAAACTATGCAGGTGTTGATTAATACACATAAATTCTCATGGAGGAGACCGGCACTGCCGTGAACCTTGGATGCCTGCCTGAGTCAGGACATGCACTTGCTGCTATAGGTGCCTCCTGGCACCTAAAGAACGTGCTGCAGCCATTTAMCATATGTCACTGGCCATAGGCCTCRCAGGATCCAATTCAGAGGCTTCAAGAAGGAAGAGCTCTGCAGTGTTTTGCAGATGCAAGGCAGCAATCCCAGACCATTTCCATATGGACAAAGTTTCGATCACAAAGCCAGTATTCCAGGTGGGAGGTTCAGAGACTCCCATGGAAATGTCCAAGCTTCAAAAATTGAGGCAATAAAAGGTATATTCTTAACTGGGTTTCCTTGGTGGCATGAACACACCTCATTTAAAAAGGTGGTGAAGCAAGGAGAGGCGGGCACTTCAGCTGTATCTCGGGCTTTCAGCTGTACCTGAACTCAAGCAGTTAACTTCTTACAGTAGCTCCCAGGTTCCTTTGTCTCTGCTGTTATTTTAATGACACTAAGCTCACGGCACTTAAGAATGAACCTTTTTTTTTTCTCTCCTCTAGTCAGCTCTTCAGCTATGATTCATGTCATTCTGCTGTACAAGCTTATTGAAATTCCTCAACACGTCACTCACCCTAAAGGCTTGATCACTCTCTGCGAATCTGACTGTAAAATTGTGTACAGCTGACTTGGGATTTGTTGTAGCTTTTTTTTGTAGACAAATGTTGCAGGCAAAATTTGTAGTAGGCAAAATTTGTAGTGTTACTTAATATGGAATGACGTAAGTAAAGTAAAATTTACCAAAATTTAATTTCAGTGTTTGCCTAGATTTTTATTTTCTAGATTGTCCTATTTATGACATTTTACCTTTGTCATTTTTGTTTGTCTAACAGTGATTTCAGAACATTACTGTGTCTGATTGTTTAGAAGGTCTCACCAGCATCTTTCTAATGTCCTTTTTCTGCATTTTGTGATTCAGGACTTGCTGTTGGTCTGGACCCACAGGGCTATGGGAACCCTGATTTCTGCTGGTTGTCTGTTCATGACACTCTCATCTGGAGTTTTGCTGGACCCATCATAATTGTTGTTGTTGTAAGTATGGTGGAGTTGGCATCTGCCTCTGTCTTGCTACAACTTTTCCTTTTTGTTTTGTCAACCAGTAGACATAATCTGAAGCAGCAGTATTCTTTACATCAACAAAGCAAGACTTGACAAGTCACTAGGACCACACTTCATTCACCTGGAAGTTCAGAGGGAATATTAAGTAATTCTAATTTCAGGAATTCTAAAGAATTGGCTGATATTTAACTTCTCACTTAAAACTTTTCTTGATGGCAGAAGACCAGAAGATATATCTATGGAGTGACCATATCTTGAATACCAATTGCAGTTGTGGTTCCCTYATCTCAAAAAGCGTGAAGCAGACCTGGCAAAGGTGCAGAGAGGTGTCTCTGGTAACAAATGTTACCAGAAACACAGAATAGCCCCCCTTGATGGCCAAACTGTTCAGTGTGTTTTCCARTGCACAGAGTGGTAGGAGATGGCAAGTTCCCTAAAGCAGGACATTGAGGCAGGTAAAACCCTAACTCCACATGGTTGCCAAAAGTGGCTGGACCAGCTCATGGCATAAGGATTCAACAGAGTTAGAGGTGACTAAACGCAAAAACACCTCATATATCCCAGCTCTGGAAATGAGTGGAGGCTGGAGGAGCATCCTGAGGAATTATTGCTATGTGTTTCCTCTGTTTTTATATTATGTTCCTCTTTGGCCCTAGCTGAAACAAAATGCTAGGCTAAGTGGAGTCTGCTCTGGTTGAGGATAATCATTCCTGATTTCCTCAATCTGTCACAGGGCAGTCTCACTGGTTTCAGCAGGATGGAGTCCAGGGTGTTCTTGACTAATATTGCCTTGAAACGAGATGAATTTTAGAACTTGAAGAGACATGCAAATTGAAGGGAAAATATTTTTGGCACTGCAACCCTTTTTAGGATAACAATTCCATTGTAAATGAAAACCGAGCTCTTAACAAATTTGCGGGAAAAAAATCCATGCTGTTATTTCAATTTCTCTTTCAGATAAACACTGTCATCTTTATACTGGCAATGAAAGCATCGTGCAGGCAAAGGCAACGCTCGTTTGAGAAAAACGGAGTCATGTAAGTTTGGAGCCAGGATTCAAAACCCTGTAGAAGTTCTGGCCAGGAATGGTGAAAGGGACAGGCTGCTTTAAGGCAACCATTAGGGTGGGGAACAAATAAACWATTTGGAGAAGGAGACAGTTTATAGTGGTTAAAGAAGTGGGAGGCATTTTACCATCATTTATTTCTGGTGTCCTCTCTAAAGCTCTGCTAAGTGTCCAGCATGGTGCTTGCTACTGCAGATAAGACAGGAGAGGGAAGAAGTTCGAATACTCATCCTTCTCTATGATATCTTTGCTCTTCCAGAGCTTTTAATGTGTTCCCTGTTACTAAATTGGTTCATGTCAGCCCACAGCAATTTCTAGGTAGATGTAATTATGGTAGAGACTCTCCTCTTGGTAGCCTTTGGCTCAGAAAAGTGTCCCCTTAAGAAAGCAGAAATTACAGGATTTGTTCTGGCAGTGGCTTTCTGTGCTTGGACCAGCCTCTGGCCCCACTCTGCTCCACATGGGATGAGCAGAAAGCCCCACAAGCTGCAACTCGTAGCATTTCCTACCTATTATGGCCGMCTGTTCCCATTAGCCTGTATTTTGCCCAAAGCTTATAATTTACCTGTGAACTAAAATGTGATTAGCTAGTGGCAAGACAACTCTTAAAAAAATAGGTAGCTAAATGAGATTTCAAAAGTTTTCCTCTACGTGAGATTTCAGAAGTTTTCTTCTAGCTATTTATTCAACACTGGCTGTCAAGTTATGTTTGAGTTTCTTTTCTAAACCTCCATGAACAAAAGGAGTGTATTTGTGACCAATGTCACAAATTTGACAAATTTGTATTTGGCACCAATTTTTGTAAAATCTGCATTTTGTAGAAATAACCTTTTGCCCCTGTGACTATCTTTTTAAAGCACTGGTGGAAATAACATTTTGAAGCAAACAGGCATTCCCCTGAGTGCTCTCCATGCAAGCCCCTGGCTGCAACGTTGTGAAAGAATGTGAAAGGGAGCTTGGCAAACAGCAGCGAGAGCGACCTGACCGCTCACTGCCCACATCTCCTCCTCAGAGTCAACAAGGCTGAACAGAAGAGCTTGGCTCATTTGTTTGAAAAGGAAAAAAAAATACCCTTAGACACGAACTTGAAAAGAAATTATATTTTTTTTTAAATCTGCTTTTAGATATTGAGTGGTGKTGTGGGCGAGATGGGAACTGGCATTCCAGCTGTGTTAATTTTCCCTTGCCAGTGCCTGGATGTTAAGCTCTCTCCCAGCCAAATACTTGCCTTTATTTTGCCTGTATCCCTAAGGGTCTTTGCAGTTAGGTGCTCTCGTGTCCTGGCCTGTGAGCTGCACACTCCATGTACATTCAAGAAGGAAAGGGAACTCCTAACATTCCTTGGTGCCTCCGGGGCTGGGAAGTTTTATTTCTTCTGTTCTTCTATTTCTCCTTCTTTCTTTCTTTCTCCTTCRTGCAAATGACTGTACGAATCTGCCTCACAGGTCTGTGCTGCGGACGGCCTTCATCCTCTTGCTGCTCATCAGCGCCACGTGGCTGCTGGGGCTGCTGGCCGTGAACAGCGACGTCATGACGTTTCACTATCTCTTTGCCATTTTCAGCTGCCTGCAGGTAGGTGAGAGGGCTGCAGATCTGCAGTGCCCAGTTGGCCAGGCTGCCTGCTCCTCAGCAAAGGCTGCTCAATGCTGAGCCCAAACCTCTTGCCTTGTTAAGGCGAGCTTAACAAGAGCAGAGATGTTCAGTGCAATTTTCACTSGCTTTTCTCAAAGTGGAGGTTTATTTCACCAAAACAAAAGAGTTTTCATCATAACTTTGAGTGAATGTATCTCTSTGTTTTAGTCACTCTAGATTAGATGCTTGAACACTGTGACAGATTAATAACAGTCAGCAATTACACCTCTGCCTTTCTGGAGGCAGAGACTTTATTGCTATCTTCTGCATGCTCATGTTAACACTGGTTCTATTGCTTCTCCTTCTCTGGAGAGCTTCCAAACCCGTTTGGATGCAGCCCTGTGCCACATGCTCTAAGTGACCCTGTGTGTGCAGGGGGTTTGAACTAGATGATCTCTAAAAGTCCYTTCCAACCTTGACGATTCTATGATTCTACCACAAAGTAGGAGACTGAGTTTCATTTCATCTAGACTGGAGAGTTCAAGGCTTTCACAAACTAATTTATGATTTAAGGAAATGAGTCAAATATGTTTTGCAAATAGATTTGTTTGCCCTGGGGAGACATGACAAGGAAGCCTTGAAGCTTGGTGTTGGTCACTACTTAAATGTGAGCAAGAAGTGCAGTAACCATCGTGGCAGCTGCCTGAAATATTAATACAAGAGCTTCCTCAGGACAGTTTTGCCAGTCTGATCAGAACAGGCACAAATGGCAGTAAAAGAGAAAAAGAAATCTGCTTGCTCTCCTCCAGAGATGGTTCCACAACATGTCTTGGGAGAATATCAAATAGACCACCTGGAGCAAGGTTATTTTGTCAYTGCCGCTGGCCTCCTATGAAATAAATGCATCCCCACAGACTGTATTGCCAGGCTTTTAGAATAAAGTTAAATTAAGTGTGATGAGAGGGAGGAAAACCAGCAGCTGGAAGTCTCTATACTTACCAGGAGAGGCATGGTGATGTTTCACRTCATTGCCTTCTTGGAACTTGTATTTTTAAAGAGACATTTATTTGAAATTTATTAATGAATAATCCCAGAGCTAATGCCAGCTAAAATTCCATTTGAGTGAATGTTTAGAAAGTGAACTTGAAGTTTAAAGTTACTTGAAGTCAATTGCTGAAGCCATGAAATGCAGGCAYCTGGTGATGTTGGTACAGCTGCAACTTCCTGAGCGATTGGCTTCAATATGATGTATCTGCAACCAAAATTGGGAACAGYTGGGGAGCTGCATGAATTCCCTCAGAGCAAATACATCTGAATGCATGCACGTGCATCCCACACACGTGGCCCCAAGAAAACCRTGAACGTTTGTCTCTGACATACCAGTAACTGTCCATCTGGGTGGATTTCGATATTCCCATTGGGAGATATTGCTGGACCAAGGACCATATGGGGCAAAAGGTGGGATATCTCTGCTCTTTGCACTCCTGCAGGCTGGGGGCTCACGTAATGGAGAGCAGCTCTGTAAAGAAGGACCATGAAGTCCTGGTGGACAGGTTGATCACGAGCCTGCAATGAGCTCTTGTGGCCAACATGGCCAATGCTGAGAGGAGGAGTGTGGGGTCTAATGCTGGGCTTCCCAATACAAAAGAGATGTGGGACTATCAGAGTGAGTCCAGCAAAGGGCTGCCAAGAGGGTGAAAGGACTGAATTCTCTCTCATATGAGGAAGGGCTGAGAGAATTGAGACTCTTCAGTGTGAAGAGAAGACTGAGGGGTGATCTTATTGATGTGTATAAGTACACATCAGGCAATGGGCAGAGACAGAAWCCCAGGAAATTCTGTCTGACCCTGAGGGAAAAACTTCTTTACTGTGAGGGTGACTGAGCACTGGCACGGGTTACCCGGAGAGGCTGTGAAGTTTCCTTYCTTCCAGGTTCCTTCAAAACCTGTCTAGATACAGTCCTGCATGGGCAATGTGCTCTACGTGACACTGCTCGAGCAGAGAGTTGGACCAGGTGATCCTCAGAGGTCCCTGCCAACCTCAACCATTTTGTGATTCCGTAAAAATCTCCCCATTGATCGTGYCTCACAAGGCTCTGCAAAATTCCTTCAGCAATAATATTAAGCATACCTATCACAGAATTTCCCCATTTCTGGGGCTTTTATCTAAAGGCTGTGTATTTTTGATGTACTCCTCTWGATTTTGTTTAATCATCAGTGTGTAAACTCTAAAATCTTAGTACAATTACAAACCTGAAGCTTCCTAAAATATTTCCAGTGGGGCRTCCAGTGGAAATCCCCTTTGCATATTTTGGAAAAAAACTTCCTTCCCCAACTGCTCTGAAAACCAACATCTACTCTGAGCCTTGCTATCTAAATACTGGAAGAAAACAGCTTTGTATACATTTTTCAAGGCCTTTATGTGCGTTTAAAACTTGAAAATAGATTATGAAGAAATCCTAGGAAATTAAGAATTACCAGTTGAGTCAAAGACAGAAAACAATTATTGCTGTTGTGGTCACAATCATTATTGACATCGTGGMCTATGGACTGGAAATTCAGAGGTTGCTTCAGAAAGGCTGCTCTCTGAGGTCTGTTTGTACTTCCAGTTCGGTAGCAGTGAATCACTGTGATTTATTCTTCCTCTCTCTAAAATGTTCCAGGGGCTGTTCATTTTCTTCTTCCACTGCGTATTCAACAAAGAAGTCAGGAAGCACTTGAAGAATACTTTAACTGGAAAGAAACCTCTTCCAGATGATTCTTCTGCAACAAGAGCTACGTTATTAACGGTAAGAAAAAAAATGAAAAAAAAAATCTTATTTTTCGTTAAAAGAAAATTTATCTTAATTATACTGGTAGGTGGCTTGTCTATAATAAAATGAATTTTCTGATYGATTGCAGTGTCATGCTCAAAGATTACTAGTGGTGTCTCTCAAAGGTTTTTATTACTCTTAATTAAAGCTTCTGGGAAGAAATTGTTTTTCCCTCAGCATCAAAAACCACTTGATTCATTCAAGACTTCCAATAAATTCATAAGTAATGCAGACTTTTAATGGGAGCTCATTATTTTTTTTTCTTGCAGATTTCAAAGAAAACTGCACAAAAGTGTATGTGTGGGGTTCTAAAGTACTTGGCTGCTTGCAATTTTCTGATTAGTTTGTAGTCATGTTCACTTATTTAATGGACAGTTTGAAACTTATAAATAGAATAGCTGGTTACTCCTCCACAAATATTGTAATYTATGTGACTGCATTTGCACTGGTAAACTAAAGAGGAACAAATCTTAGACTTGAGCCCTGGCCCACAGTCATGCGTAGTATTTAACTATTATTATACTCCCTGACTGATATTTTTTAAGCTGTTCTATCTAGCTGTTTCCCAGTCCATGTATTGGCATGACTAGGGGAAGGGAAGAACCAGCACAGCCCRAGGGCTGCTCACAAATAGGATAAAGCTGCCCTGTTTTGGGAGAAAAGGGAATTCAGCCATATGGACACGAGCTTTGCCATCCATTCCTTTTACTCTCAGGGCAGAGACTGGGGCCTTGCCCATCACCAAATGACCTAAAGCTGGTTTTTAATATAGAAAAGGATGTGTATATATATATTTATATATAGTATTGTGGATGTGTATATGTGTATATATATATATAATCACTCAAGTATATAAGCCCACAAACAAAAACATCCCTAAGTGTCATTCTCATATATATAGGATTTAGGAATGATATAAAGGTTTGTTTTTAGTTATTATGTAGCAAGTTCCCTATCCTTCAGCCTGCCAAAGGTGGTTGTTCATCTCACTTTTCCCTGCAGTGCTGGTGGGTAGATTTTGTCCGAGGGGATATTTGCCCTTGTCCAAATCATACAACTCTGCCAAATGGAGAGGGCTTTTTCCGGGCTGATCTGAAATCCAACTGCATGTCGAGCTGCACTGAAAAAGTGCTTCTCACCACTCACTGTTGCTCTTTTTCTCCCTCAGCGCTCTCTGAACTGTAACAACACGTACATAGAGGAGCCAAATATGTATCGCACAACTATCGGGGAATCCACTGTCTCCCTAGAGAGCACCGTCAGGTCAGCCAAGAGCCACAATAGCTACCTTGCTTATATTCTCAGGTAATCAGGTGGCAGGGGCATGGCTTTCAGGTGCTTGCCTTCCTCTTTCCGTTGCTCTCGTGAAAAGAAAACATCAAAACAGATGTTTGGGCTCAAGTGCTGCTTGTTTCCTGCCTTAGCAGTTCTGTTTCGTGTGACTGCCGTGGTGTGTAGAGCATCTTTGGTGCATGCATCTGTGACAGCTTTGCCTCCCTGCATCCCTGCGCTGTGCAAACGGGGCAGGAGCTGTTCATGTGCCAGTCACACCAGCTCCTTGGGCCACGCCGCTTGCCGTGCTGCTTCAGCTGTGTCTCAAGGGCTGGAATTTAGCTCATTAACTCCGGCTGTTTAGGAATGTGATTCATGTGATCAAAGGCAGGCAGCCACATGAGGATAAGCTGTGTCTTGCTGTAAAAATGACTGCAGTGACAACAGAGGACACCCCAGCTGGCTACCCAAACTCTGACTGTACACACTTGACCAGATGAATCACATCTGTCTGTCTGCCTCGGTAAGAGCAGTACATTGATCAGAAAGGTCTTCTTTTATTCCCTAAGGGATGAGGCTGCTCATAAGCTCAGTGGATCCTCAAGTCAAGCAAGGGCTGGTCAGACTGAAGCAGACTCCTCAATTTTCCATAGGAATCCCTCAAAATCCAAYGGTAAGATATATTTTTTTAATTGTTTGACCCACTTGGGCACCTTTTCCTCCTTGGTACCTTTTTCAAGGGCTTCTGCAATAGTAGGAAGAGCGAATCTATCTCACTGGGCCTCATTCTCAATTAAAACAGTGCTTTTGGCGTCACGAGATCCACAGTGATTGTCTTACTAGGGAATTCTGGAGTGAAAATACCATGTATCTGCTTCTTGTGGTGGTTCAGTTTTAATTTGACAGCTGTCACAGCTGTTGACAGTTTCTGGCATCCAGGTTCTTTCTCTCAAATTATGCTGTTACTCTTGATTTTTTAATTGGAGATCTTTTAATGCTTGAGACCTCGAGGCAATATCTTCTTTACTGATAAGCATTTCGTACCGGAAAATGAGACGTGTCATTCGGCTGATTTCCTTTCACTTGGGTCCTGATGTTAAACTTTGTTGCCTTGTAGCAGTTTTTAAGAGTGCACTTCCAGATTTTCTCTAGGTAGCTGGTTTGCCTGTGTKTGGTGTTGACTGAGGTCCTGTGGAGCTGCTCTTCTGCGTATTGAGGAGCRAGCAGTAACGTCCCCATCACTTAGGTGGACGCCACAGTGCAGTGGGTTGATGCAGTGTCACTTGGGCGCTCACACCCGGCGCGTCCCCAGCCCAGAGCAGCCTCTTCCTCTCGGGGTGCTCTGGTCAGGGGGGCTGGAGTGACTCTTTGCCCCCTGCTCTCTCCCCAYGCCCGCAGAGCACGACTCGGACTCGGACAGCGAGCTGTCGCTCGAYGAGCACAGCAGCTCCTACGCCTCCTCCCACTCTTCGGACAGCGAGGAAGACGGCATCGAGCCGGAGAAAAAGTGGAACACAACCACTTCCAAAAACAATGAGCGGGGCCCTCTCCACAGCACTCCCAAAGGTACTCCCGGTGCAAGCCGCAGATTTGAGAGCACTGGATTTATTCCCTTCTGAAAAATGACTTGAGGGATGATGGAAAATTTACCATAGCATTTACTAGCATAGGATGACAGCTCTGTATCCCTACTGCTGCCCCTAGCTGCTGCAAAGAGATCTGTGTTCTGTCCAGCTCAGAGGGCCTTTCTTCTGTCCCAGGGGCTTTTTCCCTCAGTAAATTAATGCATAAGCATGAGGGATGCACAAGCACTTGTGCAGAATTGGGTGCTGAGGGGTCCCTGCATCACCTGGAATGGGCACCTCCATGATGGGGGAGGCAAAGAAGATGAAGGATAGTTAGAGGGTAGGAAGAAACACCTGCCTCTCCTCATGTGCAATACAGGCATAGGGTTTTAGTGGGGTCAGGAGAGGCTGTGGATCTACAGGGTTCAAGAACGTGAGAGCACCCAATGCCAACACTGTGCAGCTGGGTACAGGCTCTTTTRGACACAGTTCACCTTACCCTGAAGGTAGGTAGGTCATCTTAGCAAAATACACATGTCCAAAGATTGGAGACAGGAATCTACCCTCAGTCAGTCAGTGTGTTTGTGTTTTGAGGGCTCCTGGTGGCCACCTCCTCTTTCACCTTCTGTTGTGTTAGTGCAAGAGGCAGTTCAGGCTTCAGCCAGCCCAACTTTATTCCCACCAGGATTTCCACTGGCTCGTATGCCATTAGCATGAGCTTTAAAAGGTTTCCTTTAATGAGCTTTAAATGGACCCCTTGGTCCATTCCTTGCCATAGCTGCTGGGGTCTGCCAAGTCCAGTTGGAGGCCTGTGGCCAGTGGTGTCYCCCAGGGGTCAGTRCTGGGCCCRGTGCTGTTCAACTTGTTTATCAATGACCTGGACGAGGGCACGGAATGCACCCTGAGCAAGTTTGTGGATGACACCAAGCTGGGTGGAGTGGCCGACACTC